>NC_042983.1:19020967-19344863 GCF_901001165.1 Salmo trutta | reverse complement strand
ATCAGCGATTTCCCCTTATAGAATGTTAGCACAAATGAGGGTTTAGTCAGGAATAGCCATGGACCAAAAGAGAAAAGCAAACTTTTTGGAAGACGAGATCACGGCGATGGTAGAGGAGATTGAAGACAGGCAACACGTTTATTCGGTGGATTAAGTAGTGGGTTGACCAGCAAAGCCAAACAGGTAGCTTGGGAGTGTGTCACCGCTGCATTGAATGAGCGGGGGCAGCAAGACAGAACTGTGGCTGATGTGAAAAAGAAATGGTATGACCTTTAACTGCAAGGGAAAAAAATAATAGTCATATATATAACCGCAGTATTTTTTATTTAACTAGGCAAGTCAGTTAAGAACAAATTCTTATTTTCAATGACGGCCTAGGAACAGTGAGTTAACTGCCTTGTTCAGGGGCAGAACGACAGATTTGTACCTTGTCAGCTCGGGGATTCAATCTTGCAACCTTTTGGTTGCTAGTCCAACGCCCTAACCACTAGGCTACGCTGCCGCCCCGCATTAAGGCAACGGGAGGGGGGCCTGGCACACCGGAGCTCTCCCAAGTGACCAGCGTATCGGGGCAATCATTGTGGAAAGCGCATACAATGGCACATGCTCCGAACGGCAACAGTGAATGTTTCAAAAAAGGTGAGTTTCTTCTATTTTGCTTAATTTAAATTTTTCATATGGTTTATCCCAACTTTTACATCATTTAGCAGTAACATCGGAAACTGTGAAGTCGGCGCACGAAACCCCCACGATTATATCACTGGATAACGGTAAGTAATTAAGAGAATGTGAAACTTGGTTGTCAGTCATTGTAATACACAATATACAAGACATGCACTGATTTATTTTATTATTTTATTCACATGGAAATGGGTGGAGCTTCGTTGCAGCCTGTGTGCCTGGAAAGGGTGCCCCCTCCACCAAGGGAGGATTGCAGCCTGTGCGCCCTCCACCCAAGGATAAAGTGCGTGAGGCTCCCAAATCAGCAGGTGCCAGGAGTGAGGGGGAAGGTTTGGCCACAGGTGTCGAGGGTCCGTCCACGTCTGTGTCCGTGCGCCGGGATGAAGTCCCAAGCATCGCAGACCCGCAGGTGCCAGGAGTGAGGGGGAAGGTTTGGCCACAGGTGTCGAGGGTCCGTCCACGTCTGTGTCCGTGCGCCGGGATGAAGTCCCAAGCATCGCAGACCCGCAGGTGCCAGGAGTGAGGGGGAAGGTTTGGCCACAGGTGTCGAGGGTCCGTCCACGTCTGTGTCCGTGCGCCGGGATGAAGTCCCAAGCGTCGCAGACCCGCAGGTGCCAGGAGTGAGGGGGAATGTTTGGCCACCAGTGTCGAGGGTGCATCCATGTCTGCGTCCACGTCTACAGTTCGCGTGTTGACTGCCTCAGTCCTGCAAACCCAGAACAAGTTGAACACATTAGTTGGGCAGATTGTGACTGAACTCGGAAGAATACGCAGGCTTTTGAATCATTTACATAATGCAATTGTTGAACAATTTCCACAACATGAATAATAACCCTATGCTTTGTATATTGTCTGGCATTCTGTTTCTTACCACCAATCTCTGTATGAGCTGCCGCCTCCTTCTCACTGCATCAGGTGGGGCAGGTGCTCCATTGGGTGGTAGGTTAGGAGGCTCTTGGGCGTCCATTCTAATACCATGCCTCAGGGCTATGTTATGCCTCTCACCTTTGATTGGGGAGGGAAACCATTCATTCTTAAAACTGGCCAACATTTTATACTTAGGTGTTATTGTCAAACAAACTTGCACTACTAATGGGCACTACAATTACTGAGATGTCCCCTTGAAATCTGTTCGCATTTTGTTGCAATGCTAGTGGAAATGATAGGAATCAGCTGATTCCATTAGTTTACACTAGCGTTGCTTCAAAAGGCACAAGCTTCAAGGGGACATCTCAGTAACCGCAGGGCCAACCGCCGTGCCAACCGCAGGGTTTTCAGCTATTTGGCCAGAACCTTTCAGTGTGCAATTTCAATAAAATGCTAATTAGAAAATGTTGATATCTGTTGCTTTAAGTTGACCCATTTTAAAACTAAATTAAAGTTTTGCATTTTTATTAAATGAAGTTACCTTTTCTGGCTTGTAGAGGTGTTTTCCACCTGATGCATCAAGGCAAAGCCACCTGCCCTTTAGCAGTCCGATGATGCGCTCCACAACCGGCCTTGTTCTGCCGTGCATCAAGTTGTAGCGCATTTCCTCTGGATCGGCAAAGGGAGTGAGAAGCCACGTTTTCAGTGGATAGCCCTGTCACCTAATAGGGTAAAACCGTTGTGTTACATTATTTTGCACGGTTAATAGGCTATTATACACTGAAAAGAAAAGAACTCACCGAGAAGCCACTCGCCTCCACTCTCACCAGCTTCTAGATGCAGGCCTACTCTGCTGTGGCACAGAATGAATTAGTCGTGCGTAGACCCTGGCCACTTGGAGCATATATTGAGAAGTTGCATACTCATCACAGATGATGTGAATATTTAATTAATGGAAATTCTTCCTGTTAACATATTCATGTCCATCTATAGTCGGTGCACGTAAGGCAATATGCGTGCAGTCAACTGCACCTATGACCCTTGGGAAATTAAATGAGCGCACAAACTCGGCTTTGACGCGCGCCTGTTTGTCGGCTGTAAATGGGAAACTAATGTATCTCCTGGACAATACGTGTAGTATCGCCTCGGTCACTTGTGGCAGGATGCGGTTCAATGATGGCTGTGATATAGAACATTGCATCCTGTTGTTAATTCAAAACATGTTGCATCTGGCAATTAATTCCTCACACCTTTAATTGATAATTCCTAACAAATTATTCATAAAGCTAATGCACAGTTCACCACAGGCTTGGACGCATTTGCATCCCAAACTGCAATACCCCTACATAACCAGCAGGAAAATCACTTACGTCAAGTCTAGACTTTGCGTAGAGATAAGATAATTTCCACATCAAAGTAAGGTTTTATAAATAACTACTTATACATGGTTTTCTGCATAAGTCATACTTAAGATCAAAATTGATCATAAGTCTGTTTTATAAATGAGGCCCCAGGTTTTTAACCATTTTCCAGAACTTCTTGGGGTTAGACCAAGAGAGAGAACTGCTCCTTAAAGTAACTAACTTTGACCTTCCTGAGTGCACTTATTTCTCATTTGCCTGAACGAGAGCCAGTCAGCCTGAGTATGCGTGTGCCGAGCGATTTTCTAAATGTAATTCTTTAGGTGGAGTAACTTTGCCAGATCACGATCGAACCAGTGGCTGAACCTCTTTTTAATTCAAATTTTCTTTATGGGCGCGTATTTGTTAGTAATACTTCTGACAATATCAAAAAAGAAGGTCCAAGCGTTTTCGACAGAGGGGATCAAGCTGATTCTATACCAATTTACAGAAGCCAGATCATGAAGGAAGGCTTGCTCATTAAAGTTTTTTAGCAAGCGTCTATGACAAGTCAAGACAGGTCGTTTCACTGAGCAGCCATTATGAACACAGGCTGTAAAACAGTGATCACTAAGGTCATTACAGAAAACACCAGACTGATACCTATCAGGATTATTTGTAAGGATAACATCCAGGACATGCCTTTAATGAATCAAATACCAGTGCCCGTTTGAAAATAACATCTATTTATAATCATTAGGTTTGCTTGGTGAAACTGTAACAAAATAATTAATTATATGGAGAGAGGAACAACTGAACCCAGTGCAAGTACATTACTTTACTATCCATCCCTTCCGATCTGTAAAATTGTAAGAAAGCAGACAAAATAGGACCAACAAAAGCATTTTTGCTGTTGTAGTTGAGCTTACAGCACCCAACAATCACAGTGAGTCATGAATATGCAATTGCAGCTGTCAAAACTGCCACCGGCTACATTGTGCATACTGTAGCACTGCATAGACACCTGCCCACTGCCTACAGACTGCCTTCACACCACTCCAATTTAACACCACACTGTCACTATGGCTCACTTCCCAGGTAGCTGACACAGCCAGGAGCAGTGTTTTGTACGAGTAGGTGAGGGAGGTTAACATCTATTGATCTCACTACTATGTGGTCTATGATGAACAGCCCCATGCTTTAATGAATGCAACTGTCAGAGCGAATGAAACACCTGGTCGCCCCCGGCCTGGCACGTAGCCCTGGTCTTCTTAAATCACAGTCAATGATTTAGAATGAATAGGCATTCAATGAATAGCCAATGATTTAGAATCGATAGTCATTCCCTCCAACATGGACAGCCATTGATTAAAACCTAGAGATACTAGAAGACGAAGGCTTTTCTCTACATTCATTGGTCATGAAAACAGGGATCATGTAATCAACTCAGTCTAACTGACAAATAAATAAGGATGCTTGAGGGGATCCATTTGAATAGTTAGTGTTGCGTTTCCACTACATGATACCCCTATAAATTCAATTTGAAACCCTATGCCTAACCTTAACCCTTACCTTAACCCACCCGCTCTGCCGTTCCAATATCCACTTCCAAAAATAAAACAATTTAATCTACGGTGATGTAGACATGTATAGATTGATAAAGCCATCACAAATTGCCAACTGTTACATTCAAATCTACTACTGTTTAGGATGCGACAGACCCTCTGTCCAGTACCTGTTGCATACAAGCAGGTGGTCATCAGAGGCAGCTGTGCACACTGCAGGCAGCCCACTGAGGATTTGGTGCACATTTTCACAAATGACTTTACTGTAATGAAGGCTATGCTGTAAAACAGCTGAATAACTTTGAGAGCGTTCAAGGGTTATTTATTTCACTCTGCTCCTCTCTGTGGAGTGGGAAACGTGGGGACCGTTGATGCGCTCAGTTTGGTGATTCTCCAATGTGGATAAGTTGACAGCCACAGTCAGATTCACTGTCAGTCTCCGCTGATATTGGAGGAGTTGAAACGTGGACACCTGCTCCTCTTGCCGAATAGGTAAGGTTTAAAATGTGGATTTTCATGTTTTCTAGCCTTGATAGGCTATAGGAAATAATTTGACAATCGTTTTTCTGAAAAGATTAAATTAGTAACGTCACTTTTCCTATAGCCTCTGTCATTTGCATTCTACAATCATTTCAATCAGAGCCAGTTTTGTGCCACTGCAAACTTAGAATAGGTTTTATTTCCTGGGAATATATATTTCTAGGATTCATTTGGGTAGAACATTTTACAATGTTTTCCAAATAAGGGAATACAGGACATTATTTGGCAGAAAATATATATAACCTAAGTTTTAGTATGCTATATGTTTACTAAATAAGATGTATTTGGATGTGGTTATGAGGTAAAATGACAAATACTTTATAGTAGAACTTATATGGTCTTTAATAACCAGTGATTCTATCTAGACAGGGTGTCTAACAGGCTGACATCCATCAGCACTACCAAGATAAAGACCTGCATTAGTTGCCATTCAAATGCATTCTCAGAAAGAGGTGAATAACACGTTAGGGAAATGTTTGCGTGCCTGGGGGCATCCCCTGGCATTATTAGACTAAAATGTTCCAAGCTAATGTGTTGCAGCACTTTGCAGAGAGTGAAACCCATGTGCACAATGTGCCTCTATTATACTGAGTCCTGTGTTTTTCATCTATTGAGATATCATATTGAATCAGATATTCCCTTTGTTAATATGTTCTGTCCTTGGTTGGGTTATGAGGCCAGCGGAACAGATATTGACTGACAGGGAGATTGTTTAGTGTTCCAGCCCTGTCTGTCTCCCAGTAGGAGAGTGGGTGAATGTTTAGACAACCTGTCCCACTGGGCAAAAACTGGTTGAATCAATATGTTTCCATGTAATTTCAAACAAAGAAAATGTGGAAAACTGATTGGATTTGCAAAAAAAAAGGCATTTCATATTTTTTGACACCCAACTTTTAAACTAAATCTAATGACATGGTGACATTTGTTGTTAATTTCAGGTTGAATTCACGTTAGTTGAGAACTCAACCAAATGTAAATCAAAACTAGATGTTGAAACTGACATCTGTGCCCAGTGGGGTGGGTTCTCTGACTAAACATTCACATTCACAGCTCTGTTCCACCTATTTTCCTGACCAGCGGGAGTCATGAGTACATTTTATTTTGTTGGTGCACAGCCATCGCTTTGCAATCTGAAGAGGACCTCAAAAGTCCATTACCCTATTTTGCTGCATAATGTGGCTGAATTCAAAATAGAGAAAGACACATACTATCCACTGGGCACAGATGTAAATTCAACGTCTATTCCACAATGGTTCAACGTCATTTCATTTAAATTATGTGGAAACAACGTTGATTCAACCAGTGTGTGCCCTGTCCATCAACTGCATTGTGTGCTTCCTGTTTAAGCATGACTAATCCATGTCTCAAAAGCATTTGAGAGACAGTCAGAGACAGTCAAGATTGTAAATGTGATTGGGTAAAACCGTTTTGGCTCTGATGGTTTGCCCTCCGTACTGGCACAGTGTCACTCATGAACATGGTTCAACTTCTCAACTCATACCATCTGTGTACCTGTTCACAACATGTTCTCAACATGAGTTTCTGTTGAACCACTGCTAACACAGTAAGATGCTGAATGTATGCAGTCATCTATAGACTATATAGAGTCATACCCTAATGATCCTGTGACTCTTTTAGCAAAACATGCTGAAATGAGGTCACAACAACAAATCTGTTGTTGTCAAGCAAAGCATGATTACACAAGGAGAGGCTTGTTGAACTAAAGAGCATATTTCTGTGTCATTCATGTGTCACTGTCTGAGTGCTGCTCATTTGCAGCACAATTCACAGTATAAAGTGAATAGATTTCTGAATGATTTACTATAATTTCACTGATTAAAGACATTGCCCCAGCTAGCACAACATGCTCTGAGAACCATGTTTCTTAGAGCTTGGTGAAAGCGTGGTTGTCCTATAGATATTTTGCATACAACCTTCCCACAACTTTCTGGGAATGATGCAGGACAGTTACTTGGCTTTGGAGCATTCTCAGTAGATTTATTAAGGTACTTGACAAAGAAATTGTATTTTCTTGGTATTTTATTACTTTAACATAACTTTTCCTAAAAGCTCAAACATGGTTACATTTCATTTCACTTTTGGTAATGTTCTAGGAATGTTAGGAATGTTCTCAAATAGTTCAGAGAACACTAAGAAACAATGTTCTTCTGTGGAAATGTCACTACTTCAGCGTTTTCTACAGGTTTCCCCATGGTTCTATTTAAAGTCATGTTCTCAAATTGTTCCGAGAACGTTAAGAAAACCTTCCATAAAAACCACAAGAAAACTTTAGTGACGATCAGAGAATGTTCTAAGAATGTTATTTAAAAACATGTACATTCCGTTCTCAGCATCAACAAATCTCTTTCTACCCTCTATCTTGTTAAGTGTGTTCAGGTGCGTTGGCCTCGCCCACTAATTGGCCACACCTGATCTTATTAATGAGTGCTTGTTTCCTTTGAAATGGGATCTGTTTGAATAGATTAAATTAGCACAGTGGACTAATTCCATGGACAGAGAACATAAGATTATAGGTTTGAATCTCACTGATGCCGTGTCACAATAAAAAAGAAATGTGTTTGCATAATTAATGCCTAAGGAAATAAATGTTCATGTGTCCTATCTGTGCTTAAATAGTTAAACCAAAATACAGTGTTATTAAAAGTCTTGAAACATTCAGTGAAAGTTTTAAAGACATTTTCACTTCTGTTCTCAGAACATTAAAAAAATGTCCAGTTTTACAGGTCAGGAAACATATGGTTTCGTTCCCACAACCAATGTGAAACCAAAAATATATGTTCCCAGAACTTCCAAGGAACCAAACGTGCTAGCTGGTTGATGTGCTGTGTAAATATACTTTATGCATGTTTTATTCACTCTAGGCGCCAAAGGGAATTATTAGATTCCAACCCAACTGTTTTGTTAATAGAAATGTTAATGAGAGGAGTTTTGCTGAGGGGTTATTCAGTGGATGCTAGTATCATCCAGAACAATCAGTCCAATCAAGGGATACAGGTAGCACAGGCCTCTCAGAGATATGCTCACTGTCACCACAGTGCTATAGTAGAAACAGGCTTTTAGGTTAAGTTATTTAGTTTGGATATGAAGAATTTCAATAGACTTGACACAACCTCATCAGAATCCATTGAGCCCAACAAAAACAAGTGGACTGATAAGCTAAGTCTTCCTTTTTCTATCTTCCCTCTAGGCACCTCTGGCCCTTTGTATACAGTGTGACGTGCTTGACCTACTAAGATGGAGGGCAGTGGCAGTGGGTGGGCTGTAGATCTGGTCTCCCCTGAGCCGTGTGTGGCTGGCATGGAGGGGAACGCCAGCGGTCAGGTTTTTGAGGTGGCACTGCAGAACTCCTCCTCGTCCAAACGGAGCCCTCAGTTTGTGGGGGTGGAGCTGCCGCAGTCCTTCAAGCTGCTCATCATCCCCTGCTATGCCCTGGTGGTGCTGATCGGGGTATTTGGCAACTACCTGTTGCTCTACGTCATCTGCCGCACCCGCAAGATGCACAATGTCACCAACTTCTTCATAGGGAACCTGGCCTTCTCCGACATGCTGATGTGTGCCACATGTGTCCCCTTCACCTTGGCCTATGCCTTCAACCCCCGCGGCTGGGTGTTTGGGAGGTTCATGTGCTACCTGGTTTACCTCATCCAGCCAGTAACTGTCTATGTGTCTGTTTTTACTCTCACTGCTATTGGTGTTGACAGGTAAGCCTTGGTCGAGGTAGCTTTAACTATCATTGAATCTAAGTCAGACTAGACAAAACATTTTGATTTTGGGTAGAATAAACACATTGCTATTACATTTCTATGTAAGCTTCTATCGCATTACGTAATTTCATTTCTGCCACAGGTTTGATAATTTATCCTCTATTGACATTTCCTCCATGGTGTTTCAGTATTTGCGGCTGTAACAGAATGATGATTAGGTATACATTCAAGGTCTGTAACATAAAATACTCTTAACAGCCGTATTCAGCACCATAATATGACTCTTCTGTAAGCTCAAGTCAGTTGAAGATGATTTTATTTCCACTTCACGTCAATAACAATAAATCCAATAATCTACAGCAACAGTACAAGCATGTGATATCAGCGCGACACAGTGCAATCTGACAGTGCAATTACTGTCAGATCAAAAAGCAAAAAAACATACCAAATCACACTTTTTTCATGCTTGTAAATGAGCTGTTATGTAGATCTATCTTTTCCCACCTGTTCCTAGGTACTATGCCACAGTTCACCCTCTGAAGAAGCGGATCTCAGTGCTGGCGTGTACCTACCTCTTATCTGGGATCTGGCTGCTCTCCTGTGGGCTTGTGGCCCCGGCTGTAGCCCACACTTACCATGTGGAGTTCAAAAATGAGGGCTTCACCATCTGTGAGGAGTTCTGGATGGGCAAAGAGAAGGAGAGGTTGGCCTACGCCTACAGCACGCTCTTCATGACCTACGTCCTGCCTCTCTCTGCCCTCTGCATCTCTTACCTCTGTATCTCTGTCAAGCTCCGTAACTGTGTGGCGCCTGGCCACCGCACCAAGAGCCAGGCCGAGGCCCAGCGAACCCGCAAGCGTAAGACCTTCCGTCTGGTCACCTTGGTGGTGGCGGCCTTCGGCGTGTGTTGGATGCCCATCAGTGTATTCAACGTGCTGCGGGACATTGACATTGACCTGATTGACAAGCGCTTCTTCCTGCTCATCCAACTGCTGTGCCACCTGTGTGCTATGAGCTCCTCCTGCTGTAACCCTTTCCTGTACGCCTGGCTACATGACCGCTTTCGCGCCGAACTGCGCAAGATGTTCACCTGCCACCGCCGCATCGGCATCCCTGCCAACAACTGTGCCACAAACAGCGTGGTGCTGTGAACCACTTCATCCCACGCTGCCACCTTTCACTGGATGTGTTCAGAGAATGTCCTGAGGTATTTGGTCCTGGAACTAGCTGGATGATTTTCTGTACTGCATAAGTACTGCATAAGATAAGAATGTCAAATGAATACATTAATTTACAATGAAGCTTAAAAAATATTTTGTGAATAATACGTTGTTGTGCATATTATGTACATTTCTACATGATGAAGTGGTTGTTCATTGCAAAAAACTGTGCCACAAACAAGACTGCTGCAAAAATGCGTACTGCATTAGAAGTTTTCATAGACATGTTGAAATATCAGAAGTTGGTTGAGCAAGATATGGACATCTTCTCTATGTACATATATATGCTGTTTAAATAAGAATGTTCTTTATTGTTCAGGTTATTCCCATGATACAAACACAGTGATGGTTTAATAATATATGTTCTTTGTTTGGTGTTTACTTGAATTCTACAACCTCAAGGCTGTGACTGACAGGCGATGCTACCAACCTCAGAAGCGGTCCTGGCTTGGTGACAAAGATGATAGCTTTCATCTCTCAACCACTAACGCAAAATGAAACACATTATTTGGTCATTTCGAGAAAGATTGTAATTTATTCCATTTAACCTGGTTTCCATTTTTGATCAATTGCATACACTCCTCAGTGTAGTAGTTTTCATTTCTGGGTTAATGTGACTACATTGATGATGTTGCATCATGCATGTTACATCTTTGTAAATGTAATGTGAAGTATGGATTCTTTATTTCCCATGTTGATGTGATGATTTTTGTATTTAAATATATAAAGAAAAGAATAGGTTAGGATTCATCACCCAAATCAAGTTATTAAAATGCAGATGATTGTCTGGTAAAGCAAGTCTAAAGTTGGTATGAAAGAGCAGTCAAACATAATTAATTTATTATGATATTAATTACATTTTTTGGTTCATCAAACTGTTTCAATAATAAATGGGCGTTTGAGTAAAGTCCAGAAGAACATTTGAAAAAGAGAGGATTGAAGAGGAGAATAATTCTTGCCATGGTCACATATACATTCAAGACTCCTGTTTTTCTCTTAGGTTGGTTATGACGTTTTCAATGGTGTACACTGTATATGCAAAAGTACGTGGACACCCCTACAAATTACTGGATTCAGCTATTTCAGCCACACCCATTGCTGTAAGGTATATAAAATCGAGCACACAGCCATGCAATCTCCATAGACAAACATTGGTAGTAGAATGGTCAGTAATGAAGAGCTCAGTGACTTTCAACCACCTTTCCAACAAGTCAGTTTGTAAAATGTCTGCCCTGTTAGAGCTGCCCCGGTCAACTGTAAGTGATGTTATTGTGAAGTGGAAACGTCTAGGAGCAACAACAGCTTAGCCGCGAAGTGGTAGGCCACAAAAGCTCACAGAATGAGACCGCCGAGTGCTGAAGTGCATAAAAATCATCTGTCCTAGGTTGCAACACTCACTACCGAGTTCCAAACTGCAGCTGGAAGCAACGTCAGCACAAAAACTGTTCATCAGGAGCTTCATGAAATGGGTCTTAGGCTGTGTGCGGACACAGCCTAAGATCACCATGAGCAATGCCAAGGGTCAGTTGGAGTGGTGCAAAGCTCGCCTCCATTGTACTCTGGAGCAGTGGAAAAGCATTCTCTGGAATGATGAATCACGCTTCACCATCTGGCAATCCGATGGACAAATCTGGGTTTGGCAGATGCCAGGAGAGCGCTACCTGCCCCAATGCATAGCGCCAACTGTAAAGTTTGGTGGAGGAGGAATAATGTCTGGGGCTGTTTTTCATGGTTCGGGCTCCTCAGTTCCAGTGAAGGGAAATCTTAACGCTACAGCATACAATGACATTCTAGACAATTCTGTGCTTTCAACTTTGTGGCAACAGTTCGGTGAAGGCCCTTTCCTGTTTCAGCATGACAATGTTCCCATGCACAAAGGGAGGTCCATACAGAAATGGTTTGTCGAGATTGGTGTGGAAGAACTTGACTGGCCTGCACAGAGCCCTGACCTCAACTCCATCGAATACTTTTGGGATGAATTGGAATGCTGACTGCGAGCCAGGCCTAACCCCAAACATCAGTGCCCAACCTCACTAACGCAATTGTGGCTGAATGAAAGCAAATCTCTACAGCAATGTTGCTGTTACAGCATCAAAGGAGGGACCAACTCCATATTAAGGCCCTTAATTTTGGAATGAGATGTTTAATGAGGTGTCCACATACTTTTGAAGGTAAATGTTCCGTCAGTGTCTGCAGTCTGGTTTGTACAATTTCAACATTTAATGAGAAAGCTTGCACTGCATGTATTTGTTTGGACCATTGCTCCCGAGATGGTGAGGGACTCTATTCACAGGTTGTGGTTGTTATTTGTGAATTATTGTCTGTGGGTCAGAGACCTCATTACCATGGTTTCTCACCTATTCGTAGATTTTTTTGTGTGTCTGAAAGTACACTACAATATCAATATACTCGAGAGCAGGGCAACATCCCGTGTGCACCACATATATTTCTATGGGCACAAGCGCTGTTCATGACACAAACTATTCACACACCCCTTGTTGGCGGATTAAACATTTTGCAGGTTTAAAGCTTATTTCCTGTAATTCTACACATTTTGTCATGGGGTGCAGAGAAAATGTTGCCGTTTTAAAGCAAATGTTCTTTCAATTCTATACATTTTGCCATGTATAATGTGTCTTCATGTGAAATGAGTGACTGAAACATAAAATCTATTGGTTAAGAAACCTAGCAAAAAATGTTACCTGACATGGGCTAGTTGATCTGAACATTTCTGACAAGTTATAAAAAGCACTAAGGTATGCAATGACTGACATGACAAAAACAGATGATGCACTAGCCAATTTCAAAATTCGATGATTACAACTTTCAAGAGTAAGTTGAAAGCCGAACTGCGTTCCTTAAATTATATATATATATATATACACACTGCTCAAAAAAATTAAGGGAACACTTAAACAACACAATGTAACTCCAAGTCAATCACACTTCTGTGAAATCAAACTGTCCACTTAGGAAGCAACACTGATTGACAATAAATTTCACATGCTGTTGTGCAAATGGAATAGACAACAGGTGGAAATTATAGGCAATTGGCAAGACACCCCCAATAAAGGAGTGGTTCTGCAGGTTGGGACCACAGACCACTTCTCAGTTCCAATGCTTCCTGGCTGATGTTTTGGTTACTTTTGAATGCTGGCGGTGTTTTCACTCTAGTGGTAGCATGAGACGGAGTCTACAACCCACACAAGTGGCTCAGGTAGTGCAGCTCATCCAGGATGGCACATCAATGCGAGCTGTGGCAAGAAGGTTTGCTGTGTCTGTCAGCGTAGTGTCCAGAGCATGGAGGCGCTACCAGGAGACAGGCCAGTACATCAGGAGACGTGGAGGAGGCTGTAGGAGGGCAACAACTCAGCAGCAGGACTGCTACCTCCGCCTTTGTGCAAGGAGGAGCAGGAGAAGCACTGCCAGAGCCCTGCAAAATGACCTCCAGCAGGCCACAAATGTGCATGTGTCTGCTCAAACGGTCAGAAACAGACTCCATGAGGGTGGTATGAGGGCCCGACGTCCACAGGTGGGGGTTGTGCTTACAGCCCGACACCGTGCAGGACATTTGGCATTTGCCAGAGAACACCAAGATTGGCAAATTCGCCACTGGCGCCCTATGCTCTTCACAGATGAAAGCAGGTTCACACTGAGCACGTGACAGAGTCTGGAGACGCCGTGGAGAACGTTCTGCTGCCTGCAACATCCTCCAGCATGACCGGTTTGGCGGTGGGTGAGTCATGGTGTGGGGTGGCACTTCTTTGGGGGGCCGCACAGCCCTCCATGTGCTCGCCAGAGGTAGCCTGACTGCCATTAGGTACCGAGATGAGATCCTCAGACCCCTTGTGAGACCATATGCTGGTGCGGTTGGCCCTGGGTTCCTCCTAATGCAAGACAATGCTAGACCTCATGTGGCTGGAGTGTGTCAGCTCTTTCTGCAAGAGGAAGGCATTGATGCTATGGACTGGCCCACCCGTTCCCCAGACCTGAATCCAATTGAGCACATCTGGGACATCATGTCTCGCTCCATCCACCAACGCCACGTTGCACCACAGACTGTCCAGGAGTTGGCGGATGCTTTAGTCCAGGTCTGGGAGGAGATCCCTCAGGAGACCATCCGCCACCTCATCAGGAGCATGCCCAGGCGTTGTAGGGAGGTCATACAGGCATGTGGAGGCCACACACACTACTGAGCCTCATTTTGACTTGTTTTAAGGACATTACATCAAAGTTGGATCAGCCTGTAGTGTGGTTTTCCACTTTAATTTTGAGTGTGACTCCAAATCCAGACCTCCATGGGTTGATAAATTGGATTTCCATTGATTATTTTTGTGTGATTTTGTTGTCAGCACATTCAACTATGTAAAGAAAAAAGTATTTAAGATTATTTCATTCATTCAGATCTAGGATGTGTTGTTTAAGTGTTCCCTTTATTTTTTTGAGCAGTATATATAAAAACACGCCCCCTGTCCTCCCCAAAGTTTGGGAACCACTGCTCTAAAGGTCAGGCAAGACAATGTTATCACAGATTAAGTTACCTAATTCTTCAGAATGTTTATTCAAAATATTATATTTTTACTAATAACCTGTGAGAAATGTAAAGGTAGTGATGCATTTATTGACCAGAACCCAAACATATATTCCTTGCACATACACTAGTCATTTCTCAGTTAATTATAGTGACAGCTATTATAATACATTTTCAAGCTGTCTTAATAGTATACATGACAAAACATTAAGATTTATTATACTTTATTTCAATTGGAAAGATCAAAGTGTATACAATACTCTGAATTTAAAAGCAGTATAAACAAAAAGCTCTTAAGGAATCCAGACTTACAGTAATCACAAAAAGTAAATTCTTAGGTGTAAAACCCTTGAAGGCACAATCATAGATGTGAATATTTCACAAGATTTCTTATTGCTATGACATTACACAAAGGCATAGTTGCAGAAGATGCATCGAGTAGATTACATTGAGACTTACACAAATTGTAAGGCCATTGTCAGTGTCAAAGCCTACCGCTTAATAAGCACTTCAAAGTGCCAAAGGCATTACATCTAACATGGACAAGGTTCATTTTTAAACATTCATAATGCTTAAAAAGGGAAATTTCACAACTTTTCAACTTCATATTCCTCATTTCCAGCAGCTCCCCAACATATGTGAAAATGGCACGTTTCGTAGTAACGATAGAGGAAGATGGGTTTCCAATGACATCATCATTGTGCACCAATTGTTTGGCATTGCTTACTAATTGTTTGACGTAATTGGAAACACTTAGTTCTCTCATTTTTACTACAAAACATAGAAACACGATTTTCACATACTGTTTGTTGATGTTGGGGTTGTGCTGGAAATGAATATGAAGTTGTAAATTTTTTTAATTTCCCTTTAAAATGTAATTATATTGGAAGCTCTCTCAAAGTTAAACTCTTAGTTACTCTTGCATAAATATTTGACCTGGTTTGTGCACTTATATTTGCATAAATATTTTACAATAGAAAGAAAAGACTGCACAGTGGGTACATCAGTGATTCAACAGCAGTAGATAAAAATAAATACATTCAAAAAGTGAATATCAGGTCTCTCCTTACTCATCAACATGATCAGTTCTTTCCACCTTGCCGGCTGAGGGATTCGAACCAGTGACCTTTCGGTTACTGGCCAAATGCTCTTAACCACTAGGCCTACTTATCCATGACTTCAAAATGTAACAAGGGGATGGAAGAAAAAAAACTAAAGTAATAAGGTAACTAATGCAAGAAACTGAAGTAAGGAATGTTGACTGATGAGTGTTTTCAATCAAACCACGAGAATCTGATCACAGGTTCAATAATGCTTCAACGAACTAACTACACTAAGACCATTGTTTATCCGACATGTTCCTACCACACATGGACTTTCTGATTAAGGTTCATGTACTTGTACCTAGCTCCACAATAATTATTATCCATTTTATTTGGTATTAGATTAACTCCTGTGATTACACCAAGAAGTATAGCGGCAGCACCAAGGCAAGTCATGATAATGTAAAGAAAAGGATGACAAACATAACCCTAGAAAACAATGAAAGAAGATCAAGGTTTAAGAATGCAACAAAATAAAACACTAGCATCTTATTATTGAAGCGCTGTGTTAAGGCTTTGGGATGAGCAGATATCAAAGTATAACTAGCTAATTAAAGTCCACTGAATTGTAGGCACCATGGAGTCACTTTGCAAAGGCCTGGACAGATACATTTCATCAGTGACATGGACATCAACATACCTAGGGCATCCAGTTCTATTCTGCCTAAAGAGGAGAACGATTTAAAAAGTTTATAAAAAAAAGTACCAACCCAATGACAAGAAATGTGCGCATACGGTAAATTAGTATAAAAGGGAATTCCAGTAGCGTAGTGTTACAACAAGCGCAAAAGCAGGTCAAATAATAGTAGCCTGGAATGATTCATTAATTAGTTCTTGAAAAAAAGCATTCCAGCATGCATCCCATGCTGGATTCCAGCATGCATCCCGGTTTCTGAAAGAAACCTGGAAATTGAATCTCAGCCTGACTCCTCATGGAGACAAAAGTGCATACGCGCAAAGGAAATAAGACCTTCATAGAGATTGCTTGATCCAAAGCAGTGACAGCAATATAAAACCACACACAAACTAAAAGAAATGTTGGAGTAGAAGCCTAAATCTTTCCCTCCATCCTACAGTTCCCTGGTCCACTCCTCACACCTTACAGGGCCTGCTTGGGAGAGTTGAGGCCTTGCAGGATGCTGGGCTTCTCCTCAATGACACGCACCAGCAGGTTGTCTATGTACTCCTCCAACTCAACGATCTTGGAGTCCTTCTTAGAGAGCTCCGTTTGCTGCTTCACCACCAGGGTAATCAGCTCCTCCTGGGTCAGCTGGGTGAAGGGCCCACTCTCCACCTTACCTGGTGTCTGAGGATGATGGAGCAAACGGAGTCACAGATATTAGCGGTCTATCACTGCTTTTTAAATAGACATATGAACATGTAGTACCTTCATATTTCCCAGTGAGCTGTCATAGGTCTTCATCTCTCTCACCACTGGGGTGTTGATGAGAGCATGGCTCTCCATGGAGCTCATGGGCTTCACTGGGTGAGGCCTGGAAAGACAAGATTACAAAGAAAACACTAAGAGGGTGGAGCATAACAATTGTTCACAGAAGTCAAGGGATTAGTTGGAAATGGAATGAAGGTCTATTTCAGTTAGACGCCAGTTACAGAAACCAGGGAAAACAACGACAAACAAAAATTGTCCCAATGTGCCATCATGAATCAGAATAGGTGCACTGACAACCAAGACTTTTCCCAAGTTGAAAAAAACCAGAACTCAACAGCATATCCCATGCTCACACCAAAACCAAAAATACGAACAAAATTCCCTTTGATCCAGCTATTCAGCAATTTGTTGGACATTTCTGACACTTAAAATCTCTTTAAATACACAATTGTTAGACTAGACTTCAGGCTTATTGCCCATTACACAGACATAAGTTGATTGATTGAACAGAACAGAAGAAAATCCCCCATGCCGTGAAATGCATACAATCATTGAAGGGCTAAGGGCTGGTTATGACCTCAGAGGGGTTCAGGCTCACCTGAGTGGTGTTAAGGCTGGCCGATCTCCATTGCTACTCAGAACAGTGAGTGGCTGCAGCTCAGAGGTTGAGACCCAGGCCCGTAGCAGGGTCTTACCCTCAGCCCCTGCCTGGGGGTTGGGCTCACCTACTGACTGGGGAGGCTCAGGAGAAGTCAGGTCAGAAGACATGCGGGAGAAGGTAAAAGGGTCTGCTGTCCACTTATCTTTCCTGGCTTGGGTTTCTACCTTTTCTCTACCATAGAGATTTCTCTGTCTAGTATTTTTGGCTTGAGGCTCAAGTTTGACAGATCCTGTAGTGGCTAACCTGACTGTCTCGTTTTCTCTGGGTGAAGGGTCTTGTTTAACCAGCTCACCCTTTCCCATGGCTCTTTTATTGCTCAACGTAGCTGGAGGCTGAGGTGCTGCTCGTTTATTTTTCCTTTGAAAAGCAGGACTGGGCTCTTCTGGTTTTTCTTCCTCTGGATGTTTTTCTGAGTCACTGTCGTTACAACTGGAGAACAGATCGGTTGGATTGTTTGGCACAAAAAGCTTAACAAAGTCGTCAGTTGTCAGTCTCTGTTCAAGCTTGTCGTCTTTCTGTGGTCCTCCAGAGAACAAGTCATCGCCACTGTGGCTCTGCTCTGGTTGGGCCCATGGGTCTTTAGGCAGGATCTCAGCAATGGGGAAAGGGTCATCAAACGTCTCTTTCATAATGAGTTCCAGTTGTTTTTTGTTAATGTCGTTTTCTACAGAGTCAGTAGCTTTAGCCATCGTTGGACTACTTTCCACGATGTCCGGGGTTGAGACTGCCCTAATCTCGGATCTTTTCTCCTGCTGTACCGTGTTATGCTCTGCTGATGTTGGCTCAGGATCTGCTTGCTCTTTGCTGACTAAACTTTGTCTGGGTTTGGCTGAGGGGATCTCTTTGGGAGTGTTTGGCAGTCCTTTAGGTTCATCTGTAGAACTTGACACCAAAACTTGTGTAGGTCTATTAGGCTTTTCTATTGGGAGAACAGATTTGCCATCATTGGCTGACGAAACAGATGTGTTAAGCACCTTCCTTGCATCTTCCCGAGGTTTCACTGAGGGTACGTCTCTGCTCTGAGGCATAGGATTTGTAGAGACTAAGACTTTGGAGACGAAGGTGTTGTGTCTTTCAGATGTATTATTCTGTGCAGTGCTCTGGCTTTGCTTTTTGTTTGAGTCTGCCTCTAGTCTACGGGGTTTGGGAGGGGGGATAAGCGCTGGCGAAGTGTTGGGCACCACTCTCCTCCAAGATTGAACTTCCTGAACTTGTGTCTGTTGCTGGATTAGGCATTCTGCTGCCCTCTCCTGCAAGTAGGAATATTTGTCATTGAGTGGAGGTGCTGGTGGGTCAAAGTCTGTGCGTTCCTTTTTCCTTTGCGAAAATCCCCTTTGAAAAGGACTGGGCTCTTCTGGTTTTTCCTCCCCTGGATGCTTTTCTGAGTCACTGTCATTACAACTGGAGGATGGATCTGTTGAATTGTTTGGCGTAAAATGTTTATCCAAGTCATCAGTTTTCATTCCCGGTTGTTCAAGCGTGTCCTCTTTCTGTGGTCCTCCAGAGAACAGGTCATCTCCACTGTGGCTCTGCTCTGGTTGAGCCCATGGGTATTTAGGCAGGACCTCCGCAATGGGAAAAGGGTCAGGTTCAGAAAATGTCTCTTTCATAATGCGTTCCAGTTGTTTTTTGTTATTGTCGCTTTCTACAGAGTCAGATGAGGGTTGCTTTTCACTGTTAGCAGTTACCTCAGTGTTCTTTGTCATAACTGGACTACTCACTCTCATGTCTATGAAGTCCGGTGTGGAGGCTGCCCTCATTTCTGATCTGCTCTCCTGCTGTACATTGGTAGTAGACTCTGCTGCTTTTGGTTCAGGATCCACTCGTCTCACTGGCTCTTTGCTGGTTAACCTTTGTCTGGGTTTGGTTGCAGGGATCTCTTTGAGAGTGTTTGGCAGTCCTTTAGGTTCATCTGTACAACTTGACACCAAAACTTCTCTTGATGTAAGTCTAGTAGGCTTTTCTATTGGGAGAACAGAATGGCCTTCACTGGCTAAAGCAACTGATGTTTTAGGCACCTTCCTTGCATCCTCCCAAGGTTTCACTGAGGGTACGTCACTGCTTTGAGCCATAGGATTTGTAGAGCCCAAGACTTTGGAGACGAAGGCGTTGTGTCTTTCAATAGATGGATTAGCCTGTGCAGTGTTCTGGCCTTGCTTTTTGTTTGAGTCTATCACTAGTCTAGGGGGGGCTGCACCACCAGGTTTGGGAGGGGGGATGAGCGCTGGCGAACTGTTGGGCCCCACTCTCCTGAAAGACGAAGAATGAACTTCCTGAACTTGTGTCTGTTGCTGGTTAAGGCGTTCTGCTGCCCTCTCCTTCAAGTACGAATATTTGTCATTGTGTGGAGGTGCTGGGGAGTCGAGGCCTGGGCCATCCACGCTCATCTCTTCTCCAATGAGCTGAGATGTGCATTCCTGCTGTCTCTGATTCACTTCTGCAATGATATGGTCCCATTGAGTCTGTCCTTGTACTCCATGCCTCTTCTGTTTGAACAGGCGATCATAGTCAGGTAGAGGAGGTCTTTTGGCCTCAACCTCCTTAATTGTCACAAGAGAGCCACATTTAGCAGACACGCTTCTGGAGCCTGCATTGGGATTTCCATGGCTATGCAGTTCCATTGGGCTGGGGGGCAGAGGAGCTTGCCGCTTCCGCTCAGATCCGCTGGGGGAAGATCCTATGGCAGCCAGGTTCTCAGTGCTGCTGCAGGGGGACTCAGAGGTGCTCCTCCGTGTCTTAGGGGGAGCCAGGGAGGAGTGAAGGTTGGAGAACATATCAGGAGACTCAGAAGGGACACTAGAGAGAGGGGATTCGGCGCAGGACAGGGAGGGAGATTGTTGCCTATGGGAGTCTGAGTTGGGGGTTTCAGGCTGCTTCAGAGACTCCACCAATCTGCCAAGGAGTGAAAACAATGCTCGGAGGTCAGTGTCTGACCGTCACAATATACCAGAGTTATGAACATGCCCAGCATAGCTGAAATAGCCAACACACCTCTCATGAGTTAGCCTAACCTTTGTGTGGTGTTTCATTCCATCAAGATCTTATCTTCACAAGTGAAGATGCACCCCAAATGCTTCCAAGAAAAGAATGTCAGAGAAATGTGTGTTCTTTCCAGGCTGTCTCTGCTCTTTTCTATTCTTTGTTCATCATTTGGAGCCCTAATGATGATACTTGTGTATACCCAGAACCTTTTCTGTCTGATATTTCAAAATGTTCGTATTCGTTTGTTTCAAAATTAAAGAACAATCCAGTTATATGCTGTCCTATCCTGTCAGAAACTGCGAAAATGGTCTCGCTCAAACATCCTCTGACATTCTTTTCTTGTAAGGACATGGTTACGTCGTCACACCTGGTAAGATCTTGATGGAATTAAACATAATTTGGAAATATTGGAATGCCCACAATTGCCTTTCTTTTAAAAACATTTAAAAAAGGTAGTTATAAAAACATTACATTTACTTTAGGATGGACCATTTCATAATTAATTGTAAAAAGCTCAAACTTAGGCTAATAAACAAATCCAGATTTAGAATGTCTGAATTTCAGCACTAAAATAAGAGTAGGCTATAGTGAAACTAATTATTTTCTCCTTTAAAGGAAATGGGCTATATTGATTGGACAACTCACCATTAGGAAAGAATGGTTCAAATAAAGCCTTGTTTTCCCCAGCAGACATTTTCAATGTAGTTAGTCACCCTGTGCGAGCGCACGTCATCACTTCCAACCTGTTCTGCACCATACCACCCCGTTTCAGACACACACACAGGTTCTACACCGCAGACCAATCAGCACACCGGCCAAACAGGTCCATCACGTGCCAGATTGAATTCCTGATTCTGATGATCCACGCTCATGTTTGTCAAGGCTTTTAAGAGCCGTAAAACAATCAAGAGGAACAAAGAGATGAAACTAATTGCAGCCAGTATAGATTGGAGACATGATCTGGTGTACAGATTAGTTCATCCTAATCCAAACCACCATCTGATTACTAAATCGCCAGACAACCAATTGCAACTGAGAATAATAAACTACTAACTTCAGTTGTATATCATATCAAGCGAGGAAAACATCACCACAGCTATTCAATCTGGACAATATACAGTAATTTCTGTGGAAAAAAAATATTTAAGAGAGTTATAAATATGCAGTAGTTCAGTAGTGACAGTTTGGAAAATGGGTGATAAAGGCTACCAAGGCAGTGAATGTGATCGTTTGAATGTGCTGGCTGGCTCTGAGGTCAAAAATTCCACCACTAAATATTTCAAAATAATATGAAAACTACAGAGACAGAAAAAGGTTATTGGTTAGTGTTACCAGATCAGTAGTGAAATACATTGTGTATATAGTAGCTCCACTTACCATTGTAAATGTAACTTTTGTCAGAACATCAGGTAGGCCTACATTACATTAGTAGGCTGACATCAAAATTCACAGCAGATAGAAGGCCAAATCCTTACTTGAGATATGCACTATTAAAATCATGTATCGGTGGGAGATTTGAGCAATGTTTGGACTTACCTATGCAGATCAAGTTAGAAAAGAGCTGTAAGTGCATGAGAACAAGACTGACACCTACCTGGGCTTGACTGCAGACACCTTGGCAGTACGGTTGGAGTTGAAGACTGCAGCGCTCGGGGTGTTGGTGCCGCAAACACCCTTCTGGTGGTCCACCGGGCTCTCCTCAAACGGGATTGGAGGGTCTGAACTGAGGAGAACATCCTTGAATGGGTTGGCAGCATGGCGAGGGGCAGGGAGAGGGACCTCCAAATCTCTGGTGCTGCGACTGGGAGATGGGTTGGGCCTCACCTCATTGGCGACACTCTGCTGCAGCTCTTCCTTCTTCTCCTCCTTCTTCCTGATTATACCAAACAGAGAGGACAGCCTCTCAGTCACAGAGGCCTCCTCCTGTTGTTTCTGCTCCTCTGCCTTCTTGGCCTCCTCCTGCTTCCTCTGCTCCTCCCCCAACCTCTGATGCTCATCGGCCTTCAGCCTCCGCTTCCGGTCCTCTTCCTCTTCCTGCTGCTTCTTCCTCCTTGCCTCATCCTCCTGGAACCTTCTCTCCTGCTCCTCCCGTTGCTTGCGTTCCTCCTCCTGCAGTACCTTGAGCTGCACTCTTTGCTTCTCCTCATTATGTCTCTTCTCCTCGGCCTGCCGCTTCTCTCCCTCTTCCCGAAGGTGCCTTTGCTCCAGCAGAGCCCTATCCCTATCTGCAGACTCCTTTCTGTAGGTGTTGACAGGGGCACCCTTAAGGGAGTCTACGGCGGCATCAGATGGTTGCCTGTGGCTTCGTACATCCTCCACTGAGCCCTGACCAGAGCTGTTAAGGCTGAGGGTGGACCCTGACATGGGTTCTACCTCCTCTGCATACACATGATTGCCGTTGATGCATGTGCTGTTCGGGTCTTCTTTCTGCTTGGTTCTGCCCAGAAGAGAAAAAGGTCCTGTAGACACTTTGCTGTCATTGCTGCCTGTGCGCTTGTGGCCCAGGAACTTGAACTTCTTTTTAACTGTAGATAGAAAGAGGTTACTGCATATGCCAATTATCATTACTCAAATATGAAAAGGTCAGCATGTTTAACTGAATAGAAGGAGCTCACCATCAGGAGAATCCACATTGAGACCAGAAGAGCGACTGCCACTGAGGGATGCGTTCTTCTCAGGAAGAGTGCCCAGTGTGGACATGGACTGGGAGACATTGCGCTGCAGGTTGGATTTAGGAGCAAAGAGGGACTTGAGCTTGGATTTCTTCTTGGCCCCAGGGGACTCTGGGCACACTGAGTGGGAGTCAGCCTCTCCCTCGCTGTCAATGACTACCTCGCTGAAAGAGGGCACTATTGCAGAGGCTGAGTCAGAGAAGCCGTCCTTTTTCTTCCCACGCACTTTGTCCTTGAGCTTTCCGATGCGGGAGCGTGGTTTGTCTTTCATGGAAAGGTCAAACATGCTGGCTGTCAAGTTGTTTCTCATGAACTGGATGTCCAACATCACTTCCCCTCTGACCTTGTCCTCCTTCCCATTCTTATCCAGCAGTTTGTGCCAACTGAAAATGACAGTCAGAGAAACAACAAGATTAGATGCTCCTGTTCAATTAATTAAAACTACTGAAGGTCAAATATGACTGGAATTGTTTATTACGCAACCAATGACATTTGAATTAGCCTAGCCCCTAGGTAAAACCTTTTCAACAACATCATGATTTGTCAGGAAAGCAGATGTACAGAAATTGTGGTCAAACATGACTTGATAAAAACTATTATTGCGGAACTATAAAAGGGCAGAACTATGACATTTCTAACAGTTTTAGATCAGGACCTAGAATAGATCCAGCTCCTCTAGTGTTGACGTAAATAGGCTGTAAACTAATTGCAGTTCAACTAAGTGTCCTTTGCTTTGTGTATACATGTCTCTTAAGTGAAGACCAGACACATACATGCCATTGACTGGCATGCACCCTGTTCCAGCAACCACTGGGACAAACAGATAAAGGAGAAAATTATTCCTTTGTTCTGCCTCATCTCCTCCCTGTTGAGCACAGTGTTTATGCCTACTCAGAACAAGGGAAAGGCAGAAGTGTTTGAGAGCCTTTTCCATAACCATGACAAAACAAGCAATTAGTATGCCCTGTCACACTGAGCCTCTCTGTGATTGTAGAGACTGCACTGCTAAATTTGTTGGTAAATTAGTAGACAGGTAACGCAAAGTACAGCTTCACAGACTGTCCCCCAGGTGAGTTCTCACCTTCAAGACCAGAGAAACACATCCAATCCATCCTGGAGCAAGTTTAGTGCAAGTCTCTTGCAATATGCTTTTTTTTTGCATATTCAGTGACTTGAAGTATGCTCTTAGTCTTTTTGCATATTTAACTGAGTTAACATCATATAAGTGGAAGTAAACATTTTTTTGACAGGCTTATAAAAGGAAGCCAATAGAGGCTAAAACACCCTGGTTAAATTCAGTGTCATCACTGAACCTCCAGGTTAAGGTCAGCTGAGACAAGGAAAGCATTCACAGGGTCAGAGTTGTGATAGATAAGTTAGGACTCTAGTGAGAAGTACACACATTCTTCCCTGATGACATCATCCATCCATCCATCCATCCATCCATCAGCAGGAAAAGGTTCAAGGAAAACAAAAGACAGCAGCTGGTCACATTTTACTCATGGTAGATCATTAGCCTATGTGCCTACATTTAGGATGCATTCAGCTGAAGTGCTCTGTACTCTGCTGGGCAGTGATCAAATCAATTTTATTTGTCACATGCACCGAATACAACAGTTTTAGACCTTAGCGTGAAATGCTTACTTACAAGCCCTTAACCAACAATGCAGTTCAAGAAATAGAGTTAAGAAAATATTTACTAAATAAAATGTTTTTTTAAATAAAATAAAAATCAAATCAAAAAGAACACACATTTTTATTTATTTAACCAAGAAAATCCCATTGAGACCCAGAGTCTCTTTTTCAAGGGAGACCTGGCCAAGGCAGCAGCAACAATCAATGCAATAGATAACTAAAACATACAACCTGATCCTGCCTAAAAAAAAAAAAAAGTATTTACACTCCTCTGTAACAGAGACTCCCATCAATATTTTAAATTAATTCCGTGGCACTTGCATATCTAGATGAAGCATGGATTGTAGATTATTCCATGCGTCTGGTGCACAAGAAGAGAAGGCAGTCTTGCCTAATACTGTGAATGTATAACTAGGCTATATACAGGGGGTACCGGTACTGAGTCAATGTGCATGGGTACAGGTTAGTTGGTAATTTGTAGTGACTATGCATAGCTAAACAACAAGTAGCTGTTATTTAAAATCAGACATTATTCTATGTCAGCCTTCCCTGTGGCACAGTTGGTAGAGCATGGTGTTTGCAACGCCAGGGTTGTGGGTTCGATTCCCACGGGGGGCCAGTACAACAAAAAAATATTTAAAAAATGCATGAAATTAAAAGTATGCATTCACTACTGTAAGTTGCTCTGGATAAGAGCGTCTGCTAAATGACTAAAATGTAAATTTATGTGGTTCATGTAAAAGATCAGTGCAACATTACCCTGTTACTGGTGTACTAAAACAAACATGACCAGACATGATCCTGCAGGAAAAGTCAGGAAACAGGGAGAAAACCTTCCATAAAGCCCAGCAGAGCAATACAGGACTTCTGTAGACTAATGAAAGCTGTGCTAAAACTTCTCCAAGCATTCCTAATCTTCTTCCCAAAATGGGCCATGCCAAGTAAAACAGCAACTACCAACTTCTGGAGTACTAGTCGGACTGAACACATCAGTGAAGGGATGTTATAAGTTTAAAAGGAACAACGAGTTGACTAGGTACATGTGATAACGTTTACAGAGAAATAGAAAACCCTGGCCCTAATAGAGGAGTGGTGGTCTGTCCTGTTGGACCAGTTCTCTCTCTCTGAGATAGTGGTAGAGGCACAAACTTCCCTCTGAAGTATAATGATTAACATGTCCCATCCAGCTAATGATTAGGGTTGGGTAGTATCCAGATTGATACCGTCCTTCTCTCATCCCGTGATTTACGGTATTACCGGGTTAGTACACAAGGGGGCGCCAAAGAACTCAGAAATGCCCATTGGGCATCTATTACCAGAATAGTAACAAAATTAGCACAAGTAATTGCGCATTTCCAAAAAGGATGGTAGCTAAACATGCTAAAAAATGCAAACCAAAATAAAAATGGCAAAGACATGCAATCCAGCTCATCAAGTTATACACACATTCAGTACCAGTCAAAAGTTTGGACACAGGGTTTGTCTTTATTTTTACTATTTTCTACATTGTAGAATAATAGTGAAGACATCAAAACTATGAAATAACACATATGGAATCATGTAAACAAAAAAGTGTAATAAATTAAAATATATTTTATATTTGAGATTCTTCAAAGTAGCCACTCTTTGCCTTGATGACAGTTGGCACACTCTTGGCATTCTCTCAACCAGCTTCACCTGGAATGCTTTTCCAACAGTCTTGAATGAGTTCCCACATATGCTGAGCACTTGTTGGCTGCTTTTCCTTCACTCTGCGGTCCAACTGATCCCAAACCATTTCAATTAGGTTGAGGTCAGATGATTGTGGAGGCCGGGTCATCTGATGCAGCACTCCATCGCTCTCCTTCTTGGTCAAATAGCACAGCCTGGAAACGTGATTGATCATTGTCCTGTTGAAAAACAAATGATAGTCCCACTAAGCGCAAACCAGATGGGATGGCGTATCGCTGCAGAATGCTGGGAAGCATTTATTTGGGCTGCAATTCCTGAGGCTGGTAACTCTAATGAACTTATCCTCTGCAGCAGAGGTAACTCTGAGTCCTCCTTTCCTGTGGCAGGCCTCATGAGAGCCAGTTTCATCATAGCGCTTGATGGTTTTTACAACTGCACTTGAAGAAACTTTAAGTTCTTGACATTTTCCAGATTGACTGACCATGTCTTAAAGTAATTATGTACTGTTGTTTATCTTTGCTTATTGGAGCGGTTCTTTCCATAATATGGACTTAGTCTTTTACCAAATAGGGCTATTTTATGTATACCATCCCTACCTTGTCACAACTGATTGGCTCAAAACACATTAAGGAAAGAAATTCCACAAAATAACTTTGAACAAGGCACACCTGTTAATTGAAATGCATTCCAGGTGACTTCCTCATGAAGCTGGTTGAGAGAATGCCAAGAGTGTGCAAAGCTGTCATCAAGGCACTTGCTACATGATCCCATGTGTTATTTCATTGTTCAGATGTCGTCAATATTATTCTACAATGTAGAAAACAGTAAAAAAATAAACCCTTGAATGAGTAGGTATGTCCAAACTTTTGACTGGTACTGTACATACACACGAGCTACCGAATATCATTGTTGGTGAGTTACAAGCGAATGTGAACGAGAAACATTGTGCAAATAAACAAAGTTGATAGATGCTTGTCTGAAAAAAGAACAGTATTGGCTCTGGAGCAGCATGTTTATACCCTGTGTGGAGTCTGGAGTCACTAGGGCAATGGGCCTGCCTGCTTTAAGTAGAGGGGGGAGGAGCAAACAGGCCAATGGAGAGTCACCTTAACTAATCCACTTAGATTAGTAACAAGTTAAATTTAAGGGTTGCATTAAATGCTGAATTCTGCATCACCCAAAAAACGCATAAGAAATATATATCTTGCTGCGTTTTGCAAACGCAGACCTAAAAATACTTCTCATTGTCATTCCTGCTCATCAGACTAATATTCTCAGGTGAGAATTCACGAACAGGCATTCTATCAGCAGACAGCGCTCTGACTGATTTGTAACTACTTTTGTCGGTGTAGCCTCATACTTCGCTTTGGTAAAATGCGATAAAAACTAAGCAAGACATTATGAAATGTAGCTGGCTACATTCTTTCTATGATAAACATTAGAAATATGATGGCCATGCATAGTTTTTGCAAAAAGACCTTGCTGTTTCTTTGTAAGCTCATTTACTTGTGTGGCTGCCAACCAAATGGCGTTGCTCTTTGTTGTCATCTGATTAAAATGAAGCCATTTTCTGCCTAATGTGTTGCACCAATGTATTTTCTGTGAAGGAAAACTTGACTTTCAATATAAAAAGCGACCTGTCTACACAGCTGGATTCACCTGGTCCCGCTTTCTCCTGTTGTGCCATTTACAAACATGTGACTGGCTCAAATGTTCTAGGGAACTGCGGTAAGCTTCAAAACGTAAAATAATGTGACAGATCAAATGAAGACGTATTCCTAATGTATTGCACAAGTTAACTGCAGGTATTTACTTAAAAAGCAACTACACATATGAAAATGTATTGAAACACTGCAAAGAAAGTTTCAATGGTATTGACAGTATTGAAAAACATCCCATGGCTATTTCCAAATACCTCGGTATACTTCCCAAGACTACTAATGACTAACATGACAGACTAAACAGTATGGATTTATTTATTGACAGAAGATTGGTTTGTGCCTTTGAGAGAAATATAGCAAACATAAAAAAGAAAAAGTAAACCTCTTGATTCATGCACATATAATTACATAGGCCCATTTCATGATGAATTTGGTGTTGATAAATAGCCTAGTTATATTTTAGACATCTCATGAACATGAAACAGGCCTACAGCTAAGCCAATTTCCAATGTGGATAAGGACATACCAAACATAGGTCAATACCGTTGTCAGTAGTGCCTCCGCATTGTTGTATATCCAAGTTGGAACTTGCTCTTTCAACTAATAGGCCTAAGAACAGTTATGACACATGTTCAGAGCCATACCCGGAACATGATCAGTAACATGGTGTGTTATTTGGTGTCATATCATTTAACTTTGTCTCATGCTGAGAAAATATTCTGCTATTTGTGAGAGAGGACAAAGAGGATGCAGGAGATCCTAGTGCCTTACTTCAATGTCAAACCCTGACCTATCAGCATTACACTAAAGTAGGTCAGTAATATAACACCATACACTGCTAGGGGAAACAAACAGCAACATCCAATACCCTTTTTGTGTGAGAGAGAAGGAGCAAGAAAAGGCAAGTGAGAAGGAAAGGGGAGAGGATAAAGAGTAGTAGAGAGAACTTTGTCATCGAAAGCTATACAAACCGATTTAGTAAAACCTAGATAAGGTTCAAGATATGAGTGTATAATAAGCAAGTGAATTAGGTCATTTAAGTACTGTACAAATGCTGCCCTTGTGGCAGCCTATACTGAGAGAACATTTTACACAGGAGGATACAACCATATGACTAGTAGTCACTCACTTCCCTCAACAACAGTCTTAAATATCAAAATCAAAGTGTCCTTCGGTCTAGAAAACAGTGGCTGTTAAATAAACACTATTACATAAGGCAAGGGTGTGTACATTTTTCGTGAATTATTCATGGTTTGCCATGTTTTGTTATGAAGCTCGTTACACCCTTTATGATGGGCCTATCCCGTCATTGTTGTGAATGTCATCCATGGATCCCAGCTCAACAACATGTCAGTGTGATGGTGTGATTAACCCTCTGCTTTAAATAACCTTGTAGGAACATGGGGAATGTCAGGAATGTTGACACTGGTCAATATTCCTCTTAATGAGATATGGCCCGATCATCAGCATTACCTGATCCAGCTGTGAATGCCAGAGATACAGTAGGCTTCACAGTTAACACTAATGAGCTGGAATTTCCCAACTACTTCCACTCTTTTCAGAGGGAGTTCTTCAAACAGCTAAGTTAATAGTTAGGCTGGGTTCGGATATCAACTCAAGTAGGCTGTTCACAGTCTTGACCCAACATAATCAGATTGCTTTCCCACCAGCTCCATGACTCCACACACTCAGATCCTTTATCTTCAATCAACATGAGAGTTACTTACTCGGTATTTTTGCGGGCGCTGTTATCGTGTAGATCAAGTAGGTTGATCACAGCTCGTCCCAGGAGCTTGTCCAGTCCCACCAGAGCTCTGTGCATTACTATGATATACAGTGTGCAGCGTTCAGCATTGCCATGGTGGAACAGTGGCAGGTCAAACGTTGCCTCTTCCTTCCATACCGGTGCGACACATTTTTCTGCAACCGAGGTAGAAAACTTGTCTTTGGCCACCTGCATGATGGCATAGGCATCGTTGGTTCCATTCTTTCCTTTGATCCTCAAATTCCTGGCTTGGAAAACGGTCACCTGTACGCTTGTGGGATACCACTGCTGACTTTGGTCAGCCAAAGACATTTTCAAAGCTTTAAGCTTTTACAAAAATACTAGTTCGGCAGGTTTTAGGATATCACAACGACTTTGTTCTCACTTCAAGAGACTGACTCACCAAACGGTAGCTCGTCGTCCTCTATAATGTCGACTCTAGCTGATTATGTCGAAACACTTGGCACTCCTCCCCAGTTCACTGTACAACACCGTACACGTACGTAGGCCACACGGTGACTATGCCAAGGATAGTCTGAGTAATGTAGCCAACCTTATATAGCTTTCAGGCTCAATTAATGCAACGCATGCGTTTGTCCGTACTAACCCACTGGGTATCTAGCTACTATAACTAGTTAAAGATTAAATGTCGCCAAGAATTTGCTAACGTACCCCCCAAAATAAACTCAGACGTTTCGCAAGGGCCATCGTATAATATTTTATTCTACAAGAAAATTATACTCTGCTATCTTATAGAAAGGTAAAATACTAACACAACGGCTATCTACTGACTGTAATACTTGCTTTTCACAGCATCTCTCTTCTTGTTTTGACTTGTTTCATTGTTGAACAATAAACTTCCTCATCAACCATTCTTACCGCCCATACTCTCCCACAACCTATCTGATTGGTAAGGATTTGCGTCAATAAGTGAAAGACCTACCGTGATTGGACAGTGGTGCTGGTGCCATTGTAACGTGAATTACGCAGTCTTTTAATCGACACTAGGCACAGGTCTAGGATCAGTTTACAATCTCTGAATCCCCAGGACTATGATGACCTTCCTACACCCTCAGGCTTCCTGAATTTATGTCGTGTGCTCTGTTTCTTGGTAAACTAAACTGAACAAATTGTTATAAAAACAATTTTTAGTGACAAAGGTTTCAGCGGTGTTGAACAGACAGGGTAAAGAAGTCACAAATTATACCAGAACGATATTAACGGAGTCCTCATAGACAGCTGATGCTCAGATAGTCTGCAGACAGCAATCACTGAGTTTGTCTCAGACCTCTTCATTCGCATTCATCTCATGCTCATATCAGAGAAGCATAATTGCCCCATCAGTATGAGAACAATGACAAGTTATGAAGTTGTATTTTTATTTTATTTTGCATCAGTTTTTTTCTATAAGGCACAGTCTGAATTTCTTGAACAATATATTATTGAATTAAAAACCGTTATTTGTCACAATCGTTTCATTCTGATGTCACTGTGACAAATTAAAATATAAATATACATACAACATTTTGAAATCTCCCTTTTTCATTTTGAGATGAGAGTGGACACAAAACTTGGAAATCATTTAGGGACCTATCACCACTGTGATGAATGTTAGTAAATGGATGAAATGTAAATCTGGGTAACCATGAGTGAAAAGATGACACATTCTATCATTGTGTTCTTGCACATTTTGACATTTAATACCTAATGTAAATAAGTGTAATAAGAAGGATGTTTTTTCCAGTGACAAAGTGTTGTAGAAGGTAAACTTATGAATATCAGACACAGGTTATATAAACATGTTGTGACCAGCCACTACCGCAGGTTTAGCAGTTTGACATCCCCTTAACAATTAAATACATTACATGTATTCACGTATATGATACCACTGCTTTGTACTTATCACAAATCTGAGCTTTGTGAGTTTGAGTTTTTAACATTAACCCAAAGGGAGATTTCAGGACCTAGAATAAGGATACAATCTATGAAATGCATCCAATTTGCTAAACACTGACGTTGAGGTAAGCTCTGCTATTCTACACAATCCTTTGGCATAATAATTTCCATGAACACATTGTAGTTGTTTAGAGGAGCTTATCTAAGATGCACTGAGTTGTTGCATTCTTACACACTCTTAAAGAATACTCATGATCAAAATAGCATAATATGGTTTTACACAATATTGGATGATAAAATGTGTGAAGAAACATGAGGCAATTATGTAGATAACATGAACCAGTTCTGTCATAATTTATTTTGCCTTTACTCTGAGCTTTATACATTAACAGAAAAAAATGGTGTAGAAGTAGTTGATTTTTAATGTAACAAGCTTCTAAGCCATTAGTTTATGAGGTAAATGTGTGTGTGTGTGGGGGGGGCGGGGGGGGGGGGGGGGGGTCAGTAAGCACTTACTGTATCTTGATTAATGTGTTATAAACCAGAGCCATTTACCACATAATTTAACAACCGTTAACATAGTCTCCTGATGCAGATGGCAAACTGAACATGGTTTTAACTGATGCATCCCTTTGATTTGTCAGCGCATGAACAATGATGTTTGAAATCCTGGAGGGGGCAGTGTTTAGATAATTGTAAATCCAGAGATTTGAAACTCCAAGAGGGTATGAGAGCACAGGGGTGCGTTCAGTTCGATTGAACATTTGGTACATTGTGTAACCATTTGTACTGAATGACACATTTCCCCAAATTTTTCTTCAACGTTCTTGAACAGACTTTGAGGTACGTTTTCTCCGTTTGGTGGGTGTGGTGGGGTGTGGCTTGAAGCAGTGAGTGACATATTTAAAGGGTAGCGGTCATGCTGACAGCGTTCCACAGCCCACAACCCAATCCCTCCCTGTTTTGAACTGGTCATTCAGAACAGCACTGTTTCCGTTTAATTGAATGTTACAGTACGTTTTTTCCCCGAACTGAACACAGGCCAGTTAGGGAAAATGGAAAAAGGAAGAAGGAAGGGGATAGTTCATATGAAAAATAACCAGGAACATTTCAGAGTACATGCCAGGGTCAAAGAAAGGTCACTCTTAGTTCATTTTATCCAAACACTGATACTTGTCCAACCTGTTCATGAAGGGGAGAAGTTCCCTCTCAGTGCTGATGTGTATTTGAATCCGAGTCAATACGTTTTAATAAAAACATTTTTTTTTAGAAACTGCATTCTCTCATCCTAGATTAAGGATCTCACTCACAAACACACATTCACGGAAGCACACACACGCACACGCACACGCACACACACACACGCCCACAGACCCACAATAATACAAGTCAACATAATAAGAGCAAAAGGATTCTTCACAGAGGAAATGCACAGGCGTACTGTAGAAATGGACAATCTCAGATTCCATTCATGCTATAGTTGATATCCACAGAATAAGAATACAATCGCAAATTGTCCCTTTAAGGTATCCAAAATCAACATCTTATGTCAATTTTAGACTTAGCTTGTAAAACTTCCTGTGAATAAATGAGTATTTTAGGTCCACAAAAGACAGGCCTTGAATTCCTGGCAAACCCAACAAACAGTTCATAAGTGACAGAGATGAAAGTACACATCCCATACCATCACTGTGATGGAAGCAAAAGTAAGAAGCAACACAACCCCATGATCTATCTCCTTTACACATTTAAAATAAAAACCTCACCATGAGCTGAATCCCAATTTGAGATCCACATGTGCAACTTGAAGTTCTTTGCAATTATTTAAATGAAATGTCCATGAAAGTCTGACCCAGCGCTCTGAGAACAGAAATTATAGGTGATCTGGAGGTTTTTGAATTACTTTAACTGAATGTTTCAATAAGACTTTTAGCAACACAACTAGCTTATTTTGAGTCAACTTTATTGAACTCCAAGCACAGATAGGACACATGGAAATTCATTTCCTTAGACATTAATCATGCAAACACATTTATTTTTTTATTGTGACGGCATCAGTGAGATCCAAACCTATAATCTTATGTTTTCTATTCATGGAATTAATCCACTGCGCCACCCGGATGGAGCTAGCATGCCATGTTTTTTTACAAATACAAAGCTTTTCATTTTAGTCTATTCAAACGGACTCCATTTTACAGAGAAAGAAGCACTCGGGTATGGCCAATTAGTGGGCAAGGCCAACACACCTGAACACACTTAACAAGATAAAGGATAGAAAGAGTTTCATTGATGCGGAAGAATGGAAATATATGTTTTTAAATAACATTCTTAGAACTTCCTCTGAACGTTACTAAAGTTCTCTTGTGTTTTTTTTATGGAAAGTTTACTTAATGTTCTTGGAACAATTTGAGAACATGACACTATTTAGATTTTTTTATCTTTATCTTTAACTCTGTATTGTTGGAAAAGGACCCGTAAGTAAGCATTTCACTGTTAGTCTACACCTGCTGTTTACGAAGCATGTGACAAATACATTTAGATTTGATTATGTTTTATTCGAAACATGTAGGAAATGTTATGCTGAAGTACTGAAATTACCACAGAAGAACGTTGTTTCTTAAAGTTCTCTGAACTATTTGAGAACATTCCAAATGTCAAACCAGTTGGAGAATGTTTCTAGAACATTACCAACATTTTTATTAAATGTAACCATGTTTGAACGTTCTCTTAAAGTAATGAAATACCAAGAAAATACGTTTTTTTTGGTCAAGCTCCTTAAATTTGCTGAGAATGTTCCAAAGACAAGCAACTATTCTGCATCATTTGCAGAAAGTTGTGGGAAGGTTTTATACAAAATAACCATAGGACAACCACGCTCTCACCAAGCTCTATAAGAAACATATGGTTCTCAGAACGTTATATGCTAGCTGGGGAGTTACACACATGGATCTCAGATCAGGATTTGTCTCTATAGGTGTAGGACACTACAACAACAGCAGTGATATCAAATATCACCAGGGTCCACTGTGGACATTTGCTGGGAGAGAGTGAGGGTCACACTGTAGTTTCACTCTTCCACATACTTTTCATGCCCACAGAGCTCTGGGAATGGTCTGTACAACTTGTGTCCAATTCCAGCTCTATCACAGAGCTCTTGATGGTGCCGTTAGGGGCAGCCCCTGGCACAGTGGTAGTGATACTGTTCAGAGGGTAGGAGCAGCGCTTAGCTTCCCGCTCTGCAGCCGCTGCCAGTTTCAGATTGTCTCGGCTGGCGCTGCACCTATTACCTTGCATGGCCACCCTGCTGGCCACAGAGGGGAGCAGAGGAAAGGGCTTACGGCTGCCGCTGCTGCCCCCGTCGCTACCCTCTGAGGGGCTGGTGGTCACTGTCCCCCCCACTCTCCTACCGTTACCGTTGGTTAGCGGGCTGGCCGGGCTTTCAGAGTGGCTGTGATGGAGACTGCCATTCTCACTAGTGGCCTGTTTGTGGGCTGGATGGGCAGTGTTGTGCTGTTCTATACCTGTAGGTCCCAGTGCTCCCATACTGCCCCCTCCCCCACCAGTCCTCATGGCTTTGAGACGGTAGTGACCTCTGCCTTCACCTCGGTGGTGATACTGGCTGCTCCCTTGTTTAGTTCTGCCACTGACCTTCCTCCTCTGAGGCTGGACAGGGGCTACAGAGCCTAGTGTGGGCAGCAGGTTGTTAGCTAGCTTGTTGTTATTGTCTGTACTGGTGCTGGTGTTGATGCCTGCTGGGGCACGAGTGGCATTGTTGATATTTTCTTGTGCCACCTGCAGCAGGTTGGTAAGTTTGCAGGGCCCAGGGCCCACACTGCTGATCCCACTGGGGGTGGAGGAGGACCTGGCTGATGAGGTGTTGTGGGGATCCCCTGGAGGATGGCAGCCAATGAAGATCTGGGATCCCTGTTCAGAGGTGGTCTGCACCCCACTCACAGTGGTGCAGGTGTGCGTGTAGACTGGTATGGGCTGGGAGCGCCGATTTCCTGGACAGCAGCTTAGCCAGGAGGTCTGCACATCCAGGCGTCGGAAGCAGTGGTGGACCACCAGGAACACCCCCAACATGATGGCAGCTACTCCATAGAGACAGCTGAACAATAGGCTGCTGCGCCCTGTCAGCCACATGGCCATGGCTCCACAGCTCCACAGGGCCAGGAACAGGAAGTGGGTGGCTACCAGCACCAGGAACTGCACCTTCAGGGTGTACTGGTCCTCTGGGGTCAACACAGCATGTATGGTCCCCACCACAGAGTCTGTGGACAGGAGGCTGGTGCTGCCACCCAGGGCTGGCTGGCTCTCCGGCACAGGGGAGGACAGGGAGAATCTTGGGCACTCTTTGGCCACCCGGTGCCTCAGGCGAAACACAGTGCACAGGAAATAGATCCAGGTCACCAATACCGCCAAGCCTGCGGGGACAAAGAAGGCCCCCAGACTGGGCCGCCACACCAACCAGCAGCTGGAATATGCAATAAAAAAGTCAGTAAGGTCATAGCAAAACAAGGACACCTCTATGTATTCAAAATCTCATAAAAATGTCAACTTTTGCTCTTGAATAAGCACTAAACCAAAATATACTGTGTGAAGGGCCAATGGGTCAATAGCAAAATGTGAAGCACTCACTAAGGGTTGTTGTCCCCATAGTTGTTGACGTTGACAGCTGCAGTGATGCCACATATGATGAGAGGAACACCACCAGCTATTAGATAGAACCTGTATTCAGGAAAAACACAAATTAGATGGATCAAAGAAATGTGTATGAAAAAGGAAGTAACAGTGAATAACAGTGAACTTATTTAGGAGTGAAGTATCATGTGAGAGATACAAGTCTATAATATTGGAAACAACAACCAAAACCCAAGAACTGTATGACAAATAGTTTCTGTGTATTCTATATGATATTTAGGGTCTTTGCTCCTTTGTTTTTTCTTTCAGCAAGCATACACTTCACACAGCTGTAGTGATCCCTAGGCTAGTTGTCTGTGATCTCCTGAGCTGAACTGAGCTGTTGGGCAGCTAGCTGATACAGTGTAACAATGGGCAGTAGGCTGCAGCGGGGTTGTGATTTATCAAAGGGCCAGGTGTCATTGGAGGGCTGACCACATGCGGCGGTGGTCGACAAAGGGGTTTAGGAAAGCCAGAGAGGTCAGCAGTACAGTGCATGATCCCAGCCAGGGAGCACTAGGGCAGAACGGAACATGGGGAGGAGGGGAGTGGCGCAGTAATGAGGGGACAGTACGCCCCCTCCATCACCCTGGCCAGATTTACAACATTCTCCTCAACCTCTGTTATCCCTCGCTCGTATATTCCTCCCCTCCCCCGCTCTGGGCTCAGCTCTCTGCATCTATCTCTACCTCTCTTTTGTGGCTTAGCATTAGTCTACTGTTTTTCCCTCCAAGGTTTTCTAAAACAGAAGAGCCTTGCTTCTAAACACAATGGTGGTCTTTGATATGACACAGTTTTGGTGTCTGTTCACATGAATACAGTCATTTAAAATACCGCACCACAATGAGCTCCCAATTCAACCATAGACCTGTTTGACAATGACTCACAACCTTCTCATATAAAAGTCGACTCTGTCTCACCCTGATGGCATCACTGACCTGAGCATAGGCCTCTGAGTAGGTGGAACAGTAGACTCTCCCTCTGGTTGCCGTGGCATCCTCCAGACAGCCTCTTTGTAGAGGACTCTGGCGCTGACACCGATCCACAGCAGAGTAGACAAGGAGGAGTAGTGTAGAGCGATGCCCACCTGACACAAATCACACCGGGTCAGCCATCACACACCACACGTAGAGAGCATAAGCTGGGTCTGAGAGGAGAGGGACTTACTGCCTGGCACACCATTGGGTAGCTGGTCAGGGTGATACCTCCTGCGTAGACAGCTGTGGCCATAGCGATGTGGAAGCAGGTATTGAGTAACGTGTGCCAGCTCTTTCTGGATATATTTATAGAACTACAGGAGGAAAACAAAAATGAACATTAGCAGAGAAGAAAAGACAGTGGGTTATGTCAGATAATAACGCATGCACGCGCAGACACACAGTACCTGTGGTGTAGTATGTGTGTGATGATGACGGTGAAGAGGCAGAGGAGGAGGATTGCAGTACAGGTGTAAACCACAGGGTGGAGCACCCTCACTAACATGGGTGGGGAGTGGGGGAAGTCAGGAACCTCCTAGGAAAAAAATAAAAATACTAATGCAACGACCACGCTTGGTATAAAATCCTGAGATCGTGAAAAGAGAACATTCATCCAGTGCAGTCATCAATACATTACATCCACCATGTACATCTGAGAGTGAGTGATCCCAGGATGCCCTACCTGCAGCACAGCGTAGTTGCTGAGCACAGAGCAGCGCAGGGTGGAGGTGGCAGAGTCAGTGTGGGCCAGTTGGCAGCCCTCCTGGCTCCACCCCCCCTGCTTCTGCAGCAGTGCCTGTAAGCTCCAGTGGGCCGCCACCGGCTCGCTGCCCGGGGTCAAGTGGCGCAGGGACACCAGGATAGCCTCCGAGTGGTTCCACAAACTGCACCCGTCTGCCAAACAAAGGAGGAGATAACCATCACCAGCAATTTTTTTATTATAAAAAAATGGACATGTTTTGACCCGTCTCTGTGAATGAGATGAATTGTGTAATAATAGTATAATAACTGCTCCAAACAGCCAGTTCCCTCACCCAGGCCTACGTAGACCACTGGGCTGTTGATACTGTGTCTGCGGGCGTGCTCTCCAGGACCGTTGGAGTTCCCAGAGAAAGGGAAGAACCTCCCTGTACGGAACGCCACAAACTGGAGCTTACAGTCTGACGGGGCGTCCGGGGGGAACAGAGAGGCAGGAAGAACCACAGAGGCCAAGGCTACAGCATTCTAGAAGAAGGGAGGGAGGGAGATCCTTTACTTTCCTACTTCCAAATATATTTGGCCATATTATCTCAATGGAATAGGAGACAGAAAGTTAAAACACTAAATTACAAAATCTAAAACCTTAGGATTTTCTCCCTCTTTTATGTCAGCTGTTGTAAATGACTGTGCTAAATGCGGTTCCATGCCATCTCCAGTAGGTCACGAACAAAGGTGTGCTCCCTCTAATGACAACCGTATGCACTGTCTGCCATTGTACCACACACACACAACCACAGTCCTGTTAGTGGGTGAGGTTAGGTTCAGGTCTGGGTGAGGGAGACGGAGACAATGCTCACCTTCATGGGGAAGTTGTTTAGGGAGGTGTTGTGGGTGCCAGTGGTGCAGCGGAAGCGGAGCTGCTGTTCGTGGGTGGGCTCTGCCCCCTCCATGCCCAGGTTGCCTAACAAGGTCTCCCGGCGTTGGTAGGCTGTGCAGCTCATGCCAGTGAAGTGGGCCGGACGTATAAGGTGGGCCTCCATGACAATGTTCCTGGAGATCTTTGTGGGGAAAAAACAACTTTGATTATAATTCAACCTTTAATAAATCAAAATTCTAGTACATAAAAACATGCTCAACTTTGACAGTACCATGGAGAGATCCTGGGCATGGCTGTGTAGCTGGGGCCAGGCCAGGGTCTCCAGAGAGTGGACTATGGAGCTGCAGGCTCTCTTCTCTCTCTGGGCAACGGCTAGGATCTGATCATCCACCTGCATCAGGTTACTGCCCATGTCCACCAGCATCTCTGACAGCTGACACATACATACACATGTAAAGACATGAGGACAGAGTCAGACACATACAAAAACAGGCATTCACATAAAAACAGGCATTCACATAAAAACAGGCATTCACATAAAAACAGGCATTCACATAAAAACAGGGGGCAGAAAGAAACAAGGGAATCAAGTCAAAAGACACAACATAAAACCACAAAGACATGCATTGAGGGTATAGAGATCTCATCGCCCTACCTCTCGCAGTGGTCGGATATATCCCATGAATTTCTCCATCATCTGGGCCACGTACATCACGTCCATGGTGTCAGTGAAACCGGATGCCTCCACAGTGTAGGTACGCACCTGATGTGCCAGAGTGGCCGCATTAGAGGCGTTGATGGGCATCTGGAAAAAGAGGGAGTGAGAGTATCATTATTTGTTTAGTAACAAAACATAACTCATATGTTTTGTTACTTTTACACATTTACCTTTCAGGCTATTTACATATTACTACCATAAGACATGCATCATACTTTGATTTTATATGTACTGGACAAAATTAATTTGGGACAGCCCAAGCACAGCCTCTGGCACTGACCAGGATGAAGGTGTGTAGGACCCGTGTGATATCGTTAGTGTAGAGACAGTTGTCATAGTCTCCCTCCTCCCAGCTCCCTGAGCGGTCACAGTAGCGTGATGCCTGCTTCTGCACCACACCACCCCCCATGGACAGGGAGGGGTAGCGCAGCTGCAGACAGTACTGGTAGGAGGTGATACCTGCCAGGGTCTTCTGCCACCTAGGAACCACACCCAGAAATAATGAGGAAGCATGTTTAATCAGAAAGTCTGTTTTTATTGTGGATTTTGTTTCTGGAGAGGGGAATTATTGTTTTCTTCCTTACTTGAACTCCCCCCGGTTGTTAGTGACTCTCTCCTCCGGACAGAAGGAGGCACTGTTCTCCAGCACCACTATCTCCACACTGCGGGAAGTGTTGCCTCGCCCAGTGGCCACCACACACTCCCACTCACCACTGGCCTCCACATGCACGTTGGACAGGATGAGCTCACTGCACCGAGGAGACAGCACATCATTCACTGTCATCACCACATATAGCACAGCACACTAAACCGCATGTCCTGTCAGCAGAAACTAAACAAACAGTGTCATATTTCACTTAAACCTTTATAATAAATAAGTGAAAATAAAACAACTGAGGATGGCAATAAAATGAAAAATTTGAGTGCTGGGAGCGGACCCCTCAGTACTGTACTGTTACCTGGTGATGAAGGTGCAGTCATGCACAACGCTGGCCTCCAGACTGACGCCCTGTTCAGGGTCAGAGGTCACCAGCTGGCCATTGTGCCGCCAGTGCATCACAGTGATTTTGTCCACCAGGGCAGCAGTGCAGTGGAAGGGCATTCGGTCCCCCTTGAAGACCACCTGGCGCTGGGAGGGCAGGAGAGACAGGGTGTGCAGCTCCAGAGGACCATCTGAGTGAGGAGAGTAACACAGCACAGTCAGGGGAGGCAGATGAGACCATAACAAATCACTCTGGTTATTTCTGCTGCTCTCTCATTACTCAACCTCAGCTTAATGCTTATGAGGAAGGCATTATGAGTCCGTTTTTTTTAGGAATATTGGACACAGACAGCCCCAGTTCATAAAGGCAGACCGCAGAGGAGTTGTCAACACAGGCACATGCACTTGGAAATACAACCCACTGAGTAGAAGAGGAAATAAACCCACTGAGTAGAAGAGGAAATAAACCCACTGAGTAGAAGAGGAAATAAACCCACTGAGTAGAAGAGGAAATAAACCCACTGAGTAGAAGAGGAAATAAACCCACTGAGTAGAAGAGGAAATAAACCCACTGAGTAGAAGAGGAAATAAACCCACTGAGTAGAAGAGGAAATAAACCCACTGAGTAGAAGAGGAAATAAACCCACTGAGTAGAAGAGGAAATAAACCCACTGAGTAGAAGAGGAAATAAACCCACTGAGTAAAGGAATAAACCCACTGAGTAGAAGAGGAAATACAACCCACTGAGTAGAAGAGGAAATACATCCCAATGAGTAGAAGAGGAAATAAACCCACTGAGTAGAAGAGGAAATACAACCCACTGAGTAGAAGAGGAAATAAACCCACTGAGTAGAAGAGGAAATACAACCCACTGAGTAGAAGAGGAAATAAACCCACTGAGTAGAAGAGGAAATAAACCCACTGAGTAGAAGAGGAAATAAACCCACTGAGTAGAAGAGGAAATAAACCCACTGAGTAGAAGAGGAAATAAACCCACTGAGTAGAAGAGGAAATAAACCCACTGAGTAGAAGAGGAAATAAACCCACTGAGTAGAAGAGGAAATAAACCCACTGAGTAGAAGAGGAAATAAACCCACTGAGTAGAAGAGGAAATAAACCCACTGAGTAGAAGAGGAAATAAACCCACTGAGTAGAAGAGGAAATACAACCCACTGAGTAGAAGAGGAAATACACCCACTGAGTAGAAGAGGAAATAAACCCAACGAGTAGAGAGGAAATAACCCACTGAGTAGAAGAGGAAATAACCCACTGAGTAGATACCCTGAGTAGATAATAAACCCACTGAGTAGAAGAGGAAAACAACCCACTGAGTAGAAGCGGAAATAAACCCACTGAGTAGAAGAGGAAATAAACCCACTGAGTAGAAGAGGAAATAAACCCACTGAGTAGAAGAGGAAATAAAACCCACTGAGTAGAAGAGGAAATAAACCCCACTGAGTAGAAGAGGAAAAAACCCACTGAGTAGAAGAGGAAATAAACCCACTGAGTAGAAGAGGAAATAAACCCACTGAGTAGAAGAGGAAATAAACCCACTGAGTAAGAAGAGGAAATACAACCCACTGAGTAGGAAGAGGAAATAAACCCACTGAGTAGAAGAGGAAATAAACCCACTGAGTAGAAGAGGAAATAAAACCACTGAGTAGAAGAGGAAATAACCCACTGCGTAGAAGAGGAATAAACCCACTGAGTAGAAGAGGAAATAAACCCACTGAGTAGAAGAGGAAATAAACCCACTGAGTAGAAGAGGAAATAAACCCACTGAGTAGAAGAGGAAATACACCCACTGAGTAGAAGAGGAAATACAACCCACTGAGTAGAAGAGGAAATACAACCCACTGAGTAGAAGAGGAAATAAACCCACTGAGTAGAAGAGGAAATAAACCCACTGAGTAGAAGAGGAAATAAACCCACTGAGTAGAAGAGGAAATAAACCCACTGAGTAGAAGAGGAAATACAACCCACTGAGTAGAAGAGGAAATAAACCCACTGAGTAGAAGAGGAAATAAACCCACTGAGTAGAAGAGGAAATAAACCACTGAGTAGAAGAGGAAATAAACCCACTGAGTAGAAGAGGAAATAAACCCACTGAGTAGAAGAGGAAATACACCCACCTGAGTAGAAGAGGAATACAACCCACTGAGTAGAAGAGGAAATAAACCCACTGAGTAGAAGAGGAAATAAACCCACTGAGTAGAAGAGGAAATAAACCCACTGAGTAGAAGAGGAAATAAACCCACTGAGTAGAAGAGGAAATAAACCCACTGAGTAGAAGAGGAAATAAACCACTGAGTAGAAGAGGAAATACAACCCACTGAGTAGAAGAGGAAATACAACCCACTGAGTAGAAGAGGAAATAAACCCACTGAGTAGAAGAGGAAATAAACCCACTGAGTAGAAGAGGAAATAAACCCACTGAGTAGAAGAGGAAATAAACCCACTGAGTAGAAGAGGAAATAAACCCACTGAGTAGAAGAGGAAATAAACCCACTGAGTAGAAGAGGAAATAAACCCACTGAGTAGAAGAGGAAATAAACCCACTGAGTAGAAGAGGAATAAACCCACTGAGTAGAAGAGGAAATAAACCCACTGAGTAGAAGAGGAAATAAACCCACTGAGTAGAAGAGGAAATAAACCCACTGAGTAGAAGAGGAAATAAACCCACTGAGTAGAAGAGGAAATAAACCCACTGAGTAGAAGAGGAAATAAACCCACTGAGTAGAAGAGGAAATAAACCCACTGAGTAGAAGAGGAAATAAACCCACTGAGTAGAAGAGGAAATAAACCCACTGAGTAGAAGAGGAAATAAACCCACTGAGTAGAAGAGGAAATACAACCCACTGAGTAGAAGAGGAAATACAACCCACTGAGTAGAAGAGGAAATAAACCCCACTGAGTAGAAGAGGAAATAAACCCACTGAGTAGAAGAGGAAATAAACCCACTGAGTAGAAGAGGAAATAAACCCACTGAGTAGAAGAGGAAATAAACCCACTGAGTAGAAGAGGAAATAAACCCACTGAGTAGAAGAGGAAATAAACCCACTGAGTAGAAGAGGAAATAAACCCACTGAGTAGAAGAGGAAATACACCCACTGAGTAGAAGAGGAAATACAACCCACTGAGTAGAAGAGGAAAACAACCCACTGAGTAGAAGAGGAAATAAACCCACTGAGTAGAAGAGGAAATAAACCCACTGAGTAGAAGAGGAAATAAACCCACTGAGTAGAAGAGGAAATAAACCCACTGAGTAGAAGAGGAAATACAACCCACTGAGTACAAGAGGAAATAAACCCACTGAGTTGAAGAGGAAATAAACCCACTGAGTAGAAGAGGAAATAAACCCACTGAGCAGAAGAGGAAATAAACCCACTGAGTAGAAGAGGAAATAAACCCACTGAGTAGAAGAGGAAATAAACCCACTGAGTAGAAGAGGAAATACACCCACTGAGTAGAAGAGGAAATACAACCCACTGAGTAGAAGAGGAAATACAACCCACTGAGTAGAAGAGGAAATAAACCCACTGAGTAGAAGAGGAAATAAACCCACTGAGTAGAAGAGGAAATAAACCCACTGAGTAGAAGAGGAAATAAACCCACTGAGTAGAAGAGGAAATACAACCCACTGAGTAGAAGAGGAAATAAACCCACTGAGTAGAAGTGGAAATAAACCCACTGAGTAGAAGAGGAAATACAACCCACTGAGTAGAAGAGGAAATACAACCCACTGAGTAGAAGAGGAAATAAACCCACTGAGTAGAAGAGGAAATAAACCCACTGAGTAGAAGAGGAAATAAACCCACTGAGTAGAAGAGAAAATAAACCCACTGAGTAGAAGAGGAAATAAACCCACTGAGTAGAAGAGGAAATAAACCCACTAAGTAGAAGAGGAAATAAACCCACTGAGTAGAAGAGGAAATAAACCCACTGAGTAGAAGAGGAAATAAACCCACTGAGTAGAAGAGGAAATAAACCCACTGAGTAGAAGAGGAAATAAACCCACTGAGTAGAAGAGGAAATAAACCCACTGAGTAGAAGAGGAAATAAACCCACTGAGTAGAAGTGGAAATAAACCCACTGAGTAGAAGAGGAAATACAACCCACTGAGTAGAAGAGGAAATACAACCCACTGAGTAGAAGAGGAAATAAACCCACTGAGTAGAAGAGGAAATAAACCCACTGAGTAGAAGAGGAAATAAACCCACTGAGTAGAGGTGGAAATAAACCCACTGATAGAAGAGGAAATACAACCCACTGAGTGGAAGAGGAAATACAACCCACTGAGTAGAAGAGGAAATAAACCCACTGAGTAGAAGAGGAAATAAACCCACTGAGTAGAAGAGGAAATAAACCCACTGAGTAGAAGAGGAAATACACCCACTGAGTAGAAGAGGAAATACAACCCACTGAGTAGAAGAGGAAATACAACCCACTGAGTAGAAGAGGAAATAAACCCACTGAGTAGAAGAGGAAATAAACCCACTGAGTAGAAGAGGAAATAAACCCACTGAGTAGAAGAGGAAATAAACCCACTGAGTAGAAGAGGAAATACAACCCACTGAGTAGAAGAGGAAATAAACCCACTGAGTAGAAGAGGAAATAAACCCACTGAGTAGAAGAGGAAATAAACCCACTGAGTAGAAGAGGAAATAAACCCACTGAGTAGAAGAGGAAATAAACCCACTGAGTAGAAGAGGAAATACACCCACTGAGTAGAAGAGGAAATACAACCCACTGAGTAGAAGAGGAAATACAACCCACTGAGTAGAAGAGGAAATAAACCCACTGAGTAGAAGTGTAAATAAACCCACTGAGTAGAAGAGGAAATAAACCCACTGAGTAGAAGAGGAAATAAACCCACTGAGTAGAAGAGGAAATAAACCCACTGAGTAGAAGAGGAAATAAACCCACTGAGTAGAAGTGGAAATAAACCCACTGAGTAGAAGAGGAAATACAACCCACTGAGTAGAAGAGGAAATACAACCCACTGAGTAGAAGAGGAAATAAACCCACTGAGTAGAAGAGGAAATAAACCCACTGAGTAGAAGAGGAAATAAACCCACTGAGTAGAGGTGGAAATAAACCCACTGAGTAGAAGAGGAAATACAACCCACTGAGTGGAAGAGGAAATACAACCCACTGAGTAGAAGAGGAAATAAACCCACTGAGTAGAAGAGGAAATAAACCCACTGAGTAGAAGAGGAAATAAACCCACTGAGTAGAAGAGGAAATACACCCACTGAGTAGAAGAGGAAATACAACCCACTGAGTAGAAGAGGAAATACAACCCACTGAGTAGAAGATGAAAGGGAACTAGATTTTCCTGCAGGAATATTATAGACAGCAGACCATTGGAGATATCAAAACAATGGTATTTTGCTTTTTTTATTTAATTGTCACTCACAGCTTCTTATTTTTCACATACTGTACACCTACCTAATAGATTTGGGAGATCTACAAACAATATCATGATGAGAAAACAATGACTCTGTCATTCACATACTCAAGTTTTCATACTATTTGAGGGGGGATAGTGGCGAACCACCTCATTCATATGCATTACATTTCCTGTCAGACACTCACCACAGCTCAGCTGACTTTCCCTCAGTCCACGCAGAGGCTTTCCATGGAGGCTCTTGGGATAGGCACAGACGGTCTCGTCCCCCAGCCGCACTGCACTGGTGCGAAAGTAACCAGGCACCCAGCGCAGCCCACAGTCACATGACAGGAAGTCAGAGTTGAAGTTCCTGGTGAGAAAAAGCAGGGTCTTTTACAATACCATTCATCATGGGAGATAACACTGAGGAGCGGGTGCACTTTCCCTCTAATGGCACTGATGCCCTCTGATGTTGCCCATCAGTTAATATCTGCAGTATTCTCTGGTGGTACATTCTAGGATCAACATGTCAGATGTGACAAATGGCTATCCATTGCTTGAATTAAGCCTATAGGGAGAATAATGTGATCGGATTGCCTAGATTTCTTTCATATCGTTTACTAAGTTTATACAAACATCTGTCTGGAGCAAACAGGGACAAAAGTGATGACTGTTAAAAGCAGAGAACTGTACTCACACTAGCTTAAGAGAGGGGAGCTCCTGAAAGACCCCCGAGTCCAAGGTAGATAATATGTTTCCAGAGAGGTTCCTAACAGCAGAAAACAGACAGATGCTCAATCACAATCACTGTACTAGGTACAGTACCCACAATACTACACTAGGATGTGTTCAACGTGACACGCTTAACCAACAGTAATTTAGCCTGCTTACAGTTTGGTGAGGTTGGTGAGTCCCTGGAACATGTCTGGAGTCAAGCAGCCGATGCGGTTGTTGGACAGGTCACTAGGAGAGATAACACAGAGAGTGAGGGCACAGCGGTGAATAATGGTCATTTCTTAAGCTTATAGGTTTATCAAGATAGTTTAGAAAGTACAGACTGGGCTATCTTGACACTGCATGTTGTTTTTGTGATTTCATTGGGAAAGACTGCCTTCTCCAGCACATTGGCCAATAGACTTTTGCTTCTTATTTTCATTTGTTTACAATAACAAAGTATTATCCAAAGAGGCTATCTTGGTCTGTAGGCCTATCTTTCACAATTTCCATTCATACAGCTAGCCAGAGTGTAACACAGCAGGATTTGCAACACTAATGACTTGTGAATGTTCCTTATCGACAGACCATGAAGCTTCCTGTAAAGCCTTATCACCAAAGACGGAGCATAAGCACTCTGTAGCCCCTGCATGCTGTGTCTGCATGGTATAAGGACAGTGTCAGAGAGGGCCTTGTTCCACTGTCCCCCTGACACAACCCAGCCGAGAGCGTGTGTTTATCTCTCCCTGTTTGTTTTGAAAAGCCCCAGACCTTGCAGGGAAAACACAAGCAGTACAGGGAGGGGAAAAGAGTCATGCGGCGCAGGGCAGAGGACCGGAGCCGACCGCGACGTAACCAGACCTCACGGTCCAAACACACAATGAGTGAGCAACAAGCGGTTGCAAACTGCTGCCCTGTCACATCCAATGATGTGTGAGGAGCCTCTGCGCGGTCCTGAGGTTTCCATGGCGGCAGAGCAGGGCACCAGACATGTCATCCCAGGCCCCACAGAGATTAGCACAGCCCAGCATATACACTGAAACCAGTTATCCACAACATATAGCTGAGCCAGCCAGGCTTTTATGATGACACTTAAACTGAGAAGATATGGTATGGTATGACCTGTATCATAAAAGGTTATAACTATGTGTGCTGCTTACGAAAAAAATAGGGAAACAGTGGCAACTAAAACCGTTTTTTTATGCAATATCACTGTTTACGACACACATAATGAAAACAGAGCCGATAAGCACTTACAGCTTCACATAATGAAAACAGAGCTGATAAGCACTTACAGCTTCCGAAGATCAGATAAACTTTGGAAGGCTCCAGGCATGATGGTGCTGATGAGGTTGCTCCTGAGGTCTCTGGGGGGAGAGAGAAATATATATTTTACACAAGACATTAGACTGCATGGCAATGAAACAGACATTTGCATTAGGCTACATGGCAATGAAGAGACCTAGGGCCTTGCATGGAACTAGTTGATACATTGGCCCATAACATCCCCAAACTAAGGCTACAGGCAGGGCAATCACCAGGGGTTCATTAGAAATTGTTAGTAAATATGAACGGTGAATAGCTGGACCCAATATTCAGCCTGGATCCCCAATACAGTGGTTTCTTTAAAATGACTGGGAGTGGATACCTATGCCCCAAACATGACCCCGCCAGTCAGACACAGAAGGATATATCTGCATTCAGAGGGTTTGGAAATCTTACCCCAACAGCCACCTGGGCTTGGGTCAAGCAAGGATGCAAATACTTCACCAAAGAAAACATAGCAGGAATCGAATAGTTTGAAAGCAACTCTTCCCCCGATAAAGTTACTCTGGCTATTGCCAAACCATAAATATGAATTTCTTTGACTGGCTTTGAAGATCTAATTTCATACTACCCACCACATTTCACCCCACACTCTTCCCTCTGAAACTCAGGGAGACTCTTTATTGGTCAGGTGGGAATAGCAATGTTGGAGAAGGTCATCAGACAAAGGGTTGCAGGCAGGACAAGGCTGACGTGTGGGGGCAATGTGATCCTTGTTCCTACAGCATGAAAAACGGTTGCTCCCAAAGGAACAGTCACAGAGGAGGATTTCCTTACAGAAGCTCCCAGACATTAACCCCCCCCCCCCATTCCAATCCTTCCCAGCATGCCATTGTGGTAGCCAGAACCTTCAGGGTCTTTCTGTTCCACTATCCCACAATGCATTATCTCAGATCTATTTTCCTAACCACACCGCCTCACACCATTTAATAAAATGAGAGCCACCTCAAACCGCAGACATCTCCTCTCCCACTCTTGTCCCCGTCCAAGAGATGAGCTATTTTGACCAAATCAGGGAAGATTCATTCTGAGAATGGGTTCCAGTAAATACGAGAGTGAGTGAGAGAGAGAGAGAGAGAGAGAGAGGGAGAGAGAGAGAGAGATGATGTATGGCTAGAACAAAGTGAGATACAGGCAGGGGTTTTACTGGTCAGGATCTGTTTTGGTCATTACTCATATCAGAATGATCTAAGCCAGCACCTAATGATGGACCTGGTCTGGTGTAGTGTTGTTCTGGCTGTGACTGAGTGGACCAGAGACAGATGTGTCTATCTGAAAGGAGTAAGACAGACAGCCTTAGACAGAGCAGACCAGATCTTTAAGCACAGTATGCCAGCCCACTGATTCAACAACTTCACTGCTTTTTACAGATGTGTAATTTACCCCTGACCAAAGCGCTTACAGAACTATGTTAACTTGCCATATCTGTTTGGCATGTGCTTCAACGCTGACCTACAAACAGTAGTCAGCATGTGGAGAGAGAGAGAGAGAGAGAGAGAGAGAGAGAGAGAGAGAGAGAGAGAGAGAGAGAGAGAGAGAGAGGGCAAGACATCCCTTGCATTGAGAAAACAGTGTATGAGAGTGAAAATTACAACGTGTTGGTCTGTGTGTGTGTGTGTGTGTGTGTGTGTGTGTGTGTGTGTGTGTGTGTGTGTGAGAGAGAGAGAGAGAGAGAGAGAGAGAGAGAGAGAGAGAGAGAGTCAGAAGCCTAGCTGGAGCTCTTAACCAGGGCGGAGAGAACAATGATAACGTTTCCGGCCTGGCGTGTCCCGGGTCTCATTAACACCGTGATGAAAGACGGGGCACTGCCCACAACTTCCTCCCTTATCGTGACTACTGTGTCTCAGACACACACTTACTGTACCACACACGCACACATTGTGCCATAGAGACATATTAGCTCTGTGCTACATACTGCACAATAGACACACTACCGTGCTAAAGACACACACTCTGTACCTCATAGGCACACACTCTGTACCACATAGACGCACACTCTGTACCACATAGACGCACACTCTGTACCACACAGACGCACACTCTGTACCACATAGACGCACACTCGGTACCACATAGGCACACACTCTGTACCACATAGACGCACACTCTGTACCACATAGACGCACACTCTGTACCACACAGACACACACTCTGTACCACATAGGCACACACTCTGTACCACATAGACACACACTCTGTACCACACAGCCACACACTCTGTACCACATAGGCACACACTCTGTACCACACAGACACACACTCTGTACCACATAGACACATAGACACACACTCTATACCACACAGACACACACTCTGTACCACACAGACACACACTCTGTACAACACAGACACACACTCTGTACCACACAGACACACTCTCTGTACCACACAGACACCCACTCTGTACCACACAGACACACTCTCTGTACCACACAGACACCCACTCTGTACCACACAGACACACACTCTGTACCACACAGACACACAGGCAGTCAAGTACTTGGGTCCTCTTAAAGGAAAACTCCACCCAAAAAGTATCTGTTGGTATTTGTTTCATTAGTCCATTGTTAATATAGTTCAAAAATGTTTTGCATGTTAGTAATCAAGTTTTCAAGATATATAACTTTCAAAATAGAGCCGGTATGATGCATTTAAAACGCAGCATCATATGATGCAAAATGCATCATCACGTATTTATGTATTTTGAAAGTTATATATCTTGAAAACCTGATTACTGACATGCAAAACATTTTGGGACTATATTAACAATGGACTAATGAAACAAATACCAAAAGATAGTTTTTGGGTGGAGTTTTCCTTTAAGCCTCAACACACGTCCCCTCTCAGAAGATGAATATGATGCCCAATATGTCAACAAAAGTCTTGAGATAAAATCAATTCCATATGCACCCACATATCTGTAATCTCCACAATCTGCCCTTTCATTCACATCTCCAGAAGGGGCAGAGCAATGTGTGCTTTAGGCCTATGAATATCAACAGTTGGGCACTCCGATACACTCTCTTATCACTGAGCTGGGGAATGTGGAGGAGAGCACCAGAGTCAACAGAGCCAGCAGCCCCAGCCCCATGCAGCCCCATGCAGCCCCATGCAGGCCACACACCCAGGCAATGACTCCCCTCTGCCCTCTGAGGCAGCACTCTCCCAGACTACACTTCACAACTCACTGGCCCTCACACTGATGACAGCAGCTGTCAACAGAGAAGAGGAGCAGCATACACAATGACTGAAGGTATTTCAAATGCATATCCTCAAGGTACTGTATTTCACCTTGAAACATAATGGCATGGAATTGCAGCCTTAGGTCCTGTATGAATCTGACATTTGATGGTGGGTATGTTCTTATCATTGGCATCTCATCAACAAAAACAATAAATTCTGTAGTAAATTCTCTCCCTTATATTGACTCTTATCCACTCTCTCACACTCCCACTTATCATCCCTCATAGTTGCAGCACAAACATATTTGAAATGAATGTAAAATCTAACTTCTAAATGAAGTATGGCAGTAGTACCCTGGCCAGACAGCATTACAATGTTTTTTTACTGTTTGAAATAAATAACTGGTCCTCAAATTGATTTGTAACCAACATCCCTCTGAGCCCAGTGCTTTATCCCCTGCACCACATGTGACCCATATGATTGGGCCCTGACAGCATCCAACCCACTGCCAGTCTAAAAAGAGCCATTGTGTTCTTCAGCTGGGCCTGACACCAGGGTCTGCCATTAAAGACTATATTTGTTTCTCCAAGTCTTCTCCCGATCAATGTGGCACATCTATTGCTGCTCTGAAGAGTCATTCCTGTCTGGGACGGGACGGGGCACAAGCACCTGGGGCCCAGGCAGGAAAGGAGAGGAGGGGAAATGAGAGGAGGAGAGAGGAGCGACGTGCTCGCAGGGCAGCAAGAGGGTCATAATTAAGACAACTGCTGTATAGCGCTCCAGACTGTGGAGTGCTCCATTATCAGGCCCAAAGTGGCAGGGGATGGAGTGCTCCATTATCAGGCCCACAGTGGCAGGGGATGGAGTGCTCCATTATCAGGCCCACAGTGGCAGGGGAAGGAGTGCTCCATTATCAGGCCCACAGTGGCAGGGGATGGAGTGCTCCATTATCAGGCCAACAGTGGCAGGGGAGGGAGTGCTCCATTATCAGGCCCACAGTGGCAGGGGATGGAGTGCTCCATTATCAGGCCCACAGTGGCAGGGGTTGGAGTGCTCTATTGACATTGTTCAGGCCATAGCCCTGGGGAATGCTGGGAGAAGGACTGAAGCCAGGGAACGGCCACTTATTATCGCCAGACTGGAATCAAGAATTTCCTGTTTCACTCGATTAGGGATAGGGTTTTTTATAAGTAGAGAAAAAGGACATTCCATTTCCCATGTTCTATACTGTACCTAGCTGCGATGCACAACACAGTTCACACAATCAAAAACCACGGTATGAAACAAGCGTTTGTTTGGGTGTGTGGAGTGAGACAGAGAGAAAAAAGAGAAATGGACTGAATGGTTAACTGGCACCAGAGGTCAGTGGAGACCATTTTTGTGCCGCGTGTCATTTCCTGTCTCGTTGGCGTCTCCAGAACCGAGGCCCTTGCTCGTTTATTTTTACAGTTTCTCTTTTTTTTACGAGCTGCTTTTCCCCTGTAGGGAGGGGCAGGTGGGGATGGGGGGTTGAGGGGTTCGGCATTGAGTAGAATCGGCCCTGTGAAACGCCCCCCCCCTATACCCCCCCACTCCTCAACACACTTGCTCACAATGGGGGCTCTGTAACACAGCCCCCAAAACCTACTCCTGCCTTCCCCCCAAAACAGGAAACCAGGATCTGCCGAGGTCTTGTTTTTCTACTAATTTCCTGCTTTCCTGCCCCTTCCACAGATTATTTTCTTTAAAAAAAATTCTGGTTCCCCTCAGATTGGATCTCTAATCTACGTTAACTTGTGTGCATCTGGAAACCACTTGCTTTAGCCCTGTCGGTTGATTCTCCATTCCAGAGCTACAGTTATTAACCACAGCATGCAGCCTATTGTTTCATAGCAATAATGACCAATAATGACCTAATAATAATGCTAAATTAGGAACAAGCCAATCATTACTCTGGAAAATTCAATCAAAAGAGGCCACACATACAACCCTCAGTTAGAAATACCATTAAAAAACATCCAGGTGATTGAAAATCCTCATGGTAAATAGTGCTTCACCTGAAGGTACATATGGGCACATCTGATGTTGGGTGCAACTAAGAAGGAGCCTCTTCCAACACTGGGTAATTTCAACCATGTCATGCCACAGAGCTCTAGAGTGAACTGTCTTGAAGGAAAATGGCCACAGCTCTGGCCAAGACTGGCACTAATTTAAACTGTGGAACCAACTGCACGCTAGTTGGGGAAAGGATGAAAAGACTGAAATAGCCATGTTATACTTTTATTTGAAGTGTAACATTTCCTAGGTTGATTATATGTTTTCACAGTCTGCTGCTAGGGGTACTGGAGATCATTCTGCCAAGGAAAACTCTGGAACCATGGACTTACTGACTCCAACTCTGAGTTCTGGAAGGAACAGGGCTAGATGGCTGTTCTCTTGATTGCAATTAGTATCCATGAGGTCCTGGTAGCAACACTGTTATACACAACTTCAACCAGGAAAGACTCAGGAATTGACCACAATTCACTTTACGTCACCAATGTAGAGGCCATTCATTTTTAATGTAAGGGTGATTTAATTTGCTGTTTGTTCATGAACAACTGTCCCTCTGTGTAGGACTATCATAACAGTATGGAGATATTCGTCCTAAAAACCAGCCAGCTCATATTCTATAGTTTTCAGCAGTAAATGAACTGAAGGCCCCCCCCACAAAAAAGATAATGAAAGTGTAGTAAATCCATAAACTTATTTAAAAAGCCAACAAAAACAAAGCCAGCAACAGGCCACCTCCTCTATCGCTCTTCCAATGAGTTTGCATACAGTAGTTTGGAAATACTCCATTCAGGGTTGGGAGTGGGCCAACTCTACCAGCGAACTGGCAAACAATGCTGTTCATACAAAATATCAATGGAAAGGAGGGCAATCATGGGTGATGTGTGAATATGCATCCAGTGGGCGGACTACAGCGAATAGAGGAGTAGTGAGAGAAAGGGGGGGTGGGACCGTCCGGTAGATGCAAAGAGGAAAGCAGAAAAGGAGTGAGAATGGAAGTGGGGGGAAGGGAACAGGGAGAAACCTCAAGAACTTGTGAAGGAAAAAGCCATTGAAATCATGTCAGGTTTGCTGCATGTGCATTCAAGAACCACTGGTATATAAGGAATTCTGTGAAGTAATGAGCTTATGAGAGGGCTTGCTCGCCATTTCAATAAACGCCTAGAGCCACGATTGAGTTAAGCTTGCAATACAAACACTCCCCGTTCCTTCAGTTTATCTTCCAGACACATCTGGAGTCTATCAACTCCAACTGCCCCCCCCCCCTTCTGTTTCCACTCTCTAGCACGCTTAACCCCTTCCTCACTCGACCCCTCATGTCACACACACTCATTAAGTGACCGTTGCCTCACAGGGGCCATTCAAAACCGTATGCAGGAGAAAGTACAACACAAACGCTCATTTGTTTGGATAGTGCGAAATGAGAGTCCCATGTCCAGCCATCTCTAGATGCTCCAGCCAGGAGTTCAGCTTGTTTTTGGGAGGACAGATTAAATTAGAGTGTTCCTGCAGCCTGGATATGGACTCTGTTTTGTTGTGTCCAGAGGGGTTTAGACAGCAGGGCTCCTGGCCATGGCCACAGCCACAGCCACCACTGGATTTACATAGCAAAGCAGAGCCCACCTCTGCACTGCTCCCACTTTCAAGGTCATTTGCTTAGCCTCTGTGGAAATAATGTTCACCTCCCCCACTAAAGAAAACAACTTTATACACTGAACAAAAATATAAATGCAACATGAAACAATTTCTAAGATTTTACTTAGTTACAGTTCATATAAGGAAAGGCCCTAATCTATGGATTTTACATGACTGGGAATACAGATAGGCATCTGTTGGTCACAGATCCCTTAAAAAAGAGGTAGGGGCGTGGATCAGAAAAAACTGTCAGTATCTGGTGTGACCACCATTTGCCTCATGCAGCGCAACACATCTCCTTCGCATAGAGTTGATCAGGCTGTTGATTGTGACCTGTGGAATGTTGTCCCACTCCTCTTCAATGGCTGTGCGAAGTTTCTGGATATAACTGGGAATTGGAACACTCTGTGATCCAGAGCATCCCAAACATGGTCAATGGGTGACATGTCTGGTGAGTATGCAGGCCATGGAAGAACTGGGACAATTTCAGCTTCCACGAATTGTGTACAGATCCTTGCGACATGGGGTTGTGCATTATCATGCTGAAGTATGAAGTGATGGCGGCGGATGAATGGCACAACAATGGGACTCTGGACCTCGTCACGCTATCTTAGTGCATTCAAATTGCCATCGATAAAATGCAGTTGTGTTTGTTGTCCGTAGCTTATGCCTGCCCATACCATAACCCCACTGCCACCATGGGGCACTCTGTTCACAACATTGACATTAGCAAACCACTCGCCCACACAACGCCATACACGTGGTCTGGGTTTGTGAGGCCGGTTGGGATTACTGCCAAAACTCTCAAAAACAATATTGGAGGTGGCTTATGGTAGAGAAATGAACATTCAATATCTGGCAACAGCTCTGGTGGACATTCTTGCCAATTACACGCTCCATCAAAACTTGAGACATCTGTGGCATTGTGTTGTGTAACATTTTAGAGTGGCCTTTTATTGTCCCCGGGACAAGGTGCACCTGAGTAATTAATTATCATGCTGTTTAATCAGCTTCTTGATATGCCACACCTGTCAGGTGGATGGATTGTCTTGGCAAAGGAGAAATGCTTACTAACAGGGATGTAAACATATTTGTGCACAACATTTGAGGGAAATAACCTTTTTGTGCATCAGGAACATTTCTGGGATCTTTTATTTCAGCTTATGAAACATGGGACAAACACTTAACATGTTGGGTTTATATTTTTGTTCAGTATATAAGGGAAACTGCTGGTGCACTCACTCTCTTTCACCAACAGCCTTCATACTATCTTTAGCCATCTCGTCTCCTCCCCTGCATCGTATGGTAAAATTGTTTAAGTTGGCCTAGTTCCTAACCCTAACTTCTCAGAATGGCAGAGACAATTTCAAGGTCTGTTTCAGCAGGGCTCAAGCACAGCTTGAGGAGCTCCTGTCTCTACTTTACATAACTGATGTTATCGGGGTAAATATGAATGAATAGGACACAGTATTTCAGAGACACAGTAGACTTATTTCAATGTTATCAAGGACTTTAACCCTCTGCTAAACTCTCCCTCTCCACATCTGCAAATTCCCATGCCTTTCTTGACTTATGATGACCAGGAGTTTCAATGCAAACGTCCCCTCATTCTTAGCCTTCTATATACATCACAAACAAGTGTGTATTTCCTGTTCTTAGCTTAAGTGGCTTTAACTATGCAGGAAGTGAAGGGAAAAGGAGGCAAAACAGGCATACTGCAAACCAAACATGTCTTACACACAAACCATCCATATATTTAAATGTACATATTCTTATTCATTCCTTTACACTTGTGTGTATAAGGTAGTTGTTGTGAAATTGTTAGGTTACTTGTTAGATATTACTACATCGTCGGAACTAGAAGCACAAGCATTTCGCTACACTTGCATTAACATCTGCTAACCATGTGTATGTGACCAATAAAATTAGATTTGATTTGATTTGAACCATGGTTAGAATAGCTATAAATGGCTATGAAGGAAATGTATAGGTTCCGGAAGAATCACGTCCAAAAGTGTGTTTTTTTTGGACAACTTTCAAGTGTGTGAACTGGCCCCATCCTGCTTGGCAGAACCAATCCCATGCAGCTAACTTAGCTCTTCCTTACCTGTCCACCACAGTGCTCCTGCTCCTTCACCTATCCACTCTATCTCTCCCCTCTGTTCTCCCTCTCCACTTTGGGCTCCATCTCTCCCTGTAGGGTGGGCAGCCTGGTAATGAGGGACCCTTATGCCCTGGCTGTCCTGTGTCCCATGGTGCAATGGGGCCCGGTTGGACAGGAGCCAGACCCCCTCTCTGCTCATTATTCTCATTACCTCGCCTCAAATCAGTGCAGGACAGGCCACTGGGATCTGTCCACAACTCATAAAGGTCCCTGCTCGTTAGTGGACCCGCCTCGTTAGGGCCTGCGTCAGCTCCCATCAGAGAGGGTGTGCTGCGAGGAGGTGGAGGTACCAGGAAAGGTGTGTGAGAATGTGTGTGTGAGGGTGTGTGTATGTGTGTATGTGTGTACACTAGAGAGTGTGTACACAAGTGTCATACACTGGAAAGCTGAAGATGTCCTGTAAGAGGGCAAAACAAACATAGCTAAATTGCTCTCTGCTCTTGGGTGGCATGACAGTTTACGAAGGCAACAGCGGCTTTGAGGAGGTTTAGCCCAATGAAAGGGCTAACTGTGTGGAGGAATCCACAGTGTGGCCTGCTCTGGTTGGAGGAGGGGTTCCTGTCCTATAGCTGCGCTTTTATACTTAGAACAGCAAAGCTCTGATTATACTTAGCTCTCCCTCTGCTTGGACTACTGCTTGAAACATGGCTGAGTAGGCTGGGAGGGACAGCATTTCTGTTTAGACATCTACTTCTTACAATTATGCATGGAGGAGTTTGGGATGCCCATAATAGGACACACACAGAGACAGACATTGAAGTTGAGACTGAGATACACTGAAAGTGTGGGTGCAGTTGACTGTCTGGTTGCCCTCCTGACTTTGGGGAGGGGCTGCTGTGGTGTTTTTTCCTGGTGTGTGTTCACCCGGCCCTCGTGGGCTCCTAGCTATAACATAAGATGGCATAGCAGTCAGACGTCCTTTGTCCTCGTCTTGTCGTGTCCCGTGTATATATATATTTACATATTTTCTTCGCATATCTTTTTATATATTTTTTTCTTCTAAAAACTCAACTTCAAAACACTCTCCTGCAACCCGCCTCACCAATTGTTTAAAAAAAAAGTATTATTCACCTCAAATCTGAAATCCACAACAGAAGCTAGCCAGAAGTTAGCCAGAAGTTAGCCAGTTAACGTTAGTATTCAGCTAACCACGGTTGGCGGTCATCAGCTATCCTTTAGCTCGAAAAGCTATCGCCAGTTTTTGTACAACACGACTCAGACGAGAGCATACCGGACGTATTTTCTCTCCATATCCCCAGATTTCTACCACAAGCTCTGGACATTTACACCTGGATCTTGCAGCTAGCTAGCTGCTATCCGAGTGACTATTGGCTAACGTCGGGCCCGGAGCAAACATCAATTATTCCGGAGCTAGCCAGCTGAAGAGTTCCATCAGCCACTCCTGGGCTACAATCACCTATCCGTACCCGTTTTACTGCCGATGCGGAGCCCCACCGGGCCTTCACGACTGGACTACCAACGTTATCTGCTCGAGGGAGTTATCCAACTGGCCCCTCTGTCGCGACGTAACCTGAACGCCCATCTGCGGCCCGCTAATTGTTAGCTGTCTTATCGGCTGCTATCTAAATAGGTCTATCGGACAATTTTCTTGGGCCACTATAACTATAACTATTTTGCCAATTGGATTGGTCCCCTCTACCACACGGAACCCCACTAATATGCTGACGGAAATGCACGAGGTGGCTAAAAACAGCATCTTCTGCCAGCTTGCTACCCATGGCCCGGCTAGCTGTCTGAATCGCCGTGACCCCAACCAACCTCACTACTCACTGGACCCTTATGATCGCTAAGCATGCCTCTCCTTAATGTCAATATGCCTTGTCCATTGCTGTTCTGGTTAGTGTTTATTGGCTTATTTCACTGTAGAGCCTCTAGCCCTGCTCATTATACCTTATCCAAACTTTCAGTTCCACCACCCACACCTGCGATGACATCACCTGGTTTCAATGATTTTTCTAGAGACAATATCTCTCTCATCATCACTCAATGCCTAGGTTTACCTCCACTCTATTCACATCCTACCATACCTTTGTCTGTACATTATACCTTGAAGCTATTTTATCGCCCCCAGAAACCTGCTCCTTTTACTCTCTGTAGACGACCAATTCTCATAGCTTTTAGCTGTACCCTTATCCTACTCCTCCTCTGGTGATGTAGAGGTGAATCCAGGCCCTGCAGTGCCTAGCTCCACTCCTATTCCCCAGGTGCTCTCTTTTGATGACTTCTGTAACCGTAATAGCCTTGGTTTCATGCATGTTAACATTAGAAGCCTCCTCCCTAAGTTTGTTTTATTCACTGCTTTAGCACACTCTGCCAACCTGGATGTGTCTGAATCTTGGCTTAGGAAGACCACCAAAAACTCTGAAATCTCCATCCCTAACTACAACATTTTCAGACAAGATAGAACAGCCAAAGGGGGCAGAGATAGCCTGCAGAGTTTTGTCCTACTATCCAGGTCTGTACCCAAACAATTTGAACTTCTACTTTTAAAAATCCACCTCTCTAAAAACAAGTCTCTCACCATTGCCGCCTGCTATAGACCACCCTCTGTCCCCAGCTGTGCTCTGGATACCATATGTGAACTGATTGCCCCCAATCTATCTTCAGAGCTCGTGCTGCTAGGTGACCTAAACTGGGACATGCTTAACACCCCAGCCATCCTACAATCTAAGCTTGATGCCCTCAATCTCACACAAGTTATCAATGAACCTACCAGGTACCACCCCAAAGCCGTAAACACGGGCACCCTCATAGATATCATCCTAACCAACTTGCCCTCTAAATACACCTCTGCTGTTTTCAACCAAGATCTCAGAGATCACTGCCTCATTGCCTGCATCCGTAATGGGTCAGCGGTCAAACGACCTCCACTTATCACTGTCAAACGCTCCCTGAAACACTTCAGCGAGCAGGCCTTTCTAATCGACCTGGCCCGGGTATCCTGGAAGGATATTGACCTCATCCCATCATTAGAGGATGCCTGGTTATTTTTTTAAATGCCTTCCTCACCATCTTAACCTCTTATGGCTAGGGGGCAGTATTTTCACGGCTGGATAAAAAACGTACCCGATTTAATCTGATTATTAGTCCTGCCCAGAAACTAGAATATGCATATAATTATTAGCTTTGGATAGAAAACACTCCAAAGTTTCTAAAACTCTTTGAATGGTGTCTGTGAGTATAACAGAACTAATTTGGCAGGCCAAAACGTGAGAAGATTCTGTACAGGAAGTACCCTGTCTGACCATTTCTTGCCCTTCTTTGTCATCTCTATTCATTACAAAGGATCTCTGCTGTTACGTGACACTTCCTACGGCTCCAATGGGCTTTCAGAGCCCGGGAAAAACCTGAATGATGTAATTCAAAGCCCTAGCTGAAACACACGAGCGCTTTTGCTAAGTGGTCTATCAGCAGACAAAAGGCTTAGGCGCGTGCACTGGCCTCCCCCGCCTTTCTGTTTTTCCCTCTTTTTACCGAAACGGAGATTCCCGGTCGGAATATTATCGCTTTGTTACGAGATAAATTGCATAAAAATTGATTTTAAACAGCAGTTGACATGCTTCGAAGTACGGTAATGGAATATTTAGAAATTTTTTGTCACGAAATGCGCCATGCGCACGACCCTGATTTACCATTGGGATAGTGTCTAGAACGCACGAACAAAACGCAGCTGTTTGGATATAACGATGGATTATTTGGGACCAAACCAACATTTGTTATTGAAGTAGAAGTCCTGGGAGTGCATTCTGACGAAGAACAGGAAAGGTAAGACCATCTTTCTTATAGTAAATGTGATTTTGGTGAAGGCTAAACTTGCCGGGTGTCTAAATAGCTAGCCCGTGATGGCTGGGCTATGTTCTTAGAATATTGCAAAATGTGCTTCATCCGGAAAGCTATTTTAAAATCGGACATATCGAGTGCATAGAGGAGTTCTGTATCTATAATTCTTAAAATAATTGTTATGCTTTTTGTGAACGTTTATCGTGAGTAATTTAGAAAATTGTTAGTAAATTCCCTGGAAGTTTGCGGGGGTATGCTAGTTCTGAACGTCACATGCTAATGTAAAAAGCTGTTTTTTGATATAAATATGAACTTGATTGAACAAAACATGCATGTATTGTATAACATAATGTCCTAGGTGTGTCATCTGATGAAGATCATCAAAGGTTAGTGCTGCATTTAGCTGTCTTCTGGGTTTTTGTGACATTATATGCTAGCTTGAAAAATGGGTGTCTGATTATTTCTGGCTGAGTACTCTGCTGACATAATCTAATGTTTTGCTTTCGTTGTAAAGCCTTTTTGAAATCGGACAGTGTCGTTAGATTAACGAGAGTCTTGTCTTTAAATAGCTGTAAAATAGTCATATGTTTGAAAAATTGAAGTTTTCGGATTTTAGAGGAATATCATTGGATATTGGAGCAGATGTAAGAGGTTAAATAAGCATGCCCCATTCAAAACATTTAGAACCAGGAACAGATATAGACCTTGGTTCTTTCCAGACCTGACTGCCCTTAACCTGTTGTGGTATAGGAGGCAGTATTTTCACGGCCGGATAAAAAATTTACCCGATTTAATCTGGTTACTACTCCTGCCCAGAAACTAGAATATGCATATAATTAGTAGATTTGGATAGACAGCACTCTAAAGTTTCTAAAACTGTTTGAATGGTGTCTGTGAGTATTACAGAACTTATATGGCAGGCCAAAACCTGAGAAGATTCCATACAGGAAGTGCCCTGTCTGACAATTTGTTGTCCTTCTGTTGCATCTCTATCGAAAATAACGTGACACTTTCTAAGGCTTCCATTGGCTCTCTAAAGCCGCCAGAAAGTCGAATGGGGTGTCTGCTGTCTCTGGGCAAAGTACAGCAGCTCTGTTTGTGAGTGGTCAGCCTGGGGACAGTGAGACTGAGATGCGCGTTCACGAGACTTCTCAATTTTTTTTTTTCAGCCTTTCTTTCAGATTTCGTCCCACCTCCCCTAGAGAGGTTAACCAACACAAAAACATCCTGTGGCGTTCTGCAGTAGCATCGAACAGCCCCCGTGATATGCAACTTTTCAGGGAAGTTAGAAACCAATATACACAGGCAGTTAGAAAAGCCAAGGCTAGCTTTTTCAAGCAGAAATGTGCTTCCTTCAACACAAACTCAAAAAGGTTCTGGGACACTGTAAAGTCCATGGAGAATAAGAGCACCTCCTCCCAGCTGCCCACTGCACTGAGGATAGGAAACTCTGTCACCACCGATAAATCCACTATAATTGAGAATTTCAATAAGCATTTATCTACGGCTGGCCATGCTTTCCACTTGGCTACCCCTACCCCTGTCAACAGCACTGCACCCCCCACAGCAACTCGCCCAAGCCTTCCCCATTTCTCCTTCTCCCAAATCCAGTCACCTGATGTTCTGCAAAATCTGGACCCCTACAAATCAGCCGAGCTAGACAATCTGGACCCTTTCTTTCTAAAATGATCTGCCGAAATTGTTGCAACCCCTATTACTAGCCTGTTCAACCTCTCTTTCGTGTCGTCTGAGATTCCCAAAGATTGGAAAGCAGCTGCGGTCATCCCTCTCTTCAAAGGGGGGGACACTCTTGACCCAAACTGCTACAGACATATATCTATCCTACCCTGCCTTTCAAGGTCTTCGAAAGCCAAGTCAACAAACAGATTACCGACCATTTCGAATCCCACCGCACCTTCTCCACTATGCAATCTGGTTTCAGAGCTGGTCATGGATGCACCTCAGCCACGCTCAAGGTCCTAAACGATATCTTAACCGCAATCGATAATAAACAATACTGTGCAGCCGTCTTCATTGACCTGGCCAAGGCTTTAGACTCTGTCAATCACCACATCCTCATTGGCAGACTCAATAGTCTTGGTTTCTCAAATGATTGCCTCGCCTGGTTCACCAACTACTTCTCTGATAGAGTTCAGTGTGTCAAATCGGAGGGCCTGTTGTCCGGACCTCTGGCAGTCTCTATGGGGGTGCCACAGGGTTCAATTCTTGGGCCGACTCTCTTCTCTGTATACATCAATGATGTCGCTCTTGCTGCTGGTGAGTCTCTGATCCATCTCTACGCAGACGACACCATTCTGTATACTTCTGGCCCTTCTTTGGACACTGTGTTAACAACCCTCCAGACGAGCTTCAATGCCATACAACTCTCCTTCCGTGGCCTCCAACTGCTCTTAAATACAAGTAAAACTAAATGCATGCTCTTCAACCGATCGCTGCCTGCACCTGCCCGCCCGTCCAGCATCACTACTCTGGACGGTTCTGACTTAGAATATGTGGACAACTACAAATACCTAGGTGTCTGGTTAGACTGTAAGCTCTCCTTCCAGACTCACATCAAACATCTACAATCCAAAGTTAAATATAGAATTGGCTTCCTATTTTGCAACAAAGCATCCTTCACTCATGCTGCCAAACATACCCTCGTAAAACTGACCATCCTACCGATCCTCGACTTTGGCGATGTCATTTACAAAATAGCCTCCAATACCCTACTCAATAAATTGGATGCAGTCTATCACAGTGCCATCCGTTTTGTCACCAAAGCCCAATATACTACCCACCACTGCGACCTATACACTCTCGTTGGCTGGCCCTCGCTTCATACTCGTCGCCAAACCCACTGGCTCCAGGTCATCTACAAGACCCTGCTAGGTAAAGTCCCCCCTTATCTCAGCTCGCTGGTCACCATAGCAGCAACCACCTGTAGCACTCGCTCCAGCAGGTATATCTCACTGGTTACCCCCAAAGCCAACACCTCCTTCAGCCGCCTCTCCTTCCAGTTCTCTGCTGCCAATGACTGGAACGAACTACAAAAATCTCTGAAACTGGAAACACTTATCTCCCTCACTAGCTTTAAGCACTAGCTGTCAGAGCAGCTCACATATTACTGCACCTGTACATAGCCCATCTATAATTTAGCCCAAACAACTACCTCTTCCCCTACTGTATTTATTTAATTATTTATTTTGCTCCTTTGCACCCCATTATTTCTATTTCTGCAGGTTTAATCATGGTTCTATTTAAAGTCATTTTCTCAGAACATTAAGAGAACTTTCAATAGAAAACACAAGAAAACATTAGTTCAAAGAACATTTTAAGAACGTTTTTTTTTAACATATCCATTCCATTCTCAGCATCAACAAAACTATCCTCTATCTGTTAAGTATGTTAAGGTGTGTTAACCACACCCACTAATTGGCTACACCTGATTTTAATGAGTGCTTGTTTCCTTTGAAATGGGGTCTTGTTGAATAGACTAAAATGAACAGCTTTGTATGAGTTCCAAAAAAAATGCATGCTAGCTCCATCCTGGTAGCGCAGTGGACTCATTCCATGGATAGAGAATGTAAGATCATAGGCTTGAATCTCAGTGACACAATAAATAAGAAATGTGTTTGCATGGTTAATGCCTAAGCAAAGGAATTTCCATGTGTCCTATCTATGCTTGGAGTTCAAAACAGTTGAGCTAACAGCTTTATTAAAAGTCTTATTGAAACATGTTCTTAGAACGTTATTTAATTACTTTCAAATAACCTATAATTTCCATTCTCAGAACGTTAATTAAACCTCCCAGGAAAACTTTCAGGGAACCATAGTAAAATGTTCTCAGAACCTGCCTGCAACCTAAAACCCAGAACAGACAAAATGTTAACTTCTGTGCTCAGAACATTTTATCAGTCTGGAAACGTATGGCTTTGTTCCCAGGACCAATGGGAAAACATAAACGTACGTTCCTACAACTTCCAAGGAACCAAATGTGCTAGCTGGGCTGGCTTCTATAGCACTGACCACATATATGAGTAACTGCTCGCCACTGGACCAAATGACAAGCACATGTCGACAACAGGCTGGAAATAATGAGAAAGACCTGAACGGTGACCAAGTTAGAGACAAAACAAAACAACATAGCAACTCGCAGGGGGAGCAGCACAGTAGGTGGACAAAAAGCTAAATTAATCTTGCAGTTGTGGTTTTTTACTTCACATCTATCTATCTCTGCCCAGTTAGATTTTTATTATATCAAGTTGGTATATTTTAATATGAAAATAGTTGTTTTCCCATGAGCTCATTTTTTATTGTAGGTCGTGAAATGCTCAATTACAGAGTGTGGAGCACAAGATGAGTGAGCAGACCTCCATTGCAGTGTGTCAGAGGGCTGGTGGAGGTCTGAGGTCTGAGCAGAGGAGTGAAACAAGTCCTGTTGTAATTTACAACATGTCCCCTATGTGTGTGTGTGTGTGTGTGTGTGTGTGTGTGTGTGTGTGTGTGTGTGTGTGTGTGTGTGTGTGTGTGTGTGTGTGTGTGTGTGTGTGTGTGTGTGTGTGTGCATGCGTGTGTGTGCGTGTTTGTGTGCAGGGGGTTCTTGTTCTGTGTCTCTCTCACTAGGTCATGGTTTTAGCACTGTAAGCCTGCTCCACCCCTACCCCCTACTAGTTTCACCACTGTCCCAGGTACAAGGGCCTGCTAGTGGGCAAGCTCAGGTTACCCACCCCAGAAACCCCATGGCATTCTGGGGGGCCTTGTCTGCACTTGCAAAAACAAGTAATACCATCTAATTTTACATCAAACAAACAATTCTGCCCAAGCCTCTAGTTTTCCAAAGCCCCATACCACTAATCAAATCTCAGCTACACCCGATCTAACAATACAGGTCATAAAGATGATCAAACTAAGACTGAATAGATGAGGCTCTAACTTTGATTAGTAGAGAGAGTAAGAAGAAGGTAAGAACATGGTCACACAGGAGTGTTCTAGTCCGGTTTAGCTCACTTAAAAGAGGGTCAAACAGTTTCAGCAGATTTTGCTCTTTTTTCAGACCTGTCATGTCTGTGTTGAGCTCCAATAGGTTGGTACTAACAAGCTAACAACTGCAGCAAATGACCATATTTGTCTTTCTTCCAACATTTTGGAAAAGCTTGTTAACTTCATTGGTGGCAGCTCAGAGACGCATGTGGAACTAATATCGCTTAAGCACCATCTCCCCCCCCACCCCTCCTCCAAAACTGCTGCCTCCTAGACATACACAGGCAAGAGTTTGCCCCATTCCATATTGTACAGTACATCACTGGAAGACCACTGTAGACTATCCTTTTGTTGACGCAATGTAAAACTCCCTTCCTCAGTATCACTCAGCATTTATATTTGTGTTCTTATGTTTACAACAGCAGGGACAATTTGTGCCACTGATGAAAATCAAATCCTCAGAGGACTCAAATGTCATCTAAACTGTAAGGAACAATAAGAAACAGCCAGTGGACCAGCTAGGCAGCGGGACCCTACATCCACAGGGTAGAGCCAGCCAGCTGCCTGCCTCAATCTGAGCTACAGGCAGTGCAGGCAGCGCCAACAGCCTTCTCCTCCCATGGAATCCTCTTATCTTGTCCTGTAGAGCAGGGCTTCTCTGATAATGACGAATGGTGGTGTAATTATGTGATCTCTTCCACATAACTCTGTGATAACCACACTGAGTGTTTCATCCTCCCTGCTGGAAGCCAGCCCACTGGATAGCAGAGCTGCGAGAAGCCCAGATCTCCCTGATACCCTGTCTCTGTGGGACTGTGGGCTCCGCAACACAGGGCCATATGGGCTACAAGCACCCAACCCGTTGGTGTTAAACCTGCCCATGTTAAACCTATGAGAGAGAACCCAGGACAGACTCATTCAGATTTAGTGAAAATCACAAGCGTTACTCACAGTTTCTGCAGGGCATAGAGTCCAACAAAGGATCCATTTCTCAGAACCCTGATGCGATTGTTGCTCAAAATTCTGTTAAAAAAAGGAGCAAACCAAGATATCATTAGTATTGTGCTTCAACAAAACATTCAAAATCACAAAGACACACGTTCATCTCATACTTAGCCTACCTAAGTTTTATTAGTCAGACCCATATAGAATATGAAAGGAGTAAGGGCAATAGCAGAGAAAGAGACGACCAACAACTCAACTGCCCAGAAAATGGGTTTCAGATAAAAGTATGACTCCTCTAAGAGGGTCAGAATCTTCATGAGAGGATAAATAAACTGCACGAGCAGCAGTCACACGTGACCACCCTGGCCAGAGACACTACACAAAGCTGTTTCCAATTAATCCTACAGACTAAATAGGAGACAGAGATTGGGATTGGGGGTGGAGGGAAGGAAGCTTGTGATAATCATCCTGGATTCATTTTTACATCAAAAGCCAACGGCGTTCACATCAAAGGAAAGTCCGCACTCGTCATGACAATTACCCTTTTCCCTATTGGCAAATAATTTGGCTTATAGGGCCCTTATCAGACAAGAGTGCGAGGGGCTTTCTAGGACCAGCCTACACTGAGCAGAGCAGAAGATCTACTTTGTCTCAAGGGGCATCATAGGAAACTGTATTTACAGTGATCAGCCAGCCCATACGGACCAGCTCAGATGGACAGAGAGGCTACACCACAACAGAGCCCGCCAGCCTAGCCCCAGACAACAGCCAGGCCTTCACAGGGTCCACTGTGACATTCCCTATCGGTGTAATCTGCTCAGGAGACACAGTCCCTGGTCCTGAAGCCTGTACCCCTACTACCCTACAAACCCCTGTGTCGTGGGTCCTGTCAGCTCGGCTGTGTGTCTGCAACACCATGTCTTTGTGATCTTGGCCCCTCAGTGGGGTAGCAGGGTACAGCAGGGGCCCGGCTCAGGCGACAGCCCCCATCATTAACACGCCCCTCAGCCTCATGCCGCCTTCTCCCCGTTCCCCGGGGCACTTAATGGGCTGTTTGTGAGATGAAGTGTGTTTTTAATCGAAGCTGAGGAACATAACCGAGTGGAGCACGGGTGTGTGTGTGTGTCTTTAAAAGAGGGAGCTGACTGTGAACAGCCTTTCTTGCCACATGAATAAAAATACAACCCTTAGCCCTCACCTCCTCACCTTTTAGTTCACTTAATGAGCAAATGTAATGAGCAGCACCAACCGGTCACTTTTCCAACTAAGGGGTTGATAACGAATACATTGGTCATTAGTCACTAAATCAGCACTGTAAGAAATTAACTATATATTTGGTAGACATATACCTACCTGCAAAGTGTCAAAAGCTATCTATCCGTCTACTTAAACTATATAATGTTTTCCCTTCCTTTTTTGCTGAACCAAATTATATTCAAATCCATATGCAAATAACAATGAACAGAAAATGCAGACTTGTGTATTGTGGTCGTCCTAGGGCGTAAACTGAATTTGAACCTGTGACTCCCAGTCCTAAGGTCTCATGCGTCAGTTAGACACAGTATCTCTCATATAACTTGATGCAGGCCTGAGATGAAAGCTACAGAAGATCCGGAACTGCCTGAATAATTCAATACAGATAGCAGAGGAGAAAGTCACGTCTGGCAAAACAACAATCCATTTAATTCAACACAGACAGTGTGTGTGTTCATCTTCATCTTTTTGCGCAGGTTAGCTTTTTTCATCATGAATCTTGTTCTGAAAGCAGCTCTGCAGAGCGGTCACAGCCACAAAGTCATAAAATCGGATTTTACACCTAACACTAACCTTAACCACAGTGCTAACCATAATGCCTAACCCTAACCTTAAATTACATTTTTGTAATCAATATTTCTACTACCGCATGGCAAGTGAAACCGGAGCGCCAAGTCTAGGACCAAAAGGCTTCTCCACAGCTTTTACCCCCAAGCCATAAGACTCCTGAACAGGTAATCAAATGGCTACCCGGACTATTTGCATTGTGTGTCCCCCCAACCCCTCTTTTACACTGCTGCTACTCTCTGTTTATCATATATGCATAGTCACTTTAACTATACATTCATGTACATACTACCTCAATTAGCCCAACTAACTGGTTCCCCCGCACATTGGCTACCCGGACTATCTGCATTGTGTCCCGCCACCCACCGCCCGCCAACCCCTCTTTTACGCTACTGCTACTCTCTGTTTATCATATATGCATAGTTACTTTAACCATACCTACATGTACATACTGTTATAGCCTCGCTACTGTATATAGCCTTGCTACTGTTATTATTCAGTCTTTTTACTGTTGTTTTTGATTTCTTTACTTATCTATTGTTGACCTAATACCTATTTTTTACTTAAAAATTGCACTGTTGCTTAGGACCTGTAAGTAAACATTTCACTGTAAGATCTACACCTGTTGTATTCGGCGCACGTGACAAATACACTTTGATTTGATTTGATTTGTACAGTATAGCCATTTTTGACTTTGCAGCTGGCCTATCTAAGGGGAAATCACTCAGTTCTCCCTCCAGGACAAGACTCATGATAAACATCAACCTGCTCTTTTTGCGTGATTGTGTACAGTAAGTGTGTTGTGTGAGAGAGAAAAGTGAGACAATCAGCTCAGAATCTAAAACTATTAGTCTCAAGCGCATCCATTTGAACAGAAAATAATGAAACCTATTTTCTACGTTGCACAGAAGAACTGGAAAGCTCACTTCAGTAAATACACAAACATGATCAAGTAAAGCTCATGGAACCCACTGTTTGGAAACATAAGATGTTCATTTCCAGGGAAACAAAAGGGCTGGCGATTCAGGACATTAGCATGTCATTTTCCTATTCTAGTACACCCATGTATCTCTGATGTCTGTAGCAGAGTGCACATTGCTCTTTCACATGATCAACACAAACAATACAGAGTAGGACTCTGAGAAAGAGCGAAGGTGAGACAGAGCTCTGTAAACAGCCTGAAATAGGCTGGATGCTCCCTCCCATCAGGCTAAACAGGAAACCAGCCAATTAGCTGTTTATTCAGGACGCGGCTGACAGAGGTCAGGGGTCAGGAGGAGAGCACAGACCAGAGCACTGTCCATGAGCAGGTGGAAGACAGGAGCGACCGGAAGAGAGAACAAGCAAGGGATATGAGAAACCTAAACTCCTACATCAGAGTACACAAAGGCTGCATAGAGAATTGGTGTATTTTCAGAAGCACTGGAGATGAGCGAAGTCTGAGCTTAATTGAAAAAGCATGGATCACATACAGCATTCATCACTGAAGTGAAGAGAAGGAGGGGAACTCTACTGCTCACCCTCAAATTGATAGAGTGGCCTGTGTTGTTTGAATGGCCTGCTGCGTCTCCACACTGACTGCCCCCTTGACAGATGGCACATTGAGTTAGTCTGCCTCCAAATACAATTGCAGCTTTATGGTGCACAATATGAAAAGTGCACTAACTCAATCCAGGCGACCTCTAAGGTACAGCAGAGCTGCATTAGCCTCCTCATTAATTTAGCCCTTTCAGACCAGTGGCTTATCAGAGATCAGAGCCAGTAATAGAATCTATATCAGCTGTGTGTAAAACCAGGGCTGCAGGTCAGCATGGGGGGACACACAAAGACACTTCATCTAAGGCCATTCAGTGAAGATCAAACACTAGCAGGGCCAATGATAAGAGCCAGGTCATCCAAGATGATTCAGCTGTTGGAGCAGTAGGCATGTTGTTAATAGAGGCTGAGTGTCTACAGGTTAATGGCCTTAACCCCGATCACAGCTCTGGTCAGGTGTACATACTCCTCTCATCTCCTCTCGTTTCTCTCCTAATAGGGATACAGTATCATGCTGTGATTACTCAACTGGATACATTCACTCTGAGAGATGGAGAGTATACTGTAAAAGCAGAAAGACAATAGAAACTGCTGGTAGCCTATACCTTAGTCATCCCTCTTGGTGCACAGCTGAGACATTTTTCACATTTTAGTCATTTAGCAGATGCTCTTATCCAGAGCGACTTACAGTAGTGAATGCATACATGTCATACAATTTCATACATTTTTTTTTTCTGTGCTGGCCCCCCGTGGGAATCGAACCCACAACCCTGGTGTTGCAAACACCATGCTCTACCAACTGAGCTACAGGGAAGGCGAGGGAGACTGTAAGTCAGAGAGATGCACACTGACTGCCAGACAAAGGGCCATGTCCCAGCAATACAAACCACAGCAGCCCCTCCCTGGGCTGTGCCACTCACTTTGTTGGTTTGCTCAATTTGCTTCCTCAACCCACAAAGCCTTTGAGAGAGAGATGAGGGCATGTCAGCATGTCTCAAATTGTATTCATTCACTGATTTATTTCTGCTCCTTCCTCTCTGGGGAGAGGGGAGGATGAATGGTGACTCCAGGCCACTGTCTGTTTCAGACTGAACCTCTTCAGCTGGCTGGATCATGGATCTGATACACTCCAACATTAGCACACGCTCACACAGGTGTGAAAGAGTGGGCAGATGGATTGTGTGTGGGAAAGAGAGAGTATGTGTGGGAGTCTGTGTCTATTTCTGTCTCTATGTCTGTGAGTGTCTCTGTGTGTTTGTACATGTTTGCCTCTGTGTCTCTGTGTCTCTCTGTGTCTCTGTGTGTCTCTCTGTGTGTCTCTCTGTGTGTCTCTCTGTGTGTCTGTCTGTGTGTCTGTCTGTGTGTCTGTCTTTGTGTCTGTCTTTGTGCATGCTTGCCTGCAGCTGCACTGGGTTTTTTTAGTGAACAATTGTTCCTCTGGTGGTAAACTGAAGGCATGCTAAAGAATGTACAGTACGTACACTGTATACAGCTGAAGAGAAACCTTTCAGCTATTCAAATGACAGCTGAGGGCAGAAAAAATGGTTTAGGATGAGTCTCCAGGCTCCACTTTATAAAATCCTTCTCAAACAAGACAGGATATCCTCTCTTTCAAATCGCACGTATCTGTTCCCAATAAACATTGGTGTAAAAATACGTTTTGATTCTGCTCCACTGTCTCGCTCTCTTTCTAATCATGTCCTCATTTGGAGACCTTCTCTCTCTTCAATAACTGTGCTACCAATCTTAGATTTTATCATTGGGACTTGCAATCAAATCAAACATAAAGAAAAGAAGGGTTGTTACAAAGAAACAAACAGAAGCAAACAAAAGACTAACTAGATGATAGTTCGTCTTCCATGGCTTACTGCAGACGTTTGAGATGTGTAATGTATGAATGAAGAGTCCCATGTTCCCATTTCCCTGATATCTACTGCTTTCCCAAATACCCTGCCATCTTGGAGCCTTTCTCTCCCTGTCTCCACTCCAGAGGGGACTTCTGATTTTAGTTGCATTATCCTACGGCCGACCAAAAGCAGGATAACAGTCTTAAGGAGGGGGTTCTATTTAATAAGAATCCCTCTGCAGGCTAAACTGTACACTCTCATTAACCGTCTCTAACCTGCCAACCCAGCGTCTCATTACAACAATAACATCAACAATCTCCCTCTCTATCATAACACTGATCATCTCCAGAGTCGTTCTGAGACAAGGGTGCAGGAGACAGGGGAGAGGGGAGGGAGGTTCAAAGATCAGCCATGGCTGTGGGCTGTCCTACTACACACTGTGGAGACACAGTCCAATGGAACAACATGAGGATATGAGTACAGATTAGACACTACACGCCCAACCCCACCCCGACCAAGGCAAACAAAGTGAGGTGCAGGTTCAATGTAATAAAGAGAGTCAAACCAACTAAACACGCCACTGTTTAAACATCATTTAACTTTGGATGGACCTCTTCGCTAAAGGACCACACGCGAGGTGAAAGACAAGAACCCTGAAAGAGTTTGGTAAAGCGTCACAAACTCGGCACATGACACAAGGCGCTATAGCTCAAAGATTAAAAGACCAATAGCAGCCGCAATAAGACAATTATTCACTGAGAGTTTCTGAGCATCCAATTCAATCCAGTTTAATCTGCATGGTGAATTTATACTGAAGCGTCAGATTGTGTCACAGCAAAATGTAGCCATTTAAATCCAATAACCCATTGAAAGTAATTTACAGAGGGAACCGAATGAGGCTTTTAAAGAAGGAAGAAGTGACTTCATGTCTCTCAACGCTAAAGCAGACACAATACACCTTTGGATACATTCTCAGTCTGGACACTTTATCTAGAATACCGTAGCTTCATGTAATTAAAAACATATTTGAGTAATCTTTATTTAAGCATTAGTAATTTCATACTCATGCATTATTTAGATCTTAGTGTCCTGGCAATGCATAGGAGAACAGTTACTGTAAAGTAGAGACATGGCAGTCTATTTTTCAATAAAGACATCACAAGGTTGGAACTTGGACTGATGGTGACAGACAGATCGGGTCTGTGAATATTGCGGGTGAACCCACAATTTTATTAAAAACTCCATTACTTAACTTGGCTGTTAACAAGTTTCTCAAGATGTCTTAGTCTTTCCAAGTGCCACGTTTAATACATGAAAAGCAATTACCAAACTCCAGCACATTACGTAGCACCTTCCAACCTCACCTCATACACATGGAAGGGACTCTAACAGACAAGCCCCAGCCAAAGAGTTAGCCAAAGGCTCCCTGCCCCTCTCTCTACTGGGAGAAGGGGCAATTGTCTTCAACACAAACTACTGTAAGGTGTGTGTGTGAGTATGTATACACACTGTACAACATGATGTTTGATCATTGGGTGGTAGAGGAATGAATCAGTGAAGCCTTTGGATGGGAGTGTGACTTTCTGAATGGTTGGGGACCATTTGAACAGCTTAGCGTCTGGTTTGCAATGACAATCCACTTTTTCTGCATTAGCCAACAAGTTATGGACCAGCAGCAGGTCTGTTTCAGAGACACACGGAGCTGGTTATAGGGTTAAGGGGTGTGTTCACTTGTTAGCTGGCTAATGAGTGAGGGAGTCTGGTCACCTGCACACACACACTTTCATTGTGACATGTCACAGTCCTCAGTCCTGCTACTAATGAAGGCCCAGACCAATTACTGCTGTAAGCTTTTAGCCACAGGAGCCCCATCTCAGCAGGAGCATGTGTGTGTGTGTCTATGTGTGTGTTGTGTGTGTGTGTGTGTGTGTGTGTGTGTGTGTGTGTGTGCTTCTAGCCACAGGAGACACATCTCAGCAGGAGCGTGTGTGTGTGTGTGTGTGTGTGTGTGTGTGTGTGTGTGTGTGTGTGTGTGTGTGTGTGTGTGTGTGTGTGTGTGTGTGTGTGTGTGTGTGTGTGTCTGTGTCTGTGTCTGTGTCTGTGTCTGTGTCTGAGTGTGAGTGTGAGAGAGAGATGGTAAGAGAGAGAGACAGAAAAAGAGGGAGAAAGAGAGAGACCGTGTGTGTACGATAAACCTCCCCAACATTAAAGGGCCTCTTTTCATTTGCAGGTCTTCCAGTGCTGGTAGCTCTATCCTGATGGCTAGTTGAGTGCCCTTGAATCACCATTCAGTACCCTGGTCTGCCAATGTTCCAGACCCATCACATGGAGAATCAGGTGGACAAGGGAGACTCCACAGCCACTCAGTGGTAGAAAACTAAGCTACCTCTGGCAGGAAGCAGGTCTGTGTGGCCCAGGGGCACTGGCTCTGCCCTCAGAGGCCTGGGTCACCACACTGAATGCAGCAGGCCACTGAAAGCCCTTGAGCACAACAAGCCCTTTAGCAGTAAATGCATCTTGAGCCGTGAATGTGTCCATTGTCCCTAAGCCACCAGTGTGCTTCCAGCAGGGAAAAGGGAGCTTTGCCAGACTACAAGTCCTATATATCTCCTGTCATGTACATGAGCATCCATGTAATTGCACGTCAAATGTTTTCGTAAAATCATGTCACAGGTACTGATTGAGTTATTCAAGCATTATGGAAAAGTGAACAGAATCTCCCTGACGAGTTTGCTTGTTCTCAGAGTTGTGCAGGGTCATTCTTGGTGTGCAGTCAAAGGCTGTGAAAACCAGAAAGAGATATACAGTGTTCATCCAAATAGTGTATATCTAAGATGCTATGTACAATATTTGTTTTCCAAGACTCAGGGAAACAAAGAAGTTAAATATAAATATAACATTGAAACTATATTGTGACAGTTGATTACAATGTGTCTCATCCTGACGCTGGATAGTGGAGTGAGCTTTTGCATATTATTTGTATTGTAGAGTCGCTTATTATAGAGTATACTGCATTGTACTTGGGTAACCAGGCGGGGCAAGGGAGTCTATATGGTTTGTGGTTACATGTGTGTGTGGTTGCATGTGTGTGTGTGTGTGTGTGTGTGTGTGTGTGTGTGTGTGTGTGTGTGTGTGTGTGTGTGTGAGACAGTCAGATGTATCCGTATGCAACAGCATATGCATATGTTTGAGTGTATGTGTGTGTGTGTAAAATGGCAAGCAGTCCTTCAGCAATTCCTCAGTCTAAAATTATAATTGGGGCTTTATAAACAGTCTCTAATTAGAGAGGGGAGGATGGAATACTATTTTGGATGCTGTGGCCGTGCACACCCTTCCCGCATGTGCGCGCACACACACACACACACACACACACACACACACACACACACACACACACACACACACACACACACACACACACACACACACCGCTCCTGTGTTCAGAGATGGTCTCCCACATGGAAACAGTCTCAGGACAATTCAAGCAGCAACACTATCAATTAATGAGAAAACAAGAGAATGTTAAAAACTGCAAAGTCCAACCAAGTCAGCAACTCCATCACTGTGTAAAGTTTGTTCTTTTAATGAGGCAATTTAGTGAATCTAGGCTTTTCAAACAAGTGGAATGTGGTCCATGCCTGACTAACATTGTCTCATTGTTCTGTCTCATAACCAAGCTCTGTTTTCTGCTCCAATGCAAAGACTGCTGGGAAATGGGTTTGCTTTTACAAAGGATAGGGCCAAAATTATTCTGACCCAAATAACTTAACAATGCTGTTTCGCTAGATGGTGAGTTAGACACTGTTTGTTTCATGCAATAAATATCTACTGTACATTTTAGTCATTTAGCAGACACTCTTATCCAGAGCGACTTATAGTAGTGAATGCATACATTTTCATACAATTTCATACAGTTTGTTTTCTGTGCTGGCCCCCCGTGGGAATCGAACCCACAACGCTGGTGTTGCAAACACCATGCTCTACCAACTGAGCTACAGGGAGAAATGGGTGTTGTCTTATTGAGTGGCTCTGTAACGCTAAGTAAAGTGGAATACAATCAACAGGTTTCATAACTCCACTCCAATTACTGGGTAACGGGCGTCTGTAAAGCCATTGTTCCCTTAGAATTTGTTCAATTGGACCAATTTTCACACCATGCAAATGGTGCTCATATAATTCACCAGAAAGATGTTCTTAGTGTAAGCTTTTACAACGATGATATCTCAGTTTGTATAATTATAGTCGAAGAACCATTTCTTTTTATGACACATTTAACCCATTTATCAAACATAATCATGTTTTAGTTAAAAAGAGAGCAAATGCATCGTTTTCTTTTTCACTAATTCAATGATTAATTTCAACCAGTAAATCAGAACTGATGAGGGTACATTTTGAGATATTATAAACATTTGACAAATTAAGTAGAACTATCTGAGATATGTCCAACACTAAACATACAGGTGGATATTCTTACTATCTTCAGATATCAATACTCAGTATCACACAAACACTTACACAGAAGTGGTCACGCACACAAACTTGTGACGGCATGCATTCTCAGCACGGACACCCACCGCCTTATTCTGTGGGTCTGCAGTCTACTGCTCCCAAAGCAGAAACTCTGGAGGCCATTTCTGTGGTTCAGCACGTGGAAGAGAGGGGAAGGGGAAGACAGACAGATGGGTAGGGGCTATATCTGGAGAAGAATAACCAGAGAGTCATTTACTTTTTGGAGTAAGATAAGAAGGAGCTGTATGAAAGGAAACACTAAAATAACAAAAGTCAATCAAGGGTGTAATGTTGCCATGACAACATATTTCTCTGTTTTTGTCAAGTCTGAAGATCGTGGCCTTTTGAGCAACAATCTAAAGTGATGAATGAACTATGTACACCCTTGTAACTTATCCAGAACGTCGCAGCCCGTCTGGTGTTCAACCTTCCCAAGTCCTCCTACTGGCTTCCAGTCAAAGCTCGCATCCACTACAAAACCATGGTGCTTGCCTACGGAGCAGCAAGGGGAACTTTCCCTCCTGACCTTCAGACTATTGCTTGAACCCTACACCCCAACCAGAGCACTCCGCTCGGCCACCTCTGGTCTCTTGGCCGTCCCACCCTTACGGGAGGTTAGATCCCGCTCAACCCAGTCAAAGACCTTCTCTGTCCTGGCACCCCAATGGTGGAACTAGCTTCCACCTAGCTACAGTATCAGTAAGTCTCTCTGGATAAGAGAGCCTGCTAAATGACTAAAATGTAAATGTAGGAATTCATCAGAGATGGATAAATGGAAACATACAGTAGATATCAAAGAAGTGTTATTTCTAGAGCTGTGACTTTTCCCTTGAGCCCCCATTCAGGCAGGGGTCCTGGGTATGTGTGGCATTGACAGGTGCTGAGGCTGTTCATAGTGCCCTGAGTATCCAGTGTCAGGCCTTTGTTTTTATTTTTTGTATTAATTTATTGCTGACCAGTGCCCCACCTAGGGCTGTGGGGGTCACACAATTTCATCAGCCGGGTTTTAATACATTGTAAGGCTGCCTGATGTGACTCTAATGATTATTTGGAAAAAGTCGCTTGGAAGACATGAGCTCTGCATTGTTTTTTTGCGCAGGTTGTACACACTACATCAGTCACTCATTCCCAATTTGACAAGCACTTGATAATGCATTGAATTTCCCGGCGTCATCCCCTTTGTGTGGCCGTAATGTATTCAAAAAAGATCCATGCCTTTTGCGGCCAATGGCCATTGTGCACTTCTCCCTGAGTTCTGCACACTCCATCACATGACTTTCTCACAGGCTCCAAGTTTTTTTTTTACCATTATTTTACCAGGTAAGTTGACTGAGAACACATTCTCATTTACAGCAACGACCTGGGGAATAGTTTCAGGGGAGAGGAGGGGGATGAATGAGCCAATTGTAAGCTGGGGATGATTAGGTGGCCGTGATGGTATGAGGGCCAGATTGGGAATTTAGCCAGGACACCGGGGTTAACACCCCTACTCTTATGATAAGTGCAATGGGATCTTTAATGACCTCAGAGAGTCAGTACACCCGTTAAACAGGCTACAAGTGAAGACAGACTCATTGGGGACATAACTGCGTGCGTCCTTATCCAATTCTGAGGTGCATGTTGAAGATATTTGAAGAACTGTCCATATTTGCTTTTCGTCAACCAACAAGATGAGTAGGCCTAACAAACAGCAAAAACAGTAGCCTATGTCAATCTACTATCCCCATAGTACAAAGGTTCACCTATTCTATTCTGTGCGAGAAATAAATGTTCCAAACTTAGTCTGGGACAGTTGTGGGATGCAATAGATCCAAAATTAATACAACCACTAGCATCAACAAAAACCTTTTTACGCAATGTGGCTGACGCAACAGATCAGAACATTTACCTTAAAATGTTGATAAACTATTAGGCTATTTCTTCACATTACAAGCACAGAAATGTGCACATGGTAGTAGGCTATAAGCACGAATGTTCCATTAGTGGAAAACACCATTATCAAGTTTTTCCCCGTACATTTTTATGGTGAAAATTATCTTCCCAAACTTGAAACTCACGTGCTGCTTATGTATGCCAGTTAGGCTCTACACCCCTTGTAAAGCGGATGAATGTGCTTAATTTTAAGAAGTTATTTGGCCACTGTAGTTGTGATACAAACCTTTTTAAAACATATAGGCCTATGAGCTAGGCTACATGAGGTGTGATTGGAGGTGTGATTCAAAAAAGTCGCCAAAAAAAAGGCATTGTTTCTTATGCTGGGAAACATTCACAAGTGATAATATATAATTCACATGTGACAGGGTAATATTTTCACCGATCAGACTATTCATGATTTAATCTTGTCTTTACATATATTAAGTAATATATGTTTGAAATTTGTTTTGATTTAGAATGGACCATTATCATGCACCTGTATCGAAACAGGGTCAGTGGAAATAAAAACAAAAGGAATATGCACTTAACAAATGGAGGACACTTTTCCCAGTGGTTTATTTTCATGCCAGCCAGGTAGGCTATACTCCTGTTGTAAATATAAGAAATGTGCTTAATATTAGGAAAGTTGAGAAATAAATATAGTAGGCCTAGCCTATATAAAGCTGATCCTCCAATTTCTAGTAGAGGCCATCTATCACGCCCTGATCTGTTTCACCTGTCCTTCTGCTTGTCTCCACCCCCCTCCAGGTGTCGCCCATCTTCCCCATTATCCCCTGGGTACTTATACATGTGTTTTCTGTTTGTCTTTTGCCAGTTTGTCTTGTTTGTTCAACTCTTTTTATCGCCCTCCTGGTTTTGACCCTTGCCTGTCCTGGCTCTGAGCCCGCCTGCCTGACCACTCTGCCTGCCCCTGAGCCTGCCTGCCATCCGGTACCTTTGCCCCTACTCTCAATTAACGACCTCTGCCTGACCTGACCCTGAGCCTGCCTGCCGTCCTGTACCTTTGACCCACTACTCTGGATTATCGACTCCTGCCTGCCTTGAGCTGTCGTTTGCCTGCCCCTGTTGCTGTAATAAACATTGTTACTTCAACGCAGTCTGCATTTGGGTCTTACCTGAAAAGTGATACCATCACTCTGTTTTCTCACGCAATTGCATAGCCTATTGAAATGTTGCGCAACATGAGCTCATGGGCTCTCATGAAGTGTTTGATTATATTTTCGATTACATTTGCATTGATGTCAGAGTGATTAGAGGAACAGTAGAGTGCTGAGTACCAGGCAGTTAGCAAGTTTGGTACCAGGACCTCTGGGAGGGGTTCAGGCTACTAATGGCTACTAATGGCCATCAGGAGCATCAGAGCTTGGAGAAGCATAATTACCATGACTTAAAGGTCATGTGGAATTTGACTACCTTCATGACTCGTGACCGACGATATGGCGGTAATACGGTCACCGCGACAACCCTAGCCCCACTTAACATGTGTGGACGTAGGAGAGCCCACTCCCCCTCCTCTCAACACCTTTCCCCACATAAATAAACCCTCTCCCAGCAGGAATGCCTGTGTGTTCCGAGTGCTCCACAACTTCACAACTTTTGGAATTCTCTCTGCTGATAAGATGGCTGTTGAGACATTTCATCGACATACTCCTGTCTCAACACATATTGACTCACAGACCCAACACAAACCAATGGCACATCGGCTAGCCCTTTTGATAACCCCACACGGCCCACCCCACTCCCAAGATGGATTTCGTTGGATGGTGTATACCATGTGTAACCCGTACATACGACTAATAAAACTTGAAACTTGAAGATCACAATGTTGGATGGATGGGAGACACTATAACACTCCCATTAGAATCCATATAGACAGTGGTGCACAGTAGGGACAGAACCCAGGCCCTGCCGCGCCCACGCAGGCAGAGAGCAGCCTCACTGCAGCTGTCTGAGGGGGTGTCCTGCTGCTACACATTCCTCTCAGTGCCTGCTGACGGCCAAGGCCAGGCATTGGTGCTGCCCAGCCTGCCACCCCTCACATCTGCGGCCACTCCATTGGGTTGGCACTCGCTGGACCAAGGTCATCAGTAACAGGCAACAGTGAAAACAAATGGCAAAGGAGGGGAGAGGTTTTGACTTTTATAAAAGCATAAATTCTAACCACCCAGACGTATAGACAGCACACTCCCTCCCCAGGAAGATGTGTTTTCACCACCTCAGTGCTACAGTGTTATTGACCATTAGAGACAGAGGATCCATGGTTCTACAGACCTTGCTAAAATAAATGGGATGTGTAACCTCCCATGTGTAGCTTCTCCGTATCCTTCACAAAGTGCTAAACTAGATAACACACACGCAAGTATGCACGCACGCACACAGACACACACTGACACAGGCACAGACGCACATACACACAACCAAACACACACACATTCCCAAAACTATATACCGTAAATTCCGGACTATAAGCCGCAACTTTTTTCCCAGCTTTGAACCTCGCGGCTTAAACAATGACGCGGCTAATATATGGATTTTTCCCGCTTTCATTCGCATCATTCTGATTACGGTAGTCATTTTGTCACTCTCATCATGGCAAAGACACGGAGAAATGCATATGATGCAGCTTTCAAGTTGAAGGCGATTGATCTGTCTGTTGGAAAAGGAAATAGAGCTGCTGCACGGGAGCTTGGTCTTAATGAGTCGATGATAAGACGTTGGAAACAGCAGCGTGAGGAATTGACTCAGTGCAAAAAGAACTAAAGCTTACTGCTAATTTTGTATATTTTGTTACAAGCCGTGTTTTGTTAAAGCCTATTTATTTTTGTTACAAGCCGTGTTTCGTTAAAGCCTGTGTAAAGTTAATTTGTTTCAATGTACCGGTAGGCACCTGCGGCTTATAGACATGTGCGGCATATTTATGTTCCAAATAATATATATTTTTTAATTCAGTGGGTGCGGCTTATATTCAGGTGTGCTCAATAGTCCGGAAATTATGGTAGCTACACACAATGGAAAATGTACTCAACATTTAGTCCTAATATTTGGCAAAATAAATAAATAAATACTAATTACCGGGTGGTTAACATCAAATTACTTTTCATGAAATTATACTACTGTATCGAAACTATACTATAGGTTCAGTCTCTTCCCCAGTGCCCGAGGTCCGGTAGGCAAAGAGAGAGGCAGAGACTGGGGAGCAGTCAGCCTCCTGGGCCACATCCCTCTGAACCAGTGGAGGTTTCTCAGACGAGGAAGGGGAGGACCATCCTACTGAATTTAAGAAAAATACAAAAAGTTATCCTTTTTAGATAAAACTTAACTAAATACATCCACATCACCAAGTAACTATTAAAACACACTGTTTTGCAATTAAGGTCTATAGTAACTTCAACGGCACTTTGTAGAGTAGCACCATGGTGTAGCTGGAGGACATCTCTTTTCCATCCTCCTCTGGGTACATTGACTTCAAAACCAAACCTAAGCACATCATGGTTCACAGGCCCTTCCATAGACTTACATAGTAATTATGGCAATTTCCACAAAGGTCTTTATGTTTGCTAGCTGTCAAAGGCTTTCCAACACAGCAAGTCAAGGTAATCTTTCGGTTGTATTAATTTATTGCCACCGGAGCCCACCGATGAACTGCTAAACTGCTTGCTGTACACTGTACTGCGTGATTGTACACATGGATTGCATTGTGTTGACTATGATGTTAGCTAATATGGTGACAACGATGTAGGACGTGTAGTGGTTAACAGTTATGGTAGGAAAGTTTGGCTTGGAGAGATCTTTTTGTCTGGTCACAGACAGCTGTTGTGTTGTGCACTGAAGTCCACAAGAGAAGGGAAAAGGTGAGACGAGGACAGTGTGTAGATGCCAGAAGGAATTATACTACTAGCAAAGTGATGATGTTGTATGTGGCTGCTTTGAAAGTGAACTATGTGTGCGGGTGATCAGGGTTGTATTAATTCTGTCGATTCTGTTGCAAAACGTTTCTTAAACGCATGCAAATGGAACAAAACGGGGATGGACCTACCTGAATTTGAACTTTTTGCAACTGTTTGGACCTATGTTTACACCCCAGATCAGCTAGATGCAGGCAAGAGTGTGCAAGGCGGTATTGAATGTGTCACTGTCTGTCACCTTGATTACTCCAATTTTTCTCTCAACTTGTTGTAAACTTCATGATGGGTATAGGGCAAATTTGAGTATCATGTAGTAGCCTAAGCCTAGCAATGTTACATTGAGCTGGGTGAATGGAATATGAATGACAGTCATCCAGTATGCTGTAATAGAAATAAGGCCATGCTCATTAAAAACAAATTGTCCTCCTTAATCTTAAACGGCACTGACCAACAATGCTGCCAAGCCTGTAGACTCAGCCTCTCCCTCTCTCTTTTCTCCCTCTCCCTCTGTTTTACCATTTTTCTCTCTCCTCTGCTGTACCTCTTCTCTCGCTTCTCCTTCATTCTTGCCCTTCTCTACCTCTTCTCCCTCTCTCCCCTCTTCCCTCTGCTATACCTCTTCTCTCCCTCTCCCTGCTATCCCTCGCCTTTACAGCCGTGTGCAATTAGCCCTAAACACAGCCCTGCCCTGCCCTGCGCAGGCTCACATCTGGAAGGAGTTTAGACATGGCAGTATCCTACCAAGACGGCTAAATATTTATGTTGAGAGTTACTGTGTGTGGATGAACTCATGATAGAGGGGTGGGGAGGGAGGGAGAGAAAGAGGTAGAGATAGAGAGAATGAGGGAAAAGATGACTAACTCATGGAGCAAGGCTGGGAATACAATTGTAACCCTAAACCACTGATAAGTTGTAAGTCAATGAAAAATGTACCAAAGGGCAGCCATTTAAAATATTTTAACATAGAGTAATGGAGGATATCCAATGCTATCTGATATACTTCAACCTAACTTATTTAAATTTCCCACACATTGTTCAACCAATCCAAAGCCCACAAGGTGTGGTGAGTCGCAGGAGGAGGTGACAGTGTTAGGCTCACTGTTTGTTCCTTTATGGTCCACAGGAACAACAAACATCCAACTAATACTTTTAATAAACAAACCCCCGTTGGGATTTCCCATGGGCTGAGCGGCCTCAGCTGGAATGTTCATGGGGGCCAGCTGTTTTGCATTAAACGTAGCAGTCAGCCCCAGAAGACCTGGGTCAGGCCTGGTGTCCCCTAGCCCCTTAGCCCTGTCCACCGCTGGCTGCATGGAAACATGGAGCAGGATATTCCTCTAACCTGCCCCAGGAGAGGGCCTGGGTGACAGGTAACCAAATCTGAGGAGGGAATGATGCAGAGCAGGCAAAGGCTGAGCCCCCTACTGCACCTAGGATACAGTCTGCACAGACTAAGGAATGTCAGGAATAACAGGAATATCAACACAACTTTTCACATTCCACATCTGGAGCTAATGTCATGAGCGAGGATGAGAGCATCAGTGTTTGAAGCAATTCTTTGAAAGCTTTCTGGCAAATTACCTTACCATTCACCTCGTATTTCAGTAAAGAAATGGTAAGGATGGCCTTGGACAGTTTTTCACATGAATGTGGGAAGGAATTGTTTGTTCCTAATACACAGCCACATAAAAGTGTCACAGTATGCTAAACATGTGTAGGAAAACAAATAAAGTGAAATTAGTAGGTGCAGGGATGCAATATTATCTTCAATCACCTCCACTGCTGCCACCTAGGCCATTTTTAAAATTCTTTCCTCTCCTCTAGTTCTGAGAAATGTGTTCCGCAGATGTTTATGCTGCCTTTATTAAGCAAGAACACAAGGCCCTATAAATGGACCGCTAGCCGACTTGGGCTCCCTCTGGCATAAATCCTCTGGATGTACCTCTTTTGCATGCACCAATGGCCCAGTATGATGTTTTACTGCGCCATATGCAGGCAAGTGATGCTCCCACTGGGTCAGAGAAAAGGAGTATTGTGGGATTGTGGAGGAGTGGAGTACCTTGGGAAACACTTCAATTAGTAAAAACATTGTGTTCTTTGGAGTATTTGGTAGCAGCTTCATATGTGTACATATAGCTCAGGAGGCTGTGTAGGTGTATCTTATCATACAGCAACTACAATTTCTGTACAGCATATTAAGATCCTTTCTCCTCTATAATGGAGTGGAGGTAGTGAAAGCTCATTTCCCTCTTTACACTGTAAATGGCTAACTATGGGTTTGACAATAATTTGCAGGCTGCTCGGTGGAAAGTAAAATTCTGTATTTAATATTACAGTACACCTACTGTAATATAAATACGGTATCAAAACAATTACTGTGTATTGACAGTATTATACGGTAAAAAAAGTAAATGCTACCATAATCGGAATGAATGAATGGATGGATGAATTAATCAAATGAATTGAGGGGAGGGGTTTGTATTACATTTACATTTTACATTTTAGCAGACACTCTTATCCAGAGCAACTTACAGGAGCAAATAGGGTTAAGTGCCTTGCTCAATTTATTTTATTTTTTTATTTTTATTTCACCTTTATTTAACCAGGTAGACCAGTTGAGAACAAGTTCTAATTTACAACTGCGACCTGGCCAAGCTAAAGCAAAGCAGTGCGACAAAAACAACAACACAGAGTTACACATAAACAAACGTACAGTCAATAACACAATAAAAAAAATCTATGTACAGTGTGTGCAAATGTAAAAGAGTAGGGAGGTAGGCAATAAATAGGCCATAGAGGCAAAATAATTACAATTTAGCATTAACACTGGAGTGATAGATGTGCAGATGATGATGTGCAAGTAGAGATACTGGGGTGCAAAAGAGCAAGAGGGTAAGTAATAATACGGGGATGAGGTAGTTGGGTCCTGTCTCAGCCTCCAGTATTTATGCTGCAGTAGTTTATGTGTCGGGGGGCTAGGGACAGTCTGTTACATCTGGAGTATTTCTCTTGTCTTATCCGGTGTCCTGTGTGAATTTAAATATGCTCTCTCTAATTCTCTCTTTCTCTCTTTCTGTCTTTCTCTCGGAGGACCTGAGCCCTAGGACCATGCCTCAGGAGCCCTAGGACCTGGCACGATGACTCCTTGCTGTCCCCAGTCCACCTGGCCGTGCTGCTGCTCCAGTTTCAACTGTTCTGCCTGCGGCTATGGAACCCTGACCTGTTCACCGGACGTGCTTGTTGCACCCTCGACAACTACTATGATTATTATTATTTGACCATGCTGGTCATTTATGAACATTTTAACATCTTGACCATGTTCTGTTATAATATCCACCCGGCACAGCCAGAAGAGGACTGGCCACCCCTCATAGCCTGGTTCCTCTCTAGGTTTCTTCCTAGGTTTTTGCCTTTCTAGGGAGTTTTTCCTAGGGAGTTTTTCATAGCCACCGTGCTTCTTTCACATGCATTGCTTGCTGTTTGGGGTTTTAGGCTGGGTTTCTGTACAGCACTTTGAGATATCAGCTGATGTACGAAGGGCTATATAAATACATTTGATTTGATTTGATTTGCTATTTAAAGATTGGCTGTGTACAGGTACAGTGATCGATAAGCTGCTCTGACAGCTGATGCTTAAAGTTAGAGAGGGCAATATAAGACTCCAGCTTCAGTGATTTTTGCAATTCGTTCCAGTCATTGGCAGCAGAGAACTGGAAGGAAAGGCGGCCAAAGGAAGTGTTGGCTTTGGGGATGACCAGTGAAATATACCTGCTGGAGCGAGTGCTACGGGTGGGTATTGCTATGGTGACCAGTGAGCTGAGATAAGGCGGGGCTTTACCTAGCAAAGACTTATAGATGACCTGGAGCCAGTGGGTTTGGCGACGAATATGTAGTGAGGGCCAGCCAACGAGAGCATACAGGTTGCAGTGGTGGGAAGTATATGGTGCTTTGGTGACAAAACGGATGGCACTGTGATAGACTACATCCAGTTTGATGAGTAGAGTGTTGGAGGCTATTTTGTAGATCGGTAGGATCGGTAAGATAGTCAGTTTTACGAGCCTATGTTTGGCAGCATGAGTGAAGGAGGCTTTGCTGCGAAATAGGAAGCCAATTCTAGATTTTGGATTGGAGATGCTTAATGTGTGTCTGGAAGGAGAGTTTACAGTCTAACCAGACACCTAGGTATTTGTAGTTGTCCACATACTCTAGATCAGAACTGTCCAGAGTAGTGATGCTAGTCTGGTGGGAGGGTGCAAGCAGCAATCAGTTGAAGAGCATGCATTTAGTTTTACTAGCATTTAAAAGCAGTTGGAGGCCACGGAAGGAGTGTTGTATGGCATTGAAGCTCATTTGGAGGTTTGTTAGCACAGTGTCCAAAGAAGAGCCAGATGTAAACAGAATGGTGTCGTCTGCGTAGAGGTGGATCAGAGAATCACCAGCAGCAAGAGCGACATCATTGATATATACAAAGAAAAGTGTCGGCCCGCGAATTGAACCCTGTGGCACCCCCATAGAGACTGCCAGAGGTCCGGACAACAGGCCCTCCGATTTGACACACTGAACTCTATCTGAGAAGTAGTTGGTGAACAAGGTGAGGCAGTAATTTGAGAAGCCAAGGCTATTGAGTCTGCTGATAAGAATGCAGTGATTGACAGAGTCGAAATCCTTGGCCAGGTCGATGAAGACGGCTGCACAGTACTGTCTTTTATCGATGGCGGTTATGATATTGTTTAGTACCTTGAGCATGGCTGAGGTGCACCCGTGACCAGCTTGAAAACCGGATTGCACAGCGGAGAAGGTATGGTGGGATTCGAAATAGTCGGTGATCTGTTTGTTAACTTGGCTTTTGAAGATTTTAGAAAGGCAGGGCAGGATGGATATAGGTCTATAACAGCTTGGGTCTAGAGTGTCTCCCCCTTTGAAGAGGGGGATGATCGCGGCAACTTTCCAATCTTTGGGGATCTCAGATGATAGGAAAGAGAGATTGAACAGGCTAGTAATAGGGGTTGCAAATATTTCTGAGGATAATTTTAGAAAGAAAGGGTCCAGATTGTCTAGCCCAGCTGATTTGTAGGATCCAGATTCTGCAGCTCTTTCAGAACTTCAGTGGGGGGGGGGGGGGGGGGGCTTGGGCAAGTTACTGCAGGGGGTGCTGAGATGTTGGCCGGGGTAGGGGTAGCCAGGTGGAAAGCATGGCCAGCCATCGAAAAATGCTTATTGAAATGATCGATTATCATAGATTTATTGGTGGTGACAGTGTTTCCTATCCTCAGTGCAGTGGGCAGCTGGGAGGAGGTGCTCTTATTCTCCATGGACTTTACAGTGTCCCAAAACATTTTGGAATCAGTGCTACAGGAAGCAAATTTATGTTTGAAAAAGCTAGCCTTAGGATGTTTTTGTGCTGGTCAAGGGCAGTCAAGTCTGGGGTGAACCAAGGGCTATATCTGTTCTTAGTTCTACATTTCTTGAATGAAGCATGGTTATTTTAGATGGTGAGGAAAGCACTTTTGAAGAGCAACCAGGCATCCTCTACTGACGGGATGAGGTCAAGATCCTTCCAGGATACCGGGCCAGGTCGATTAGAAAGCCCTGCTCGCTGAAGTGTTTTAGGGAGCGTTTGACAGTGATGAGAGGTGATTGTTTAACCGGGGGCCCATTACGCACGCAGGCAATGAGGCAGTGATCGCTGAGATCCTGGTTGAAGACAGCAGAGGTGTATTTAGAGGGCAAGTTGGTCAGTATGATATCTAAGAGGGTGCCCATGGTTATGGATTTAGGGTTGTACCTGGTAGGTTCCTTGATAATTTGTGTGAGATTGAGGGCATCTAGCTTAGATTGTAGGACAGCCGGGGTGTTAAGCATGTCCCAGTTTAGGCCACCTAACAGTACAAACTCTGAAGATATGATGGGGGGGTGATCAATTCACATATGGTGTCCAGGGCACAGCTGGGGGCTGACGGGTGTCTATAACAAGCGGCAACGGTGAGAGACTTGTTTCTGGAAAGGTGGATTTTCAAAAGTAGAAGCTCGAATTGTTTGGGCACAGACCTGGATAGTATGACAGAACTCTGCAGGCTATCTCTGCAGTAGATTGCAACTCCGCCCCCTTTGGCAGTTTTATCTTGTCGGAAAATGTTATAGTTAGGGATGGAAATTTCCGGATTTTTTGTGGCCTTCCTAAACCAGGATTCAGACACGGCTAGGACATCCAGGTTGGCAGAGGGTACTAAAGCAGTGAATGAAACAAACTTAGGGAGGAGGCTTCTAATGTTAACATACATGAAACCAAGGCTTTTATGGTTACAGAAGTCAACAAATGAGAGCGCCTGGGGAATGGGAGTGATGCTGGGGACTGCAGGTCCTGGGTTAACCTCTATCACCAGAGGAACAGAGGAGGAGTAGGCTAAGGGTATGGCTAAAAGCTATAAGGGGCGGCAAGGTAGCCTAGTGGTTAGAGCGTTGGGCTAGTAACCGAAAGGTTGCAAGTTTGAATCCCCGAGCTGACAAAGTACAAATCTGTCGTTCTACCCCTGAACAAGGCAGTTAACCCACTGTTCTTAGGCAATCATTGAAAATAAGAATTTGTTTTTAACTGACTTGCCTAGTTAAGTAAAGGTAAAAATAAGAACTGGCTGTCTAGTGCGTTCAGAACAGAGAGTAAAAGGAGCAGATTTCTGGGTGTGGAAAAAAAAAGACAAGGGCATGGTAGGATGTGAGTACAGTGGAGGTAAACCTAGGCATTGAGTGACGATGAGAGAGGTTTTGTCTCTAGAGGCACCATTTAAGACAATAATCACTAACCAAAACAGCAATAGACAAGGCATATTGACATTAGGGAGAGCCATGTGTAGCCGAGTGATCATAGGGTCCAGTGAGAAGCTAGGCGAGCTGAAGACACAGCGATTTAGACAGCTAGCAGGAAGAACCTGTTGAAACCCCCTCGGACGGTTACATCGGCAGACCAGTCGTGATGAATCGGCGGGGCTCCGTGTCGGCAGCAAAGGGTCCAGGCCAATTGGCAAAAGAGGTATTGAAGCCCAGGAATTGTCTGATGGATCTCTTCGGCTAGCCGGGAGATGGGCCTAGCTCGAGGCTAACTGGTGCTTGCTTTTGGACTTAGGCAGGAGTAGCCACTCGGATAGCAACTAGCTAGCTGCGATGATCCGGTGTGAAGGTCCGGAGATGTGGTAGAGAAAGAGCAGTCCGATAAGCTCTGGGTTGATATCGCGCTATGCAGACTGGCAGGAATTGACCCGGCTGAGGCTGGCTGATGCCCGAGTTAACGGTGATGACCGCTAGCAGTGGCTAACTGACTACTAGCTAGTAGCTAGTTAGCTGGCTAGCTTCTGATTGGGGTTCCGGTTCTAAAGTATAAAAAATAGCAGATCCATACCATATTGGGTGAGGCGGGTTGCAGGAGATTATGTTCAGTCTGAAGATGGAAATTGAGATTCAAAAATATATAAAATATGTACGAAATATATACGAAGAAAACAATACATACACGGGACAGGACAAGATAAGACAAAACAAATGTCCGACTGCTACGCCATCTTGGAATCAGGGGCACATTGACAGATCTTTCACCTAGTTGGCTAGGGGATTCTAACGACGAGAGTAATCGACATTTCGATTACTCTCCCAACGCTCTTAACCACTAGGCTACCTACCGCTAGGCTACCTACCGCTAGGCTACCTATCGCGTTTCACAGTATTTTACTGTAATTACTGTAATTTGTGTTTTATATCACTTGCACAGTTTTAGAAACTGTTCTTCCTCCTGCAAGCATTACATGACAACGCAGGAATTTTGGTAGTGCACAGGGCTGCGGGCCACCATGTGGGTTCGTAGACCACCATGGACAAGAGTAATGATGGAAAAATCTCCTTTATAGTAAAAGCACTGAATCTATCATCCTATTTTCCTTTTATAAACATTTCATGCAATTCTACGTCATTTTATATGTCTGGAGACCTTAGCAGAATACCACAGAAATTACAGAAATTATAGGCAAAAAATGGACAGAGAGACAGGCATATGCGTTCATCTTATCATATTTCTCCAGTACCAAAACACTGTGTCTTGTTTGCAACGAAACTCTTCCTGTTAGCAAATAATTCAATCTGAGACGTAATTTCCATCCCAGACAGAGTAGGCCTACCGACACAGAAAAATGTAAGCTTTAACTGCTAGCTACTCTTGTTCCGTGGCTTAACCCAACGAGAGAAGGTCACAAGTGTTTCCCTAAAAGCTTTCTGGGTTTGATCATCTTCTATTGTACAGAAAGCGAACAGCTTAATCAATTGACAGTGACAGAATGAGATTACTTCCCAAAAAAAATAAACATTTGGCTCCTCGGCTCTAGAAGCTGTAGCTCAGCCTCTGAATGTCAAAGAAACTAAACAACGATATCCCCATATGCATCAGAGTCACATCTTTCCCGGGTATCTTACAGCTTGTTTCTAGACCCAAAGTGCTTCTATAGATGACTTTCTATAATTTGATCTGTTTTATTTTCTTAAAATCTTTAGCTAACAATGGGTAGGCCAATGCTTCTACCAATGTTCTTTAATAAAAGGTAGGCCTATGGCATACCCTTTCATACCCCCTCAATTTGAGTCATGGTTTTAATAGCCCTTCACTGACACAGAGGTACAGTAGGCTATTTAAAGAGTGCATGGTGGGTAAAGGAATTGGCCGACAAATCTATGGATACCAACCTATAGCCTAATTTCATCTGTCAAACACGTAGGCCTAACTCTTATTTCTTAAATAGGAAGAAGTAACCTCCAACACAAAGCCCTCTTGGTGTTAGTAAAGTCAAATGAAAATGAAGACGGTTGAAATGAATTATGCCTACTCGAATTTGCCTACTTTCAGCACCATGAGCTGTCCAAATCCTAATGATTGTGTCGCGGCTGCCGCTTCAAGTTTCAGCACCACAATAGCTGCGTTTACACAGGCATACCAATTTCTGATATTTTGCCCAATTATTTGTAAATAATCCAATCAGATTGGTCAAAAGACCAATTAGTGGAGAAAGATCCGAATTGGGCTGCCTGTGTAAACACAGCCTAGGTAAGTTACTCGAATCTGGCATATTGTGAGGTCAATAAGTCTGATAAATACATCATGGGCAAGAAACATATTGTTTTTATTCAAATCAATTATAGCAAGACATCAAAGTTGATCTCCTCGGAATACCCAGAACAGTGTGTAATGCAGCCCAGTTTTATTTACACCATCCCAGCAGCGCAAAAGACTCGGGATGGAAGTACATGTTCTTATAAACATAACTACAAACTTAGTTTCCCTTGTAAATTTAAATAAAATAATTCAAAATACTTCTCCAGAGAGCATGACTTAGCCACAGAGGATCATTAGGTCCTTTAAAAAAATAGCTGTGGATTGTTTCAAATCACAAGCACGTAGGCCTATGTCTAGTTGGGGAGCCCACAATTTGGGCAGCGTGCATGGCAAACAGCCTAGGTGATTATTGAGTTGCGACTGTCAGAGAAAATCATCTAAAATATATGTGAAGATAATGTGTCTTGGGTATAATTTAAAAAGTTGAGACAAGAAGATGTGTGTAGGTAAGATATAGACATGTTTCAATCCAGAATGATCTCAGCTCTGCAGAATGTGCTTAGCTGTCTTTCGCCATTCATTGTTTCATTGTGTGAACTGTTTGCTCTTTTTTTTTTTATATTTGATCAATTCGCCATTATATATGCCACCAGTAGTACATGTACCGTTACTCCCTGTCATTTGGTACATTCATTTCAGTTAAAGCATGTATTAATTAGGCCTACAGTAATTTACAGTTCTCATTCTCAGAGTGGAAAAGTTGTTTGCAGAGTTCACAACCTGCTACACCTGTGAGAAACAAGTTTTGGTTTATTTCATACCATCATTTAGGCCTACGATTAAAAAAAAAGTATTATTATTTTGTTTGGAGCGCTCTATGTGAGCAATAAGCATATATCTGGTTTCTCTGTCCTGTTAATGTTGACGGAGTGAGCGCTTGAGCATGCATAGATGTACCTGGCCTGCTGCATGCAAATGTAGGAACGTGCCCCTTTGGGGAGGTCTGATTTCTGATTGTCTTAACTCACCACATCCACCACTAATAACCTGAGCTTCTCAGTCATTTTTTCTTTACCTCACACAGTAAATCATCAAAGTCATACAGTTGAAGTCGGAAGTTTACATACACATAGGTTGGAATCATTAAAACTCGTTTTTCAACCACTCCACACATTTCTTGTTAACAAACTATAGTTTTGGCAAGTCGGTTAGGACATCTACTGTGTGCATGACACAAGTAGTTTTTCCAACAATTGTTTACAGACAGATTATTTCACTTATAATTCACTGTATCACAATTCCAGTGGGTCAGAAATTAACATACACTATGTTGACTGTGCCTTTAAACAGCTTGGAAAATTACAGAAAAATGTCATGGCTTTAGAAGCTTCTTATAGGCTAATTGACATAATTTGAGTCAATTGGAGGTGTATCTGTGGATGTATTTCAAGGCCTACCTTCAAACTCAGTGCCTCTTTGTTTGACATCATGTCAAAAGAAATCATGTCAAAAGAAATCAGGCAAGACCTCAGAAAAAAAATTGTAGACCTTCACAAGTCTGGTTCATCCAGCAATTTCCAAACGCCTGAAAGTACCACGTTCATCTGTACAAACAATAGTACGCAAGTATAGACACCATGGGACCACGCAGCCGTCATACCGCTCAGGAAGGAGACACGTTCTGTCTCCTAGAGCTGAACGTACTTTGGTGCGATAAGTGCAAATCAATCCCAGAACAAAAGCAAAGGACCTTGTGAAGATGTTGGAGGAAACCGGTACAAAAGTATCTATATCCACAGAAAAACAAGTCCTATATCGACATAATCTGAAAGGATGCTCAGCAAGGAAGAAGCCACTGCTCCAAAACCGCCATAATAAAGCCAGACTACGGTTTGCAACTGCACATGGGGACAAATATTGTACTTTTTGGAGAAATGTCCTCTGGTCTGATGAAATAAAAATAGAACTGTTTGGCCATAATGATGAACGTTATGTTTGGAGGAAAAAGGGGAGGCTTGCAAGTCAAATAACACCATCCCAACTGTGAAGCACAGGGGTGGCAGCATCATGTTGTGGGGGTGCTTTGCTGCAGGAGGGACTGGTGCACTTCACAAAATAGATGGCATCATGAGGATGGAAAATTATGTGGATTTATTGAAGCAACATCTCAAGACATCAGTCAGGAAGTTAAAGCTTGGTCGCAAATGGGTCTTCCAAATGGACAATGACCCCAAGCACACTTCCAAAGTTGTGGCAAAATGGCTTGAGGACAACAAATTCAAGGTATTGGAGTGGCCATCAGAAAGCCCTGACCTCAATCCCATAGAAAATCTGTGGGCAGAACTGAAAAAGCGTGTGCGAGCAAGGAGGCCTACAAATCTGACTCAGTTACACCAGCTCTGTCAGGAGGAAGGTGCCAAAATTCACCCAACTTACTGTGGGAAGCTTGTGGAAGGCTACCCAAAACGTTTGATCCAAGTTAAACATTTTAAAGGAAACGCTACCATATACTTATTGAGTGTACGTAAACTTCTGACCCACTGGGAATATGATGAAAGAAATAAAATATAAAATAAATCATTCTCTCTACTATTATTCTAACATTTCACATTCTTAAAATAAAGTGGTGATCCTAACTGACCTACGACAGGGAATTTTTGACTTGGATTAAATGTCAGGAATTGTGGAAAACTGAGTTTAATGTATTTGGCTAAGGTGTATGTAAACTTCCGACTTCAACTGTATATATTTTTTTTTACATCCGTTGCTAATGATAATAGTTCCTCACAGTAGCCTATTTGGAAAATCTTTCCAACACTCTCCCCCTTGATAATCACAATCCTTGGTGTGAAAGAGCAACATGCAATGCTCTGATGATCGCATATATCTAGTGGAAACGTGATAAAATAGTTAAACACTTTTCTCACAGCAGTGTGCGTGGGAAACTCTTGAGGGCCCGGAACAGGCTAGTTGATACAATGTTGCAAGTTTACTAGCAACAGCTTCGGGCTGGACTCAGTTGATTGATTTGATTAAAAAACATTTACTTCACTAGCAATAGCTAGTCAAGACAGATAGAAAGGGAGGCAGACAGGCGGAGTAGAGAGATGAATGCGATTGAATGAGCCTGGATTTTCATTAGGATATTTAGTTGACAATGGAAGTTATAGGACTACTGCTGCCTTGGCCTATAGACTACCTCTGAGTTCCATGCGCTCATTTCTTTAGCTGCCAATGGCTCATGGTGTATCAATGTGTGGGCACACCTGTATTTGGGGAGTTTCTCCCATTCTTCTCTGTAGATCCTCTCAAGCTTTGTCAGGTTGGATGGGGAGCGTTGCTGCACAGCTATTTTCAGGTTCGATCAGGTTCAAGTCCGGGCTTTGGCTGGGCCACTCAAAGACATTCAGAGACTTGTCCCGAAGCCACTCCTGCGTTGTCTTGGCTGTGTGCTTAGGGTCGTTGTCCTGTTGGAAGGTGAAACATCGCCCCAGTCTGAGGTCGAGCGCTCTGGAGCAGGTGTTCATCAAGTATGTCTCTGTACTTTGCTCTGTTCATCTTTGCCTTGATCCTGACTAGTTTCCCAGTCCCTGCTGGTGAAAACCATCCTCACAGCATGATGCTGCCACCACCATGCTTCACCGTAGGGATGGTGCCAGGTTTCCTCCAAACATGACGCTTGGCATTCAGGCCAAAGAGCTCAATCTTGGTTTCCTCAGACCAGAGAATCTTGTTTCTTGTGGTCTGTGAGTATTTAGGTGCCTTTTGGCAAACTCCAAGCAGGCTGTCATGTGCCTTTTACTGAGGAGTGGCTTCCGTCTAGCCACTCTACCATAAAGGCCTGATTGGTGGAGTGCTGCAGAGATGGTTGTCCTTCTGGAAGGTTCTCCCATCTCCACAGAGGAACTTTAGAGCTCTGTCAGCATGACCATTGAGTTCTTGGTCACCTCCCTGACCAAGGCCCTTCTCCCCTGATTGCTCAGTTTGGATGGGCGGCCAGCTCTAGGAAGAGTCTTGGTGGTTCCAAACTTCTTCCATTTAAGAATGATGGAGGCCATTGTGTTCTTGGGGACCTTCAATGTTGCAGACATTTTTTGGTACCCTTCCCCAGATCTGTGCCTCGACAGATCCTTCGACCTCATGTGTTTTATTTTATTTGCATATATTTTTAGTTTTTGCTCTGACTTGCACTGTCAACTGTGGGACCTTATATAGACAGGTGTGTGCCTTTCCAAATCATGTCCAATCAATAGAATTGACCACAGGTGGACTCCAATCAAGTTGTAGAAACATCCCAAGGATGATCAATGGAAACAGGATGCACCTGAGTTCAATTTCGAGTCTCATAGCAAAGGGTCTGAATACTTATGTAAATAAGGTATTTCTGTTTTTCATTTTTAATCCATTTGCAAAAATGTCTAAAAACCTGTTTCTGCTTTGTCATTATGGGGTATTGTGTGAGGATTATTTTTATTTAATCCATTTTAGAATAAGGCTGTAACATAACAACATTTGGATAAAGGCAAGGGGTCTGAATACTTCCCGAAGGCACTGTATGTGGACATCTTAAGCAGGAATGTGGCTATGGCCATACCACATCCAAGGCTAGTGTAAAATGAAAAGTTGCAAATCTGATGTTGAAGAGAGATAGATCTCACTAGACATATTTTACTAATGTCAATCCACCCTTGTTGGTGAATAGACACATCAATCATAACAATTCAGATTGTCTGTCATACATGAATAGTCTATCAGACTAACAGTGATACAGGATGATTGAAGTGTCAGACAGCAGTGTGAGGTCTCACCATGGGCCGGTCGGCTGGACAAAGGTCTGTCAGTCAGCCTTCCTTCCTGAATAGAAGGCGATTGTGAGGCGGCTGTCTGAGATTGCTGGGATGTTATGGTATTAAAGGAAGGAGCCAAGCCGCCATTAAAGCACAGAGAGGGAGGATAAAAAGAGAAGAAATGTGTTTCTGTTTATTCTAGTTTAGCAAGGCCAAGTCAGCTGGATTGTGGGGTGGGTGTGGGGAGCGAGGAGGGAGGAGGGAACTGAACCCCAGTGTGTTTCCTTGCGTCAGAAGCAGATTTAAAGTGACAGAGTTGTGACAAAGGGGCAGGGCCAGATGATGGTGTTACGTTCGTTGATTGAAGAATTAGACCAAGGTGCAGCGTGGTAAGCGTACATCTTTCTTTATTAGATGAACACCGAAACAAAACCAAAATAAATACAAAACCTAACGTTCAGTAGGGCATACAGCACAGTACCAAAGACAAGATCCCACAAACTAAAGGTGGAAAAAGGCAGCCTAAGTATGATCCCCAATCAGAGACAACGATAGACAGCTGCCTCTGATTGAGAACCATACCCGGCCAACAAAGAAATAGAAAACATGGATTTCCCACCCTAGTCACACCCTGACCTAACCAAATAGAGAATAAAAGGGATCTCTAAGGTCAGGGCGTGACAGATGGCTTTACTTCACAAAGTCTTCCATCAGGATCCACACCAGTCCAGACCAGACCAGACTCCCTACATTGTGCTTTTCAGAGACACAACTGACATTGGACTTGAGCTTTCAGCTCATGTGGTCTGTTACTATGCCGCTGTAAACTTCTGGTCTTTATGGGCCAAAACCATGTCCATTACCTCAGGCAGTCATTAAATACCATCATAAATGAGACTACAAGGTCAGGTTTGGAGGGTTTATCAGCATATGCAACGCATAAAGTGTTCAAATGTTCATAAAGTCAAGGGTCCAGCAACTACTAACAGTGGATACTACCATAGCATGTGAACACTATGTTATAATGTATTTTCTCATGTGTATATTCAGTTATAGTCAGTGTATAACACTGTTAAGATGAATAAGATAACAACATTTGCCACAACTTCAACTATCCTCTAAGGTGTAGATTTCCCATAATCCATTTACAAGTTGGCACTTTGCCCCTTCTATCATCCTCTATAATTATTTCCTCAAATGTTTTTTCTCTTACTCAGTTCTGGGCTATAATAAATCCCAACAGAGTTTCTTAATGATGAACGTGTAGCCCTATCAACAGTATTTTATATATTATCTGCATTATGCTAGTGATACATCAGTCTACAGTGTTTGAAATTTTGGTTTGGACACACATGAGGTCCAGACCCCATCTCCTCCGTCAAAGTTTGGATCAAATTTATTTTAATTTTAAATTCACAGCTTTAAGCGGGAAAAAATACGCATGTATGACTTACAAAGTAACGGTCTGGTTCGGTAGTAGGCCGGACTCTGGAGTTTCAGAAAGTTCTTCGTTACCGCAGCTGACTCTTTTCCGAACGGTTTGAGTGGAGTGGGCTTTGGAGCGTTCATCTGTACAGCTGCAGCCACTAGTGATGAGCCCAGGGCAAGCTTGAGTGAGCCTCGACTCAGAGACAGACAGCAGGACCAACATCAGCAACAGACGCTCCGGGAGCGGGATGCCAACGCCGGGCACAATCATTGTCCTTATCAGTCTCACCTCAGCTGCCCACTGTCATCCCATTTCTCCACCACGAAGGTGCCTGGGGTGATGACAGGAAGAAAACAGCTTTTAATTAACTAAAAAAAATAAAAAATAATTACAAATGTGTGACAAATTGCCAATTTCCGTTTAAATTCAAATTCAAAGATGCTAGAAACTTACTAGTAATAAGGCATTCCCAGTATTTGGCACTCCCAATATTCTAGCTTCCCATTATGTCATGGCAAATTCGTGCGCGCATAGTCCTATGTGGCTTTCATCTTTATGAAAATACCAGTAAAGCTCACCCCGTTCAGTTGTCCTGAACTAAAACTTTACTTGAAATGTGAAGATTCGAGATGAAGATTAAGTATTTGTCCAATTGTCCGTCACTTTGTATCTCCTTGATACGCACTTCAACGCGTCAACACGGGATTTGATTGTCACAAATAGAATTTGGTTACCATTATCTGTCCAAACCACCTATATCCAAACTTCAGTGGTTTTAATCAAATTCCAAACTCAATTGAATAAGATCTGATGCCCTCCACCGTTTAAGTTTAATTCATAGATCTAGAAATAAGTTTGGCACGATGTTCTGAAGATTTCTCCGGGTGTCAACTTAAATTAAACTTTGTCTGAAAGTAACTGAGTTCATTTGGAAGACGATAGAACGGGTCCTGATCGGATCCTCTGTATTCCCAAAAACGGTTTTGCTTGCCACTCTGTCACACAGAAATTCAGTCACTACCCCAGTGCGCGCATTCCGTCGCCTGCTACGCGCTGATACGCGGGGTCCTAGCGCAGATTACTTTGAAAGTTTCACTTGGCTGCTCTCAATTCTTTTGTATCACCGGTAGCCAGCCTTAATGTCTATGGTAGCCAGACTACAGTCTGTCTGAAAGTAGATCTGCAATTGAAGGGGGTGCACTGAGCACATCTGACATTTTTAAACATATGAAGGCCTACAGATGACATTAAATGATGCTGCGCATAATACATTTTCATGTGCCATAAATGTTCATTTGTAAAGAAGAGTTCAATTGATAACTGTAATATCAATATGACATCAATAGTTATAGATTTTATTTAACTAACAATGACAATTTATATTTTCATTAATACAGTACTCACACATCCCTCAAATACTTCATGAATTACCATATCCTGCAGTGTAGCTTGCTCTGAAGTACAGCAGAAATGCAATATTTGTCTTTAAAAGTAGATCTACAGTATTGGTTATCAGGTGATGAATAGATAACAAAAACTTGCAAATGACCCCAGATGTACAAGTGACTCTCTGACTGACTACACTCTTGTAATAACAATGCATTTGATTATGCATGATCCCCTGTTGCTGGAATATTTTTGCCAGTAGATGTAGTATTTATACAAGCCAACATCCAGGGATTTGCCTTGCTGCTGGATTTCAGCACATGCAGTAAGAAGAAGGTGGCCATTCATATGTGTCTTCCCCTTACCAAACTTTGGGCACTAGTGCTCATTTGCAAGTTTCCCATGGACTTCAAGCCACCCAAGATATTGTGTGTGACCAGGGTTATAGAAGACTGGAAAAGGTCTTGGCTTCAATGAGCACATGGGTTATGAGAGCAAAAGAAAGTCAGTGAACCTCTAAAAGTTCCTTGTTAATAGATGATTTTGACATTTTTCTTACATCACAAGAGGGATTTCTGAACTTTTGCTTTTGCCCATCAGGAGAAATCAGATTCACATAAATCAACTTCTCCCAGCTTTAGGAAGAATGTAGTGAGGCCATAATGTTCTGAGGGCTGAAGCTATCATGTTAGAAGCTAAGGTCACAACTTGAGGAGCTTAAATCAGCCTTTCTCGATGGGTCAGCTAAGTTGGCCTGTTACAGTGGCAAGAAAAAGCATGTGAACCCTTTGGAATTACCTGGATTTCTATATAAATTGGTCATACAATTTGATCTGATCTTCATCTAAGTCACAACAATAGACAAACACAGTCTGTTTAAAATAACACACAAACAATTATACGTTTTCATGTCTTTATTGAACACACCGTGTAAACATTCACAGTGCAGGGTGGGAAAAGTATGTGAACTCTTGGATTTAATAACTGGTTGACCCTCCTTTGACAGCAATAACCTCAACAAATGTTTTCTGTAGTTGCGGATCAGACCTGCACAACGGTCAGGAATAATTTTGGACCATTCCTCTTTACAGAATTGTTTCAGCTAAGCAATATTCTTGGGATGTCTGGTGTGAACCGCTCTCTTGAGGTCATGCCACAGCATCTCAATTAGGTTGAGGTCAGGACTCTGACTGGGCCACTCTAGAAGGCGTATTTTCTTCTGTTGAAGCCATTCTGTTGTTGATTTACTTCTGTGTTTTGGGTCGTTGTCCTGTTGCATCACTCAACTTCTGTTGAGCTTCAATTGGCAGACAGCCTCTTCTGCAAAATGTCTTGATAAACTTGGGAATTCGTTTTTCTATCGATGAGCGCAGAGCTGTCCATGTCCTGAGGCAGCAAAGCAGCCCCAAACCATGATGCTCCCTCCACCATACTTTACAGTTGGGATAAGTTTTTGATGTTGGTGTGCCTTTTTCTCTCCACACATAGTGTTGTGTGTTCCTTGCAAACAACTCAACTGTAGTTTCATCTGTCCACAGAATATTTTGCCAGTAGCGCTGTGGAAAATCCAGCTGCACTTTTGCAAACTTCAGACGTGCAGCAATGTTTTTCTTGGACAGCAGTGGCTTCTTCTGTGGTGTCCTCCCATGAACACCATTCTTGCTTAGTGTTTTACGTATCGTAGACTCGTCAACATAGATGTTAGCATGTTCCAGAGATTTCTGTAAGTCTAGCTCACACTCTAGGATTCTTCTTAACCTCATTGAGCATTCTGCGCTGTGCTCTTGCAGTCATTTTTGCAGGACGGCCACTCCTAGGGAGAGTAGCAACAGTGCTGAACTCTCTCCATTTATAGACAATTTGTCTTACCGTGGACTGATTAACAGCAAGGCTTTTAGAGATACGTTTGTAACCCTTAATCTTAAGTCTTCTGAGATCTCTTTTGTTTGAGGCTTGGTTCACATCAGGCAATACTTCTTGTGAATAGCAAACTCAAATTGTGTGAGTGTTTTTTATAGGACAAGGCAGCTCTAACCAACATCTCTAATCTCGTCTCATTGATTAGACTCCAGGTTAGCTGACTCCTGACTCCAATTAGCTTTTGGAGAAGTAATTAGCCTAGGGGTTCACATATACTTTTTCCAACCTACACTGTGAATATTTAAATTATGTATTCAATATAGACAAGAAAAATACAATAATTTGTGTGTTATTAGTTTAAGCACACTGTGTTTGTCTATTGTTGTGACTTAGATGAAGATCAGATCAAATTTGATGACCAATTTATGCAGAAATCCAGGTAATTCCAAAGGGTTCACATACTTTTTCTTGCCACTGTAGGTCTATACATGACTGGATATTTGCAACTGAAATAACATGTTGAGTGAACATAACATTACATTCCTAGTGAATAGTATAGCATTGTGTTGAGAGAGTGTTACAGGTTAATGACTGTACTGCTACTGCCAATTGCCTGTTGCTATAAGCAATATTATGGGGCCTTATCCATGAGTCACCGTATGCTTTAAACAACAAAAAATAAGAAAAGAAAGGCAGCGAGCAAGCAGTAGTACTTACTATACTACTGGTCATTGAACTAAATGGTCCCTTTTACTTCCAGTGAGCAGTTGTGATTTAGTTCATGGCACTGTTTTCATAGCATTATGACCCCAACTAATGCTTATGCCCATCACTAATGAAAGTGTCTGCTTTAGTTCGTTATCCAAATTATTGTAAGGGCAACCACAGTGATCACCTATCTAAAGAAAGATGCATCATTTTTATGTGGGTGAAAGAAGTATAGCTTAAAAGTTACAGATAAAGGTACGTTTTCAGTTGCTTTCAAGGTAGACTATATCAGGTTGTGATGGTTATTGATCCTGATGGGTTGAAATCGATGTTTCATGGCAATGACATTACAATTCCTCCAACTCTAAAATGATGTTTTGCTGAGAGCAAAGAATATAATGAGATACAGCCTGGTAAGACGTTTTGTATCCTAAAGCAATTTTGAACACTCAAAAAAAACATTAAACTTTCTGCAGGCGTCCATTTCAACAAGTCTGTCTTTGTCTTTAAAAAATCCCAACAGTACTGCCTTCTACACATTTATGTTTAAAAATACTTGCTAATATACAGTATGAGAGGCAGGGGAGGAATGAAACTTTAGAGTTTCAAATCTGGAGTGCATTTTGAAATATGAAAAGGTGAACCAGGAGAGTATTTGAAAGGGGTCTTGGTGCAATTGGGGGTGACATGTATTCACAGACATATCCAAAAGCAGGCACCTCAAGTCATGCTAGCATGCCTGGTCGTACAATGGTGCAGTGTGCTCTGACCCACCCTGCAGACCCCTGGTTTGTTATTCCTGTATGTGATACTGTACACAGGAGCAGGCTCAGAGAGACAGCATGATTTCTTAAGGAAACCAGAAAGAGTGGATGGGTGCCTGCTCAGCGATGAAACAGAGGGCTATTTATCCAAGCCGTTAAATAAGGCTTCAAGAACAACACCCCCTCCAACTCCCGTTCCCCAGACCCCAAATCTCTCTCATCTGGAGAGCACAATTTCACGTCCCAAACGGCACATAACATCAAATTGTACTTAATGGCATCCAGACAAACTTTAATGTCGTTCCAAGATTCTCTCTGCATACCCCCCCCCCTCCTCCCCCCTCTCCTCCCCCATTGCAATCTCTCCCTCTCTCCGTTCCACATCTGGACTCCATTCCAGGTGGAATATGGTAAGAGGGGGAACGGAAGGAAGGAAAGGTGGAGGGACCAGCTGAGAAGCTGAAGATCTGAGGAGAGAAGAGTGAGATTCAGTGTTGAAAGCGGTTGGGTGGAAGTGACGTCAGGATGGAGTAGGAATGTGATGATCCCTCTTGGGCATTTCCACTGGCTTTTCCCAACCTCACATTACACACCAGTACAACGAGCACTGTCGTCTTCAAAGTGGCTAATACAATCACAGGTTTCTATAGCCGTAACGAAACAAGTTTACTGGATACAGTATCTTCAAGAAAATAAGGTAGAAATCATCTTAGCATTACTAACAGTGGTGTAAAAACTCCAATAGTGTGGAAACCATTACAGTGTAATACTAAATACAAAGTACTAGACTACTGCTGTACTGTATCATCATGAGGTCTGATGTTGTTCCTTTCTTGAGGAAGCTATGACATCTAATGGTGGATTCAATAACAGCATTGAAGCTGCTGATGGCTGACTTCCATGCCAAACCCACAGGAACCACACCCATATATCCTCAACCTAGACCACTGAATCTGTGGGATTATTCCAGTTGCTAAAAACAATACATGTTAATACTTAAAATGTCTTTATAACCACTATCTATTAAATCACTTTATGGTGTACATCTCATCATTGTCTGCCTTGAAGTTATTGCGCGAAAAAGAATGAGTAAAAAAGTCTAATACAGTAGCGTACAGTACTTGAAGGTATTGAATTGTATACATTTTTGTGAATCTGTTGTTCTTTTAAAGTGATTTACTTAAGCATTTTTTTTATAAGTCCTACTACACAGAATCACCATACTGTGTTGTAAACCCCAGTACAATACATACCAAAGATCATATGTCGGACAGCCTCAGTATAATGCAAAACTTTAACTGTGACAATGTGGCCCCCTTCTGGAGGAAAGATAAAACAGCAGTACCTGTGAAAAACACAGTCTTAAGTATAAATGACCATAGCCGCGGGAAGTAGAGAAGGCTAAGGGTGCTGTAGCACCCCCTGAAAAATCAGAAAAAAATATATATAAAAAAAGAAAAAAAAGTATTCACAAAAGTAGTGCACTTGGCCTTCGCTAGTATTAGCGGATCGATATAGATGTCTGAAGCTCGGCAAAAACTATATTTCAGCATCTCTGCTTTGGCAAAAAAAAGGCAGTATAATATCTTGCAGGATTCAATAGTTGGAAATGTAAGAGTTGTTGCCCTGTCCCTTTCTCTGTGATTGTCATTCTAATAGAATCCAGAAAGAACAAAACCCTGTCCTCAAACGTCGAAAGGTGCAAAGTTATGGGAAAGACACAAAATATCCATATCAAATCAAATATTTTTCTTAATCAAATAATATAGAAAACATCCACTTTTTGCGCAGTATTAATTTACCATCCTTACAAACCACTCAATGTACATTACTGTATTGTACATAGGTTGGTCATCTAGGTTTGTACCTGTAGACTTTCCATCACCATGAAGAAGAACAATGTACAATACAGTAATTGAGTACAGTGAGACATCAAGTGCTTTGTGATGATGTGGCTCAATTGGTAGAGCATGGTGCTAGGGTTTGATTCCCACAGGGGACCAGTATGAAAATGGATGCACTCACTACTGTAAATTGCTCTGGATAAGAGCGTCTACTGAAAAGGAATGAATAGACCATTTCAGTTTTCACATAGAAATAAGTCGCATTTGCAAAAGTACTTAAAAAAAACTGGAAAACATATTCAACAAGTATTATCAGATGAACTGTTTTGTACAGATAATGAACTACTTCCTGCGTCTCTGTAAATGGCAGACTGAGCAGTCTCTGTGTTCACAGTGCCCAAAGGAGTGCTTTAAAGCTTACTGCCTTCAAGTCATAGCCATTTTATGTGTGGGATTATAAAAGCCAATATTTTATTTTGATTCACTGAGATGTACCTTTTTATTTGAGTAAAGGTAATATGTGTGTTTCCATTAGATTTGCATCACGTTTCATATATAATCACAATTACTTTGCCACATGGTTCATGCAAAAGGTCTAAGGATATTTGAGTCTACATGCATTACATATTTAAGAAATCTTACAAGCATGAGATCCATTTTAGGATCTGTAAGTAACACAAAATGACCAATTCAACTCAAAGCCCAATTTCAAGAGCATCAAAGATACAATTTATTCTTACAAAACATAATGCGGAAAAAGTCTGCTCATCACCAATTTACAGAGAATAGAAGACCTACTTCCAAGCTTGTTTTATAAATTCTGAATGTTGTTCCCAAAACAGCCAGGTTATAGCACAAATGAACCGGACTGTGTGTCCACAATGATTTCCCTGGTAGAGAGAGGTGGGACCAGCAGGCCAGATGTACCCATCTATAGGATGATCTATATGATGATCGACAGGATGAGGAGAAGGGGTCCACATGGTGTTTATTGTCCAGGGAGCTGGAAGGTTTAGCCTAAATGACATTCTTTTCAACAACATAAGCTGTTGATGGTACAATTGCATAGCATAGCTAACCGTACAAATGGCCAAGCAAGATACATGTAGTTTTACCCTTATATTTTTCAAAAATGTTGATGTGTTTTTATGAAGTGTGACACTGTGTCTTTCTGTGGGTGCTGCTGTGAAGAAACAGAATATACAGCAATACACATGCCATCAGACGTCATAAGATACGGTACTATATATTGTTCTATAAAAGAAACATTCACAAAAATGTTTTTATTTATATATATATATATATATATATATATCACATCTTTATATTCCTTTATTTAAAAAAAAAAGCAATAAAGCAAATACACATTTCATAATTCCAACTAAACTGATGTGCTACCACGAGGCCAAAGCAAACCCAGCAGGCTCGGCCTGACATTCTAAAGCTGAATCCACTGAAACCTTTCAATAGTGATCCCAATAGCAACGCAGGCACTTAAACCATCACTTCAAAAGGAATGATCAAATCTCTTGCTCAAGTTGAATCTCACAAACACACGCACGCAAGCACACACACAAATGCACACAACCACAAATACAGTACAAACTTTGACACAGATGAAAGTTCACCCTTTGTATATGTATGTCTTGTCTTTCAAATGCCTTGGAATTCAAATGAAGAGTTTGTTTTCCTTCCTCCGAACAGGTCAGCAGGAGACTCAATGCTGTTTAAAGGATTCAAATGTTACGCTCTGTCATTCATCTGATTCATATACCAGTTCTGTAATAAGTTGGTGTAAATGTGGCCATCAAAGTTGTCTGAATGAGATGTTTTATTATTATATCAATTTATTTTACCTTTATTTTACTAGGCAAGTCAGTTAAGAGCAAATTCTTATTTTCAATGACAGCCTAGGAACAGTGGGTTAACTGCCTTGTTCAGGGGCAGAACGACAGTTTTTTACCTTGTCAGCTCAGGGATTCGATCTTGCAACCTTTCAGTTACAAGTCAAACGCTCTAACCACTAGGCTCCCTGCCGCCCGATACAACTGTACATTAGCGATAACAATACACCTATAAGGGCTAAACCGGGAGGGCCTGGGAAAAGAAAAGTTCCATCCAAACCTCATAGTAACTGAATTAGAAACCTGGAGAGAATAGTTAAATGCTATAGAAAAGGCACAACCTCTGATGTGTTGGCCCTCCCACTCCCGTTCCCCAGCCCATGGTCTATTGCTTTGAGCCTCAGTGGCGGGGTGAGACGGTGGTACGGGGGGCAGTGCCAAGGCCCTGGTAATTCTCGCGGGCATGCTTCTCACAGAACATCTTCTCTCCCACCCAGAAGTGACCTCGCATCTTCAGGTTGAGACCGCACTCTGGTGTAGAACAGGTGTAGCACTCTGGGTGGCGGAAGCGGTCGTCCATGATGCGCACCGCCTGTGTACTGCAGACAGATGGACACAGTTGTACTCAACACAAACATTGTTTCTGCATGTTTCTGCATATTTTAATCTTTGTACATTACGCACACAAACACTGTAGGAAGGCTTATTAATTCAGCTCCTCTGTATTTATGAGGAATAACCTGCACCTTAGGGAAAGGTATCAATGTCAGGGCTTGTATTTGTCAGCAGCTTATTATTACTTATTATTTGTCATCAGTTACACAATTACCCCTGTGGACGGGGAGAACATGTCACAATTACCCCTATGGACAGGGAGAACATGTCACAATTACCCCTATGGACAGAGTGAATATGTCACAATTACCCCTGTGTACATGAAGACAGCATGTGACATGAGGTGACTCTTACACAATGCTGGTGCCACACTTCTCACAGGTGTGGTACTTGGGGACTCCGCCCCCGGGTGATGTGGATTTGGGAGGGGTGGGTTTGGGGGAGAGTCCTGGGAACCGCACAGCTGCCTCTGCATAGAACACACCAGAGAGCAACAGAGGAGAGCAGTCAGTCAGAGCCGACACCGTTTGTCTGAACACCACCAGTTTATGATCCGGGACACACACTTCATGACACCAGTGACATATGCTGGTTGTTATCACTTCATAAAACTATTTTTGCCATCTCCGCTTGTAAAAGTAAAAACAACAACACTCACACTCTGCTGCCCATTGAAAACAATGCTCTAAGTCAGAGTATGTATGCAAGAGTTTCCTTATCTGACTTTATTTCTGCTCTGGACCAGGGGATGGCCTGATGTTTCTATCGATATCAAATAACTGTCTGAGTAGCCAGACAGAATACAAGGTTGATGAAACAATTGAGTAAAATTGTGGTAAATTGTGTTGAATTTGACAATAACCGTTATCTACGAATAACCTCTATCGGCCTCAGAGTTGACATCCAGTTGACCCATCAAATAGGTTTCAAACGGGACAGTACATCCTACACACTGTTTATTAGCTGTAAACAGAAGACCAGCGTGTCACAGAGAGAGAAAGAGAGAGAGAGAAGACGAGTGTGTTTATGGGAGGCTCTGCCCACCCTTCTCATCAGACTCCAAAACCTCCTGCAGCATGCGGAAGGTGTTGGACTGTCGAGGGGCCGTGCGAGACTCCTTGTTCTCCTGGATCATCTTGTAGACCTCTGAATCCCGGTCAAACCTCTGCATGGCAAAGTCCGAGCCAGAACTGCTGTGGGAGAGAGAGGGGATATAGCTATTACCTATTACGTAACCACTCTGATAAATAGACTGATCAGTCAATCCATATCTATGTACATTCCATGTACAATGTATGTTCTATCTACGTACTGTACATATGTACATTCCGTGTACTGTCGACGGTGTAATAATGTCCATATATGTTCAAGGCGATGTGTACATTGTGGAGGACTTATGTGGGGTTAGTTTGAGAGAATCCAGAGGAAATTAAGACAGCAGTCAGCTTTGTGACTGACCTTCTAGCCCAAAGTCTACATTGCATACCCCCAGGAAAGTTGCCAAAGCCAGCCTCCAATCTCAGTCCAAACACTCACAACTGAACTGGATCACCTTGCTATCCATTTACAGCAGCAACTGCTCTATTCTGAAAATGTCCTGCAGGCAAGGTAAAGAACACATATTGAAAACGCCTGTGTAGAGTAGACAGTACCATGTTATCAACTAAGTAGCATACATTATTGCTGTAGTGTTTGGGTATTAAGGTGAAGACATTCTAGCTTATGGCTAGTAAAGTTGAACTGTGGCTAAAGCTTTCCAGATACCCACCACCACAGCAGCCATGATTGGCCAAATAAAGTGGGGAATCCTGCTGTTTGACTCCAGGCATTCCTGGATGGAAAATCACAGAGACGTGTCATTTCTATCATGTACCACTACCCCTCTCTCACGCCATCATTACATTTATGACCCACTGGAGCCAATGGACACCTTTTAGCTTTGAGGCAAGATAACTTATGAGGCAACTCAAGCCAATGCATGGTTTGTGGCCATTTTGGACCAGTGGGAGTGCTTGTGATGGGACATAGTCTTAAGAGTGGACACCTCAGGGTAGTTTCTCTGCTGCCTAGCTAATTAGCAGATTAGCAGGCAGCACAGTAGCACTGCACTTACAGGTTTATGAGCAGCACATTCTTAGCCACTGGGGTGGTGGAATGAAAAAGTGGTTCACTTTATTGTTCATTCAATAGCGACTGTGTGTGGTTGCCATTGTTATATTTTCCTAGCCTAGCAACAACTCTGAGAGAAAAAAAATGGACAGAAAGATGACAGTCAAATGTACACACGGACCTATGCACAGAATACTGTAGTCAACATTGTTTGCCTGGAGGGAGGTTCAGTCAGGTTATATGAGAAACCGGTCAGACAGACCCTCAGTCCACAGGTGCGGTGTATTGCCATTCACCTGCAGTGAATTGAGCAGAACATCCCTGCTAAACTGTCAGTAAAAGTCTGCCAATTCTCATCAGCTGGATCTCTCTCTGTGTTATCATATGCCAGGTTACAGCACATCTGCCAAAACACTGACTGTATAAATTCCCCCTGTGCTGATCTAATCTAAGACAATACCATGGAAAATAATAATCATTCACATTGCTAATCCTGTTTAAGGCACTATGGAAATGGAGAGATGTGTGTGCATGCATTCATGTGGACTGGAGTTCGTGCCTGCCTTTCATCAGTATTTGGAACTTACTTCCCACTGATGTAACACGGCTGAAACAGGAGATGGCAAAACGATGAGACAAACCTCCAAGTTTACCCAATGCTTAAACACTTTCCTTTGCATTATAGAACATGGTTTAAATTGAAAACAGACTCTCCAACACACCCTCCAAGTCTTCATCATGCTCCACTCCACCCTGCTCAATCCATTTCCCTTTTCCCCTCATTCAAATTACATCTTCAAACCAATGGACATACTGGGTCAAATGTACTAAGAGCACAAAAGCATGGGAGCATAGCAAACATAACGGCAGAACAGTGAACGACAGAAACATACAGATGGAGGGAAATCTGTTACAAAAACAGCCATAACTTGCCTAAACTATATCATAATATACTGTATGTATGCATACTCAAAAGAAGAGTACAACTGTAATAGGCTACACATAACACACAGTATCTTGAAAATAATATTGTCAGTTGGCATTCAAGTAAGCACTTTGTGGACTCCACAACAGTCAGAATGTTTTTAAGAAACCACTCTAGAAATGTGCACATGGAAAAAGTGGCCTATTCATGTTTCCACAGCCACACTTGGCACAGAGAACACCTGATCTTCCTCTAGTGAAAATACATGTCTTTAAACAAGATTCAGTCAAAACAGATGCTAACACTGCTCCCAGCTCCAACAGCATTCTCCAATGTGAGAACAATAGGGCTGTTGGTGATGTTTGCATTGCTTCATTCAAAAACACAGCCATACTAATTAAAGCCAGTTGCCCCTAAACTCATTACCAAATACAATAAAAGTCAGAAATAACCCACCTCAGAAACAAAGAGGGAACAAAGAGGAGAATTCCTTTACAACTAGATAATCTTTGCTTTCAGATGTCACAGTTGTTCTTGGCTGCACGTCTATCCTCAGCTGTGGTAACCCAGCAAACACACAAAAACACAAGCACACACGCAGAGCCACACACCTATATATATACACCAGACAGGCGCAGGAGAAGAGTGAGTTTCGGACTGAAAAGTGTGCCTTTCGGCTGCCACTCATTGGCCTCTTAGCCTGTGATTGGCTGAGTCAGAGGGGGGAGAGGCTTGATGTGAAACCTGGGGACTACAGAGTGGGGGGCCAATTAGGGGAAGAAGTGAAATAAGACATTTTGGGGGATAAGAGTAAGAGCCTGAGGTGGCTGGGTCTGATGCCATATTCTGACATGTCACATGACCAGCAGAAAAGAGAGGCTTTTTAAGAACTGCACACAGACACACCCCAACCTCTCCAGGAGGGAGGAACACTGAGTACGGCTAAAAACAGACTACCTGAGAGGCTTTGTAAGGAACAGTTGAACAGGTTTGAAAAATATCTACTTTCTTCTTTCTGGTCTTTTTGGCTGTTGAGTAAATAGCACTACAGTATGGGAGCACTGACTCTCAGAGTAAGGAACAATCAACATGTCTAATCCATTAAGTCAATGTTTGATAAAGACAGCTGAATCCTTCAATGCACACTAAAATAGTCTGACTTGTAGCTCCAAGATCAACCACATCTGTTTTGGTTAACTAAGTGCTGCATTATGCGTTTTTACACATTACGCTGAATTGCTACAGGAGTTTGTTTTACCCTAAGCCTGTTTGTAGTAAGTCATAATCACATATTCAAAATACACAATAACAACGTACGTTAGAGTGGGTCAATTTGTACTGCACATCGTGGTAGATCTGTAGAGGAGCCGAGGATTGAGAATGTTCTTACCTGCGTCTGGGGGAGACAGACAGCTCGCGGTCAATAGGGCTGTGGGGCGAGTAATGTCCTGGAGGGGTGGGGGTTCGACTGGTCACAGAGTTATTCCTGAAGTCCGGAGAGGAGAACTCCTGTGGAGACAGAGAGATGTACAGGTCAGACTGGTCTGATCGGCATGGATCATCTTCTTCTGCTCGGTCAAACCACCTGCAGATGCTGAAACTCAGACGTACACTTTATAGAGTGGAACGAGTTTATAGAGTTGAGAAACCTGATGCGACCATGAGAAAGAAAGCACCATGTGATGCAATTCTCCATAAAGAAGTCAGATAAAGAAAGAGCTATATTCCTTTCACTTACTGGATTTTATTTAATGTTGTTTCAAAAACTTTGCTTCATCAAGGGTGGATTGGCATTGAAGAGAATGTTCTGAAAAATCACAACAACTAAAGAAAGAGATGAGCCTGGTTGGGGAAAATGTTCTTTAAGCGAACACACAGACAAAGAGATGGACAGGTCCACATGAATAGGAACAGTCAAGGTCAGAAAGGGAGGGCTCTATGTGATCAAGTGACAGAAATTACCTCCTGGGGTCAGTTCAGTTGGGTGCAATGTTAAAGAAAATATTTTTTTTTATGTTCGTTTTTGGACATAAGACTAAAATCACTAGACTTTCACCTGAAAATTATTTTAATTTAGGAAATCTATTCCCAAGTATTTCCACTCAGAAATAGAGAGACATATTTGATCATGTACCAATGTAACCAAGGTTTGAAATGATTATGTTTTTGTCAGATATAATATATGTTTGGTTTCTTGTGTTAATTTGCAGGGTACAAATGATTTATAATTATGTTCTGGCCCCCCGACCATCCGCTCCAGAAAGAAATCGGCCCGCGGCTGATGACCCCTGCCCTAGTGGCACCGACTTTAAGGACTTTTGGAGATCAATCCACAAAGCAGATTTACCTAACTTGGTGGAAATGGAAGGGATCTCCAGGGTTAGCCATCCCTGAGTCCGGGTCTGGTAACTTATACATCTGAAGGTTAACAATGAGGTAAAGCTATGGCAGAAGATTACATAAGAGGGCTTTAAACATAAAAAGAGCGCAATGCATCGATCTACAAAACTTCAAGGAGGGCCAGCTTACTTTCTGATAGAAAATACAATGATGAAATGTATTGTGTGGATTGGAACCAATATGATTGTCTGTCATGTAGAATCAAGTCAGCTCTATTAATTTCATTCTACAGTATCTGTTAAGTTTTACCTTACTTAATACACCCCAGATGTTCAGAAAACACACACACACACACACACACACACACACACACACACACACACACACACACACACACACACACACACACACACACACACACACACACACACACACACACACATCTGTAAGCCTTCACTTCCTCAATCTTATTTGTGTACAGTAATGAACTAAGAGTTCTAATTCTGGTGGCCATGGCAGAAGGTTGCTACAGTCATCATGAATGGTGCTAATAAAGGCTCTGATTTGTCATGGTTTTGCTCCTGCCCTTCCCATACTGCGGGTTTCAATGGAGTGATCATGAGACACTCCCAGCATTCCTGTCCTTTTACTAACTCGTCCCTCCTTATCAAGCTCCCATTTATCTCCCAGCCCTAACTCCACGTGCAGGCTGCCTGCCTGCCCGCTTGTGTCAACCTTGTTAGCTCTTTATTGCTATTTATATCTCAGCTGGGAGGGACTCAGCCTCCAGGCCTGATGACGGCGATGCTGTTCGCATGGTAACAGATGTTTGGCATTGGCTCTCTTGTTTGTTGGAATAGAAGGGGAGAGCCAACGTGTACTTCCATCGTGGTTGCCAGATGTCCTACAATTATGCATAGCAGTTATAAACCATTATACCGCATTGGGAAAGAGCAAATGGCAATCTTCATAAACTTATTCACCTCGGCATGCTATGGTTTACTGACAATGCTTCCTACTTCCATTACCTAACTGCTCACTGCTAGAGTACCAGCTTGGCATGAAGCTACTGCCAATGATTGTGGATAATGAATATGTCTCATTATGGCCGTTTACCATTGAAAAAAAATGGTCAAGGTTCCTGTCTGTGTAAGCGGTCTATCCTTCTCTCGGGCGAACATACAGTTCCTTCATAATCTCTGGCAAGCTCACTCGAGAAAGGGAATGTCCACTGACACAGACAGGATTTTTTTCAATGTGAAACTGCCCAATAACACCTGCCCAAAAATGAGCCTGTGAGATGTTTCGCCTTCTCTTCTGTCTCTAGCTACTGCTTTTATTAAGCCACAAGAGGGAGCTAGAGTGACATCATTGGTTACAGCCAAGCAGTAGAGCCCAAGAGATCCTGAAAACATGGGACTGAATGGCTGTGTGTGTATGCATGAGTTTGAGCGTGCGTTTGGTATGCCCACATGTGTGCAAGTTTAATGGTATTATGTGTTTCCTATGTGGTGTCGGTTCGAAGAGAATTTAACCCCAGGGACATGGGGCACCCAGAACACAGAGCACACCTGGTCCACTTCTGAGCAACTCATAACTCAGCCCAGACACTTTTACTGTCAGGAATCCCAGAAAACAGATAGATTTTATTACAGTGCTATGTACTGCATCTAACTGTGACCACCTGAGATCCAATTCTAAAAGTCTCTCAGACACGCAACAAAATCTTTATTTTCTATGGGGTATTCAGCTAAATCAAAAGTGAAATGAAGCTTGAAAAGTGAAGACAACAAAAAAGATCAGTCACTTTATTTATGCTCTACAGATGGTCATACTATCATCAAACTATCTGCTGATAAGCAACTGCTTGCTAAGGTTATGGTTAGGGTTAGGGTAAGATTTAGAATAAGGATTAGGGCAGGGTTCACCAAAAGGCGGCCCACAGGGCCAATTCGTCCCATGGCTGATTTTATTTGGCCCCTCAAGTTTTCAGAGCAAAATAAATAAATAAATAACATTCAGTGCATTCAGAAAGTATTCAGACCCCTTGACTTTTTCCCCATTTTGTTATGTTACAGCCTTATTATAAAATGTATGAAATCTTTTTTTCCCGTCATCAATCTAAACACAATACCCCATAATGACAAAGCAAAAACAGTTTTTGATTTTTTTTGCAAATATATTAAAAGTCAAAAACTGTAAGATTACACTTTCCTAAGCATTCAGACCCTTTACTTAGTATTTTGTTGAAACAACTTTGGCAATGATTACAGCCTTGAGTCTTCTTGGGTATGACGCTACAAACTTGGCACACCTGTATTTGGGAAGTTTCTCCCATTCTTCTCTGCAGATCCTCTCAAGTTCTGTCAGGTTGGATGGGGAGCTTCGCTGCACAGCTATTGTCAGGTCTTTCCAGAGTTCGGGTTCAAATCCGGGCTCTGGCTGGCCCACTCAAGGACATTCAGAGACTTGTCCTGAAGCCACTCCTGCGTTGTCTTGGCTGTGTGCTTAGGGTTGTTGTCCTGTTGGAAGGTGAACCTTCGCACCAGTCTGAGGTCCTGAGCGTTCTGGAGCAGGTTTTTATAAAGGATCTCTCTGTACTTTGCTCTGGTCATCTTTCCCTCAATCCTGACTATTCTCCCAGTCCCTGACACTGAAAAACATCCCCACAGCATGATGCTGCCACCACCATGCTTCACCGTAGGGATGGAGACAGGTTTCCTCCAGACGTGACGCTTGGCGTTCACTCTAAAGAGTTTAATCTTGGTTTCGTCAGACCAGAGAATCTTGTTTCTCGTGGTCTGAGAGTCCTTTAGGTGCCTGCAAACTCCAAGCAGGTTGTCATGTGCCTTTTACTGAGGAGTGGCTTCCATCTAGCCACTCTACCATAAAGGTGCGATTGGTGAAGTGCTGCAGAGATGGTTGTCCTTCTGGAAGGTTCTCCCATCACCACAGAGGAAACTCTGGAGCTCTGTCAGAGTGACCATAGGGTTCTTGGTCACCTCCCTGACCAAGGCCCTTCTCCCCCGATTGCTCAGTTTGGCAGGCCGGCCAGCTCTAGGAAGAGTCTTGGTGGTTCCAAACTTCTTCCATTTAAGAATGATGGAGGCAACTGTGTTTTTGGGGTCTTTCAATGCTGCAGAAATGTTTTGGTACCCTTCCCCAGATCTATTCCTCGACACAATCCTGTTTCGGAGCTCTACAGAGAATACCTTCGACCTCATGGCTTGGTTTTTGCTCTGACTTGCACTGTCATCTGTGGGAACTTATACAGACAGGTGTGTGCCTTTCAAAATCATGTCCAATCAATTGAATTTACCACAGGTGGACTCCAATAAAGTTGTAGAAACATCTGAAGGATGATCAATGGAAACAGGATGCACCTGAGCTCACAGCAAAAGGTCTGAATACTTTTTTCTAAAAACCTGTTTTCGCTTTGTCCTTATGGAGTATTGTGTGTAGATTAATGAGGAAAAAAAACTATTTCGTACAATTTTAGAATAAGGCTCTAACATAACATTTACGTCATTTAGCAGACGCTCTTATCCAGAGTGACTTACAGTAGTGAATATATACATTTCATGCATTTTTTTTGTACTGGCCCCCCGTGGGAATCGAACCCACAACCCTGGCTTTGCACACACCATGCTGGCGTTGCAAATACCATGCTCTACCAACTGAGCCAAGGAGTCTGAATACTTTCTGAAAGCACTGTATAATGTGAAATAGGACAGATATAAGCTCCCACCTAATATATTATTATTTATGTGACTCCCTTTCCAGCCTCGTCATCAGTTGGCATCAATGCCCCCACAAGCCCATCCCAGGAAAAGCTGTGTCTCCACCCCACCCCTCTCCACTCCAGCTCCCAGCAACAGAACAGGCCTGGGGCCTGACGCTGACTGAGGCATGGGCACTGGTGGAGCCAGGGACTCTCTGTCTCCATAACCACCAGCACCCGCTTCCAATTCAGCAGCTCTTTGAACAATGGCTCTGCTCTCAATCGGTCCAGTTTTCCATTTCTTTTTCCAGTGCTTGTGCAGATCGCTGCTCACTGCTCTATGCCAGGAAGCTTTTACCCGGAACGATCAGTGGCATTCCTCACTGTAATTCCTCTCAGGGTCATTATTTACCCAGAAACAAGGGCCAGATATTGTTAGTTGTCACTTTCTCCATATCATCTTTGAATAAGTGCAGAAAGCCTCTCCCTTCTCCTCCTGCTATTGGCTACAGTAGTCAAAATGTCAGTATTTTCCTATTGAAATCCTTTCTAACAGCTACATGTCATTTTAGGCTAATCTGTAGTTGTACTTTTATAAACATCTTGCTAATGAAGAAGTAAGAGTCCAAATCTAGGAGCGTTACATCTTAGAGAACATCTTTATTTCCTCTTAGATTCGATGAAGTCTCCTGTTAGTATCAGTAAGCAACTGAAGCCATGTTTTCAGAAACAAGTTTTAGCTAGTCAAGTGAGTGAGCGCTTTAATTACAGCTGTGATCCATGAGGCATGAGAGGAAAGAAGGAATAAAGAAAAAAAGTTTAACAAAAGCAACAAACAGGCCCGGGAAAGGTTGGACGACGACAGGGACTAAGCAGCTGTGATTGAGTTTGACCATAGATGGGCTCAGCAGCTTGGTATGGAGAAGTAGTGGAGTTTGGGCATCAACAACACCGCTCCATTTTCCTCTATTCTCCTGACCTTTTATAGAAGCAGCCATGTCACCTCAGATTGCAGCGAATCCCCCTGCGAATGCCCCAGGGGATGACACTCACTAGCAGAGGGGCACCGCCAGCCGGGCACAATGGCCGTTTGTCTTGGAGAAGGTGAATGGTGTTGGGAATGTCAAAAGCCAGGGGAACATAACATTTGGGGAGGAAGCCCTCCCTGATTAGACCTGCTTTGAACTGTAATCATAAGCTCTTAACGAGCTCTGGGTCATCAGAGAGCCTGCCTGCCTGTTGCACAAAGCGAGGTGTGCACAGGATAAATTACGCTTCAAAGCCAAACTCTGAACTTGAAGTTAACTTTTGAATCTACATGCCGCTCAGACGATGCCACTCTCGTCTTGCTGCTATTTTCAATTTTGCCACTGAAATCTGCTGTCATATTTGATTAAAGAAATCAACTACAGCGAATACAGTTATGTGCTTATTCCAAATGCTCTAGGAAAAACCTAAGGAAGAAAGACAATCCAGGTCCAAGCCATATCTCAATCTCAAGACATGGAAGGAGGATGGAGTTATTTGAATGAATTAATAAATGAAAGAGAGAAAGAGACAGACAGAGAAAGAGAGAGAGTGACAGAGAGAGGAAGAAAAAGCATGAGTGTGAGAGAGCACAAAAGAGAGAGTTCTGAATCTGACACACAAACATGCCTCAGTCTGGGATTGGAGACACAAACAAACAGGAAATGGAGAATTGGAAACGGGGGCAGCTGTTTCAGATCAGGGCCCATGGGAGACATGAGACATTGGCATCTCTTTTACATTTTGGGAGCGGAGAAGCTCTCCGTCTGGCTCCAATCGGGGCCACTGAACATCATCATCATTATTACCACCACGCAGCTTCAAATACAGGGCATGGGCCAGCAGACAGGGGTAGACGACACACAGAAGACGATACAACTATATTTTGGGAAATGCTGTATGAAAACACTTTACATGAACATAAATATGGGACAATTATCCAGGGGATGGCAGGAGTCCTCGGGTTTGAAGGGAGATATATGCATACTGTATATATCCTGCAGTATGTGTACTGTATATGTATGGAGGTCTCCTGTAAACACGAGGCAGACTAACCTGCTCTTTATCCTTCGTCACCGCTGCCTCAACTCTGTTATTACAGTTACTGTATTCAGAAGTGAACTACTGTACCATAACACCATACTGAGCTAAATAAGATATATGATAATCCTAAGTATTTGAAAGAAAGTCAGTTTTTCTCAATGTTTACATATAATAACATACATTAAGGGTCAGACATTCCCTAGTGATAATTGCGGGTGCTGACTGCTGAGTGCTGGTGGACTGACTGAGTCTCAGTAGGAGGTTGACTCTGGCTGTGCTCGGACACTGTGGGGTGTCAATTCCAATATCACGGTCACCATGGTGGCTTCAAAGCCTCTCAATGGTCAATACATCCAGGGTTAATATACATAATTGGTTCTGACAGGACCCTGCTTAGTCACAATGAGAACATGTCTAAGAGGCTGATGGACTCAAAAGCTTAACACCCACCTGAGTGATGCACTGCAATCTCACTGGGCCAATACACTTTCTAGCAGAGACTGTGTGAGCTGTAGTAGAGTACGTTTTTCCATTACCACCAGCAAAGTAGCATCATTAGACACTGATGAAGAAAGGGCATTTCAGATCATAATCACAGAGTCCTTATGGGGATGATTACTTTAAATAGGAACTTTGCCCCCAACTTTGTGGCTAGCTTCTCACACACACAGAACTTGAGCTCCCTTCTCTAGGCAAAGCCCACTCATGTTATGGTGAGATCATAGGTGGTCTCATATACTGTAACTGGTCTCATAAGGGGAGCAGTCCACCCACCCACCCAGCCACCAGCCGGGCTGCCACCAACAGGCCCAGATACAGTGAGAAAACTGATGCCAGGCAGGCCGAGAGAGAGTTTATTTATCCTTGGAGGGAGCTATGAGCAACACATTTTTCAACCTTATTAAATTCCCCACAAGGCTCCAACTGAAGCTGCATATCAAACTCATCTGGAGTTCATTATGGTTTTGTTAAATCGTTGGACATTTAATTTATGATCGGCAGAATCCACCCTTTCGTATTCAGACCCCTTATTTCCACATTTTGTTATGTTACAGCCTTATTTTAAAATTGATTAAATAAAAAAACATCCTCATCAATCTACACACTAACCCATAAATACAAAGTTAAAACAATTATTATTTTTTGCCCTCAAAACACTGAAATATATAAGTATTCAGTATTCTTATTTATATAAGTATTCAGACCCATTGCTGTGAGACTCGAACTTGAGCTCAGGTGCATCCCGTTTCTTTTGATCATACTTGAGATGTTTCTACAACTTGATTGGAGTCCACCTGTGGTAAATTCAATTGATTGGACATGATTTGGAAAGGCGCACACCTGTCTATATAAGGTCCCACAGTTGACAGTGCATGTCAGAGCATAAACCAAGCCATGAGGTCAAAGGAATTGTCCGTAGAGCTCAGAGACAGGATTGTGTCGAGGCACAGATCTGGGGAAGGGTACCAAAACATTTCTGCAGCATTGAAGGTCCCCAAGAACACAGTGGCCTCCATCATTCATAAATGGAAGAAGTTTGTAACCACCAATACTCTTACTAGAGCTGGCCGCCCGGGCCAAACTGAGCAATCTGGGGAGAAGGGCATTGGTCAGGGAGGTGACTAAGAACCCGATGGTTACTCTGACAGAGCTCCAGAGTTCCTCTGTGGAGATGGGAGAATCTTCCAGAAGGACAACCATCTCTGCAGCATTCCATCTGGTAGTGGCTAGACGGAAGCCCCTCCTCAGTAAAAGGCACATGACGGTCCGCTTGGAGTTTGCCAAAACGCACCTAAAGGACTCTCAGACCATGAGAAACAAGATTCTCTGGTCTGATGAAACCAAGATTTGGCCTGAATGCCAAGCATCACATCTGGAGGAAACCTGGCTCCATCCCTACGGTGAAGCATGGTGGTGGCAGGATCATGTTGTGGGGATGACTGGGAGACTAGTCAGGACTGGGAGACTAGTCAGAATTGAGGGAAAGATGAATGGAGCAAAGTACAGAGATCCTTGATGAAAACCTGCTCCAAAGCGCTCAGGACGGCGAAGGTTCACCTTCCAACAGGACAACAACCCTAAGCACACAGCCAAGACAACGCAGGAGTGGCTTCGGACCAGTCTCTGAACGTCCTTGAATGGCCTAGACAGAGCCTGGACTTGAACCTGATCGAACATCTCTGGAGAGACCTGAAAATAGCTGTGCAATGACGCTCCCCATCCAACCTGACAGAGCTTGAGAGTATCTGCAAAGAAGAATGGGAGAAACTCCCCAAATACAGGTGTGGTAAGCTTGTAGTGTCATACCCTAGAAGACATGAGGCTGTCATCGCTGCAAAAGGTGCTTCGACAAAGTCCTGAGTGTAGGGTCTGAATACTTATGTAAATGTTATATTTAAAAAATATTGCTTTGTCATTATGGGGTATTGTGTGTAGATTGATGAGGGGGAAAAAAACAATTGTACACTGCATAACAATGAGAGGCTCCACTGAAGAAAAAAAACAAGATGCACATACCAATTTAAGACTTGGGAAAAGGGAATTGTGCTCATGTATTGGGAGATTGCGCTGAATGTTTTAGTTGAAGAATTGTTCATATTGTTCTATATCCCATTATTTCTAAAATAACCTATTTTAATGAGTGGAGAATTTGGAGCAATCCTCATAAATCAATATTTCTGCTGTTTCCTCATTAATCCATTGGCTAGTATTCAACTGGACGGACATTTACAGTATGACTGACTGCTTTAACGTTTTGCTTTACATTTGTACCTGGAGGGACACTTTCACCAGACTAACAATTATGATTTATGACAAACAAATGGATCCATGACAACCCTTGACAATCCATGACAATCCCAAACTCAAGGTGCTATCCTGCGTAAACTAGAGAATATATGCTGACGTGTCAGTTTTTGCTGGAGCAAGGGGCAGTTATCCACACGGTTACCTTGACAACTACTTACGGAATGTTCACATACCATTTGAACGCCTGAGCAAACCGCTCTAACTAATAAAAAGGTCCATCTCTCCTGGCCAAAATCCCCCCATAAAGCGAGTGGGGCCAGCAGCGTCCCCGGCTCGGTGTAGAGTGAGCCCAGCCCAGGGGCCTGGGAGGCAGGCAGGGGAAATCTGAAGTGTCCCAGTTAACTTTTCCACTTCAGGGGAAAGAAAAACAACGGTGCTGATCAATCAGTGGGGATGTGGAGAGGCATGCTGCCCGCCGAGGGGCCACAATGGACCCTGGCTTAATAGGCAGAGCGGCCAGAGCCCACGTGAAAAGGCCTGGCTCTGTCAGCTCACAGCCCTCACTCTGTGGAGAAGAGAAAACACCCCCCCCTCCCTCGCACTCCACTCTCCTGCCTCCACCACCCCCACACTGGCTTTAGCCTGCCCGTCAGACAGCACACCCCAGGCCTGCCAAGCCAGACAGCAGCTCTGCTCATGTCAGACCTGAAATAGCACATCAGTCCCGGCGATGTCTTCTCAATCTGTTTGGATATGGTGGTGGGGAGGAAGAGCGGGGAGACTGGGGGAGACAGCAAGGAGGAGAGGGGAGACTGATTGAAGGCTAAGGTATATTTTAGTCGTTGATCTGGAAGAGCGCTTTCTGAATATTTATATCTCAGGCTAAAGAAAGCAATTTCAAGTAAAAACCTTTGACTTGACTTGAACAACATCTAGTGACATTCCTACTGCTGTATGCCAAGCCGCCATCTCTCTGTTCCACAGCAACAACCACAACTTTGCACTCCAACCTGCCACACCCCCCAAAAAAGACTGGGGTGAAACCAGCGGCTTGTGTGAAGGCTGGCCTGCTGCGAGCCTGCCTGCCCATCGGGACGTACAGTATGGGTGGAAGGAGGGATAGATTGACAGATAGATGGAGGGATGGGTGGATGCAGGGGTTGTCCTCCCCTGGATAAAGAGTTTAGTGGGGACCATGGTGAGTGTCACAGTGCAGTTGGCCATCCCCCAGTATGATGGTTTATACAGTAACCATCCCATCCCCGACACAGGATGAGGCAGCCCACCAAGGCTACCCTCAGGAACCGCAGAGTGTAGAACTGGAAACCCAGACCGGTGATCCTGCCCCTAATGGCCCAATGACGAGCCATGTCTTCTGAAAAATAAGCTTGGTTTTGGCCTGGCTCGTCCCAACAGGGATGCTGTTGTGGTCACTTCTTGATGTTATGAACAGACGAGCTGCTTCCTACTGATTCCTGGAGGTGGCCAGCAGCGGGGCCAACTCAACTACAGCTCCAGGCTTGGCTCAGGGTATCCTGGGAGGAATCCGGGACCTGATCCAACTGTCGTCTTTAGTAGGCTGGCCTCTTCCTTTTGTCATGGTGTGCCGGTAAAGCAGATTGGCTAGCTAGTAGCTAGCACAGGGCAAAAGCAGTCATGTGCCATGACAAAATGTGGCAAAATAAGATACTACTACTAAGCCTACTTAGATTGCAGGAACTTTCCATGTTCTGTATTTCAATACATGGAAATGATCTCCACCCATCAATTTGGAAGCCAGGCTAATGAACCATCCAACCCAAAACAAAATTAAGCTTTTTTGTGCATTAACATTACTGTACATTTGATATCTTTATCAAGCCCATTATCTTGCCCAATGGAAGGCCATTGTCATCAGTAATGGTGGCTGAATATGGGCCTATACACAGCTACTGTACTGTATGTTCTGGTTTCAGCAGGAGCCAGATCTCTGAATCCATTGTGCATGAGTGACGTATGGTGCTGTCAACTCTGCTCAGTCTCCTCATCGTTCCAGTGTGGGTTTCTGGGTCGGGTACAATGGGTATCTCTGTGCTGGAGCTGGTTGTATCGTTTAAGGGAGGGGGGGTGATGGTTCTGGGGAGTTGTTTGGGAATGGCAGAGGCCCTCCCGTGTCCCAAGTGTCCCTCTGCCCCTCTCCACCTTCCTTGCCCATCTCCTAGAGCTCCCCAAGCGCCCCATCACACAACGGCAGGCCTTGTAAGGCTGGGGAAAGCCAACACCAGCCTCCCAGAGGCCCTGCCATCTGAGCCACTATTGTACAGGGCATTTTCTCAGGATATCCAACACTCCGGTAAATGGGCGATCCAGCACATCCCAGTTTCCTCACTTGGAGAGCCAAAACATGGGTGGAAAAGCCTTTTAGACGCTTTTCAGAGTGGCTGATCACCTGATACAGCAGTACTCTGTACCTCTCAGGCGGGACAGAGGGCCTTGTCAGGGGAGCGGAGGCCCCGCTGCTCACAGGGCTGCAGTGTTCCTGCCAGCAAGTCGAGAGCAGCACAACACTACAGCACAGTGTGTCCATGCAGGCAGGGCACTCCTCTTCCCAGCCGTATACCCGCCGAGCATACTGAAAGGGCTCCACTCACTAATCCCACATCCTGGGTGGGAGGCTCGTCTCCTCTTTCAGACCAGAGAGGCCTCAACTGGAGGAAGAGCCCCACCAAAATCCCCACTCATCCACCGGTGTGGATCATAGTTAACAGAAACCTGTCAGGCTTTGAGGAGAGGACAGAGAGAGCTCTACAAGACAGGCTCCAACCAAGCCACAGTGGAGGTGGAGTGGGTGAAGTGGTGACTGAGGGCTCCCAAGGTACTGTCTGTAAACAGTAGGTCAACCCTGTCAAACCACAGCAAGGAGAGGACACTAATACTGTTAACATGTGTTAGATGTACAGGTCTGACAAACAACCAAAAACATGTATCTAGCATGTCATGTCTCTTCAGTTCAAAAACACAGTAGTGTGTGACTCCAAACATTTGGTTAAACAGGGAAAAAAACAAAAACAAGTTGATACTGGAGTGAGACAGAAGGAATGTGATGGCTCCCAGAGGGGGTGAGAGAGGGGAAATGGATTCCAAACTTGAGATGAAGAATGAGGGAAAAGGGTGAGCTTATCCTGAAATTGTCCGAAAAAGTTGTGAGCAAAGATTCCAGACCCTTTGGCCCACCTGCCTTCATAAATACCACAAACATGTAAGGTCATTTCAGAGAGCCACGAATGACAGAGGAGCATGTAAGTCAGTGCATTCATTAAAGGCTGCTGATAAAGCTCTCAGACAACTAAATAGTTCTTAATAGTCGACACTCCAGTCTGCCTGGGGCGTCTGTGATACATAGCTTCTAAAGTTCACAAAGAACATCTCATAACACAACAGTGTCCTTAGGAACGGTCTGCTATACACGGTGATCCAATCAGGAAACTGATTCATGTCTGCACAGACAGGCATCTCTGCACCCTCCCCTGCTCAGGACAACCTTTTGGAGTATGCCAACATGCCATGCACAGCTAATACTCTTAAATCACATAAGATAGAGGGACTGAATTTGACTGAAATTGAAGGAATGCAGCTTGCTACATAAGCTGATTTATTTCCCAGTCAAAAACTCCTGTTCTAGAAATAGGACAGACATACCACAAAGGGGAGAGGATTGACCAGACCTCCAAAGGAGTGCTGACAGACAGCTTGATAGTGATGATAATTGTAACATCTGTCAGCTATGTGCTCTCAGAGAGATCATTAGAGTATACTGAACAGTACAAGTTACTTGGCTGGCGGCGATGGGACTAGACTCATCATTAAAATAACTCAAGAGAATATCCCATATCAGACCAGAAGTTTCAGATTTGCCTCTGCTCAAGTCATCTGCCCCTTAGATGAAGAGCTGAGTTCAATCTTCATTTTCCAGGCCAAAGAGGCCATATTTATCTAGCTCCAAGTAATATTCACAAAACGTATAAAATGAATGGAGTTCCATTCCCTGTCTCCCGGCCATTAAAGGTATTGTCTGTTTTTCCTGCTCTGTCATCTCCCATGTTGTGTCTTCTGTAGGGCCAATGCTTGGGACTGGGGCCATTAGCCATAGCTGGAATATCTTATGATGAACTTTCCCACAACATTCTCTCTCCTTTGGCTCACTTTCCAGACGGCTCTTTTAGTTGCTGGAATAGTAAATAAGCAGAGTGAATTCATGAAGAAATCAGCTTATATCCCAACCCCATATTTTATTGCTAGTGAGACAAGTGAATATTGCACTAATGAGTCTAATATACTGTAGCAAACCACTAAAAGGTCAAGTCTATTGTTTTACTGAGAGCTAATCATTCTCATCCTTACATTGATATTTGAACAAACCATTTCCAGATTGTATTCCAACGTAATGTCAGATCTTTAAAAAGTGACCTTTCAGTTCCCCGGCAATGAAAATATCAAATGATGTCTGCATCCTGTCTTTCTTGCTGTGAAGCGCCTACATTGTAACGTACAATGGCCTTGGAAACTTCAATCATCAAGCTATGCAGTTCTTTGGAGGTCTACGTTTACACTGATGGGTTACGTACATTGAAATAACATAGGAAGTAAAGGGTCTGCTATGGGACCTTGTCCCTGAGTATGAGACAGACCTACCTGTGATAGTGGTCTGGACAGTCTGTGACTAGATGTCTTCTCTTCTGGAGACCACGAACGCAGCTGGATGCTATGAAATGACAGAGAAAGATTACACTGATAATGGTGTTTGCCATCTCATCCAAAATAACCATAATGGTCTCAATCAAAATACTTCACTTGACCAAAATGTAATGAAAAGTGTTTCAAAATGGATATCATAAACATGGTATAACACTTCTCATTACCTTTCATATTCATTTATAAAATGTGTGTGTTTAGGGTCATAAGATCAGATTTACTAGGTCTCAAGATTACTAGAACAGGAATAGATAAGGATAGTCGAACAGCCCTAGAATTTTTTACATTGAAATGTTAGTCATTTAGCAGACACTCTTACCCAGAGCGACTTACAGTTGGTGTGTTCATTGGTGTGTTCACATATCACAGTGATAGGAAGTACATTTTTCCCCAATAAAAGTGCTAGTAAGGGGGAAAAAAGAAAAATACGAGTGTTTGTTCACATTTTAGGGGGTGGGGTGGGGGGGGGTGCTTTAGGATTATTTAAGATACTCTTTGAAGAGGTAGGGTTTCAGATGTTTTCAGAAAATGGGCAGGGACTCTGATATCCTAGCTTCAGGGGGAAGCTGGTTTCACCATTGGGGTGCCAGGAGCGAGAAAAGCTTGGACTGGGCTGAGCGGGCGCTGCCCTCCCATTGGGGTGGAGGGACAAAAGACCAGAGGTGGCAGAACGGAATGATCGGGTTGGGATGTAGGGTGTGAGCAGTCTGAAGATAGGGAGGAGCAGTTCCTCTTGCTGCTCCGTAGGCAAATACTATGGTCTTGTAGTGGATGCGAGCTTCGACTGGAAGCCAGTGGAGTGTGCAGAAGAGTAGGGTGACATGGGAGAACTTAGGAAGGTTGAACACCAGGTGGGCTGCAGCGTTCTGGATAAGTTGCAGGGGTTTGATGGCACAAGCGGGGAGCCCAGCGAACAGCTCGTTGCAGTAGTCCAGACGGGAGATGACAAGTGCCTGGATTAGGACCTGCATCGATTTCTGTGTGAGGTAGGGTCGTACTCTACTGATGTTGTAGAGAATGAACTTGCAGGTGCAAGTCAATGCTTTGATTTATGCAGAGAACGACAGGGTGTTTTCCAGCGTCTCGCCAAGGTTCTTTGCACTCTAGGAGGGGGACACCGTGGAGTGGTCAACCATGATGGAGAGGTCTTGGAGCGGGCAGGCCTTCCCCGGGAGGAAGAGCAGTTCTGTCTTGTCAAGGTTGAGCTTGAGGTGGTGGGTCGACATGCAAATTCAGATATCTATCTGCCAGGCACGCAGAGATGCGTGTTGCCACCTGGGTGCCAGAAGGGAGGAAGGAGAAAAGTAGTTGAGTGTCATCCGCATAGAAATGAGAGACCATGTGAGGATATGACGGTGCCGAGTGACTATGTATAGAGAGAAGACGAGAGGGTCTAGAACCGAGCCCTGGTGGACACCAGTTGTGAGAGTAAGTGGTGGAGACACAGTTCCTCTCCACATCACCTGGTAGGAACGGGCCTGCCAGGTAGGATGCAATCCAAGAGTGTGCAGATCCTGAAACGCCCAGCCCTGAGAGGGTGGAGAGGAGGATCTGATGGTTCACCGTGTTAAAGGCAGTGGATAGATCTAGGATGATGAGAACAGAGTAGAGTCAGCTTTGGCATTGCGGAGAGGCTCTATGACACAGAAAAGAGCAGTCTTAGTTGAGTGACACATCTTGAAGCCTGACTGATTAGGGTCAAGAAGATAAGTCTGGGAGAGATAGTGAGAGAGTTGGTCAGAGACAGCCCGCTCAAGTGTTTTGGAAAGAAGGGATACCGGTCTGTAGTTTTTGACATCAGTGGAGTCAAGTGTTGGTTTCTTGAGTGGGGGAGCGGCTCAGGCCATTTTGAAGTCAGAGGGGATGCAGACAGTGGTCAGGGATGAGTTGATGGTGGAAGTGAGGAGTGGGAGGTCTCCAGAGATGGTCTGGAGAAGGGAGGAGGGGATGGAGTCGAGCGGGAAGGTTGTCGGGCGGCCAGACCTCACTAGTCGCAGGATTTCATTTGGAGAGAGGGGGAAGATGTCAAGGCGTTGGGTAGTTTGTCAGGCATTCGATTGACCCAGAGCAATATAAGGTTTGAACTGTGACCTACAAAGTGACTCAGGAGAATAGCAGCTAGGCCTACAGACAGAGCAGAGTGGTGAACATTCCACAGCCTGGCCCTTTGTTGCTGTGAATTAACAGGGGGGAATGTGATATGCTGTGCACATCCTTTGTTACCACCACACAATCCCATGGCTCCATTTTCTGCCAGTTACTCTTGTACCTATTCACTCTGGTCCTGTGTAGGACTCAAAGGAGCACTTACAATAAGTGGATGCTCTAGTAGTCTACCCTACCCTACCCCCATCTCCAACCCCAACTTATTTAAAAGCACCTGGATAACTGCGGTAACCTACTATCACTGACTATACATTCAGGTATTCACTCTTCTATTCTCAAGCAACACATGCATCTCCTGGTCCTTTAGAGGGAGGTCAGATTGCGGTGCTTGTGGATGCTGTAGCATACCTCTTGGTGCCGGTGGGTGTGAGCCTCTCTCTCTTCCCCTCAGGACTGGACGGGGCCTCTGGGGAGTAGAGTCCAGGTGACAGAGAGGCTGGGCTGGAGATGGAGTACTCTCTGTAGTTCTGGTTCTCATCTCGACTCACCAGCACCGCCTCCTACAACAGAACAGGGCATGACAGACAGTCAGCATGATTAAATGTTTTGATGTATTTATCCACACATAACTGTGACAAACTGCTTTATCCATATTCCTGAAATAACTTGTCTTGCAACCATGTTTAAGAAATTGATTCATGATGTAAATAAAACATTTGTCTCCTTGCACTTTTAGTGGGTGTTCAGACGTTGTTGACAAGGTGTTTGAGATACAGTATCAGTCAAAAGTTTGGAAACACATACTCATTCAAGGGTTTTTCTTTATGCTTACTATTTTTTACATTGGAATAACACATGGAATACGTAGTAACCAAAAAAGTGTTAAACAAATCAAAATATATTTTATATTTGAGACTCTTCAAAGTAGCCACCATTTGCCTTGATGACATCTTTGCACACTCTTGGCATTATCTCAACCAGCTTCACGAGGTAGTCACCTGGAATGCATTTCAATTAACAGGTTTGCTTTGTTCAAAGTTAATTTGTGGAATTTCTTTCCTCCTTAATGCATTTGAGCCAATCAGTTGTGTTGTGACAAGGTAGGGGTGGCATACAGAAGATAGTCCTATTTGGTAAAAGACCAAGTCCATATTATGGCAAGAACAGCTCAAATAAGCAAAGAGAAACGACAGTCCATCATTACTTCAAGACATGAAGGTCAGTCAATATGGAACATTTCAAGAACTTTGAAAGTTTCTTCAATTGCAGTTGCAAAAACCATCAAGCGCTATGATGAAACTGGCTCTCATGAGGACTGTCACGGGAAAGGAAGACCCAGAGTTACCTCTGCTGCAGAGGATAAGTTCATTAGAGTTACCAGCCTCAGATTGCAGCCCAAATAAATGCTTCACAGAGTTCAAGTAACAGACACATCTCAACATCAACTGTTCAGAGGAGACTGTGTGAATCAGGCCTTTGTGGTCGATTTGCTGCAAAGAGCCCACTACTAGAGGACACCAATAAGAAGAAGAGACTTGCTTGGGCTAAGAAACACGAGCAATGGACATTAGATCGGTGGAAATCTGTCCTTTGGTCTGATGAGTCCAAATTTGCGATTTTTGGTTCCAACCGTCTTGTCTTGTCTACGCCATCTCATCTGGTTTGCGCTTAGCGGGACTATCATTTGTTTCTCAACAGGACAATGACCCAAAACACACCTCCAGGCTGTGTAAGGGCTATTTGACCAAGAAGGAGAGTGATGGAGTGCTGCATCAGATGACCTGGCCTCCACAATCATCCAACCTCAACCTAATTGAGATGGTTTGGGAGTTGGACCGCAGAGTGAAGGAAAAGCAGCCAACAAGTGCTCAGCATATGCGGTTGAGACAATGCCAAGCTGGTTGAGAGTTGGGAGTTGGACTGCAGAGTGAAGGAAAAGCAGCTAACAAGTGCTCAGCATATGTGGTTGAGACAATGCCAAGCTGGTTGAGACAATGCCAAGAGTGTGCAAAGCTATCATCAAGGCAAAGGGTGGCTACTTCGAAGAATCTCAAATATAAAATAGATTTTGATTTGTTTAACACTTTTTTGGTTACTACATGATTCCATATGTGTTTTTTCATAGTGTTGATGTCTTCACTAATATTCTACAATGTAGAAAATAGTACAAATAAAGAAAGACCCTTGAACGAGTAGGTGTGTCCAAACTTTTGACTGCTACTGTACATGCTTCATAAAACTCTTCAAAAAGAGGGCAATACACGTCAAGGCATAATGTACAGTCATGTTAGAGCTGCACATCCTGAGGTAAGTAAATACAGGTTTGTGGAAATCAGATATGTAATATCCCCATGTTAGAATGATGACAGTCAGTATTCTTTCCTAAGCCTTGGGCCTGGCATGGGCTTGTATTCTGCCAGTGTTACCACGGAGACCCAGCAGTAGTTCTGTCGCCCTATAGAACACAGGAACATCAGCTGATTTACAGCATCCTCTGGTTCTTCTCCCATGTTTCCACTGCCACAGGGCCACAGAGTTATCCTAGAGTTATGGAATATCTCTACAGTCACACTAGGATATCTCATTCCAGCTCATCTGGACCTCTAATAAATCATTGATAAGCAGACACCACGCAATCTGTGAATATGAAGCAGACCCAACGTCTGCATGGCTCTCAGGCATCAGCCATGAAACAAAACATTAGGACAGGAATAATCATGTAGAGATATGATGCTGATGTAACAAGATAGAGGATACTAGGATAAACACTATAGGAAAGAATGTCTCCATAGGTCACTCAATGAAGGCCTAAGGACTTTTAATAGGCCTTATATCCATCCTATGCCCATCAACAAAGTGCTGATTCACAAATGAAGTGTTTAAATTACATTACAGTGAAACTTTTCAGCATGAAAGCTGTCCTAAAGGGGATTTACAGACCAAAGATGGAAGCTCCTGCATAAGGAGATAGATAGAGAGCATGAGTGACTGACCTGGAAGCGTCCAGTGAGCTGTTCTGGGGTGGTGGTTCCATTTGTCTGTTCAGGGCTGGGGGGCTCAGGCCTGTAGAAAGAGACACGCTGGAGTTTAATGGACCACACATATGGACAAACACATACCTAACCTTTAATCAAGCAGGAGAAAGGTCGCCACATCCCAGGAGAGGGCAAGACTGGCCCAGTAGAGAAACACTGTCTTCAGTATGTCACGTCCTGACCAGTAAAAGGGGTTATTTGTTATTGTAGTTTGGTCAGGGCGTGGCAGGGGGTGTTTTTCTGTGTGTTTTGGGGTTTTGGGGCATTCTGTCCTTTTTTCTATGTTTTTGTATTTCTTTGTTTTGGCCTGGTATGGCTCTCAATCAGGGACAGCTGTACATCGTTGTCGCTGATTGGGAGTCATACTTAGGTAGCCTGTTTTCCTTTGGGTTTTGTGGGTGGTTATTTTCTGTTTAGTCATTTGTTACCTCACAGAACTGGTTAGCTGTTGCACTTTGGTTTTTTGATTCAGTGTTCATTCAAATAAATGTCATGATGAGCACTAACCACGCTGCGCCTTGGTCTACTCTTTCAGACAGCCGTTACACAGTACCACATAATTCACCTATGTCAAGTCCTAAACAAATACTCAAAACCATGATTTCTTAAAATTAGTTGTTAAAAGCATGAGTAAGAAAGATTGCAGACATTACTGCATTAAAGGATACAAGCCAAAACCCCACATTAGACCAAGCTGTACTTCAAAAGACATGGACCAAGGTCAACTACAGTAACTTACACCAATGATTCTAATCAGGTCTCTTAGATGACTTGAACCATGTCAAAGTATTCCCTAGAATGATAACTTGGAAGCTCTGACAACATAATTTTCTGTAATGTCTCATATTATTCATTAACTTGTTGAGTGGTGTGATTTAATTTGGCTATGGCTATATCACTATACACAGTGAAAGAGTTGGAAAGATGAGGCTCTCCTAGGAGAATCATTTTAAAGAGCTTAAGAATCGTTTTGAAGGTTCTCTTTTAATCAAAACGACATACCAGTGGTTGTACTGACAGTACTTTGGCGTAGGGGAACCAAAATAAGGTGTCTGATTCGAAGATTCTTTAGACTTTTGCAAATGTGCACTTACACATCGGTGCTTTCTCAAGTTTTCAGTCTCATTGTTAGATCTCTTGACATATGCACGTACACTTTTCAATTCAAATATTATGTGAGTGCCGGAGGACATGTGTGTGTGTATATATCAAGTCACAAGAGATGAGTGAGACTGAAAACCTGAGAGTGAGAAAGCACTGATGTGTAAGTGCACACTGGCAAATGTCTAAAGAATCTTCAAATCAGACACCTTATTTTGGTTCCCCTACGCCAAAGTACTGTCAGTACAACCTCGGGTATCTCGAGAGAACCTTCAAAACAATTCTCAAGCTCTTTAACATGATTCTCTTAGCAGAGCCTCATCGGTCAAAGCTCTTTCACTGTGCTCACTTTAATAAAACTTATACCCAGTTCTGAGTGGAACATTTTGGACTGTATGACCCAATGTAAACAACTACAGTAGTGTCCCCCCTCACTGTAGGACTGCCTGCCTCTCCTCTAAGCTGAGCCTCAGTCCAGGGTAATGAGGCGCACAGGAAGGCCCTGGATGCCTGTGGTAAATCGCCCAGAAACACACCTCTAACAGCCCAGACCTTGGCCCTGCTGCACAGTATCTGAATACTCCACATGTGCAGCAGGGGCACATCCAACCAGGAGAATGGCTGGAAGAGGAAAACAGGCTCCTCGTGCTACAGCAGTGAGAAGATGTGAAACTTAATGGATAAAACAGAACATAATGGATGGTTAATTGGGCTTCAAAATAAGTTCCCTGTCAGGAAATGACTCTGTGTTTTCACTTGGAATTCACAAAGTTATGTAACATTTCCGCTATGTGTATCCAGTTCAGCTCCTCTGGTTGAGAGAGATGAGGATAAAGTTAACTTATGTCCTTCAGACAATGAGAGGCATACAAGGCTAACTGCTAGGCCTTATATAATGTGACCTGTAATCTAACCTTTGCCTTCTGTCACAGGTCTCATGTACAGCAGTAGATGAATGAGCACGGGCAGAGAGGAGTGGCTGTTGTCATAAACCATGGAGAAGTGAAGATACTTGTCTCTCCTCTAGAGAGCTGTCTGATCTCTGCATGGAACAGGGACGTAACATCACCGATCAGCAAAGGAACAGCATGTTGATCGTTGTCATATATGGGACCTGGGAGTTTGCCTGCCAAGCATTCTTCAGACAGATAGGAATCTATGCAATCTATTCTGTCTGCCCTCTGAACTTCAGATTAATGATGAAAACAAACAGAGCAGATTAATAGAAGGGAACAGTGACAATCCAGTGAATTATTAGGATAAACATACCACTGTCTTGTCTTATAGCTATCTTGAATTCCATTCACACACTTCACATTGACCAAGGCACGTCACGTCTCACTTGTACAGTATGCACAGGCCTAAGACTTTGAATGTGGTGCCAAAGAAAGAAACATGACTGAATAGGGCTGCCTATACAGTAGCCTATATAAGTGCCATTGGGCAATATTCCGATGCCCATCTACAGTTGCAGGTGCTCAGTAACATCGCATTACAAGGACCAATAAGATCAGAGGGACATGACATCATGCACACATGGTCAGTGAACAATGGATTCATTAAGAGGCAGTTGAGGACAATAGAGGATAAATGACAGTATGGATGACAAGATACTGCTGGTGTTTTTCTCTTTAGTGTCACAGTAAAATCTCCACTGAGCTGCAGATATCAATCTGAAATCAAAAAGTACCTGAAAGAGTGCATAAGTCAGGATATTGCACGTATGGGTTTTTGGTGCAGTTCCTCAGTTTAAGACAGGTTTAAGACAGGCACGCCTTAACCAACACTCCTATTCTAAAGGTGAGCTGATGCCAACCTCTGCCCATGGGCAAACCCAGCTGTAATCCAGCCGCTGTGATCTGCAGGGCTGTAAACCCATTTACCAGGTTCCTCTCTTACACTATACGTCAGATCATCAGACATTACACTGCATAATATGTGTGTAGTTTTCATGATTCTTCATGGGAGTTAATTTACTGTTAAGAACAACACATTGCATAATGCTGCAGATGGACCAACAAGGGGGGGAATACTGTAGTTGATTGGAGGTGGCTAGAGGGGTGCTGGACTAGGATTAATAAGAGAGACATGGTACTGCCTTCCATCTAAAGACAGTAGGGCCTTGATAGTGCAAACCACCCTTCACTACCTTGCCCATCCTGTTTGCCTCTGCCAGTAGAACAGTGGGTCTAGGGGCAGATGGAGCAGAGTGGCTGGTGGAGCTACAGAGTGCCATTGTCCTGGGAAGCCAGGGAGTCACAGTGTTGTTTCTGGCTCGGAAGGAGACATGAGGTCAGCAGGGAAAAATCCACTCACATGGACCTGGGGCATGCAAAGAGGAAGCGTGCTTGTGCGTGCATGAAGAAATTAGTGTGAGAATTCACTAAGAGAGAGGCAGAGACAGAAAGACAGAGACAGAGCAACGACTCGCCAACCAATAGCCTCACTTCACAGGAAAGGGTCCAATATGGAGCCAATTCTCTGCCACCCTAAAAAGTTCTCAGCTAACTTTTAAACAATGTTTATTAACATGGGAAATGGAACAAACAGTTCATCTTGGCAAGATAATTCTGACACATTCTGGTATTCCCCCAGAATGAAGCCACAGGTCCTTTGTAGAGTGAGAGAGACATCTTAAGACGTTAATAACAAACACTATAATCGTGGAAAGTGGGAGGGAGGATGTGGCAACTGTGGAACTGGCACAAATACAAGCACAGATGTGATCTGTGTGCCATGGTGTGGTGACCCAATCACATTCACGGCAGGTGAGGCAGAGCCACAAATGTTTAGCTAAAAAAAGGGCCTGTTTTGCATTTTATTTTGTCATTAGGTCTTGTTACATATCAGTTTGCAAACAATGTAAAAATATCCTTGAGTTAATTAAGCCCCATACTCTCTTGAGTAAGGCAGCTACAAAATGCAGGTGTTTCAGCCTAGCTTGTGCTTTCTGTGGAGGAGGGGCAGCCAGCGAAAGCCGAGCGTAGGCGTTGGTAATCTTCTCTAGTTGCGCCATGATTTGCTCACTGTTCGGTCACTCATGGGGACACTACATCACTGCAGATTCTACAGGGAGAGCTTGGCAGTTCTAGGCCCCTTGGGTACTGTCATAGATTTACATTAGAAGTGCCCGTCCAAGAAGGCTCTAGGTCATTGGCCACCTACAGATAACATTACGTTATAAGGGAAAGGAAAATGGGGATACCTAGACCTGTCTCGATCAATGAGTGAGAAGACTTGAAATAGACATGACAGAGCACATATTGTTGGATAACTTCATGAATGCATTAAACTGAAATGTGTCTTCTGCATTTAACACAACCCATCTGAATCAGAGAGGTGCGTGGGCTGCTTTAATCAACATCCAAGTATCTACTGTAGCTTTGATTGGACTGATCATGTCAACATCATACTTTCTAAATCTTAGCTAGCAAGCTAGCTAGACAAGCAGTCATCATCATGAATCATGTCAACAATCTACCGTAGCTTTGATTGGACTGATCATGTGTAACGGCTGTCTGAGGAAGAAGTGGACCAAAATGCGGCGGAGTTAGGGTTCGTCATATTTAATTACACGAACACTATACAATTTACAAAAACAACAAAAACTGACAGCCAACACAGTCCTGTCAGGTGCAACCACAATGACAAGCACAATTACCCACGAAACACAAAGGAAACGTAGGCAACTTATGTGTGACTCCCAATCAACCACAACCCTCTACAGCTGTGCTTGATTGGAAGTCACACGGCCAAAATCAATGAAACAATAAAAAACACACACTCCCTGCTGCCACGTCCTGACCCAACTACCCCCTCTACTGGTCAGGACGTGACAGTACCCCCCCCCTCAAGGTGCAGACGCCGGGATGCACCTAAAAAAGGAAAACAAGAAAATCCCCAACAAAATTTAACACCTAAACAATAAGGGAGGGAAGGGAGGGTGGCTGCCGTCACCGACGGCACTGTGCTACACCCTCCCTCCCCAACCCACCTATCCTGGAGGTGGCTCAGGTGCAGGACGTGGACCTCGCTCCACCTTCGGCGTCGCCCACTTTGTCGGCGCCGATAGCTGCGCCGGGCAGACGGGCCACTCGGGCTGACCCTGGCAGACGGACCACTCGGGCTGGGTCGGAAGACATGCGGGCCACTCGGGCTGGGCCGGAAGGTACGCGGGCCACTCGGACTGGGCCGGAAGGCACGCGGGTCACTCGGGCTGGACCGGAGGGCAGGAGAACCACTCGGGCTGGACCGGAGGGCAGGAGAACCACTCGGGCTGGGCCGGAAGGCAGGAGGGCCACTCGGGCTGGGCCGGAAGGCAGGAGGGCCACTCGGGCTGGACCGGAGGGCAGGAGGACCACTCGGGCTGGACCGGAGGGCAGGAGGGCCACTCGGGCTGGACCGGAGGGCAGGAGGACCACTCGGGCTGGACCGGAGGGCAGGAGGGCCACTCAGGCTGGACCGGAGGGCAGGAGGACCACTCGGGCTGGACCGGAGGGCAGGAGGACCACTCTGGCAGATCCTGACAGGCCGGGCACCCTGGCAGATCAGGGCAGGCGGGCACCTCTGGCAGAACAGGGCAGTCTGGCCACTCTGGCAGAACAGGGCAGTCTGGCCACTCTGGCAGAACAGGGCAGTCTGGCCACTCTGGCAGAACAGGGCAGTCTGGCCACTCTGGCAGAACAGGGCAGTCTGGCCACTCTGGCAGAACAGGGCAGTCTGGCCACTCCGGCAGAACAGGGCAGTCTGGCCACTCCGGCAGAACAGGGTAGTCTGGCCACTCCGGCAGAACAGGGCAGTCTGGCCACTCCGGCAGTTCAGGGCAGTCTGGCCACTCCGGCAGAACAGGGTAGTCTGGCAGCTCTGGCAGCTCCGGGCAGTCTGGCAGCTCTGGGCAGTCTGGCAGCTCTGGCAGCTCTGGGCAGTCTGGCAGCTCTGGGCAGTCTGGCAGCTCTGGGCAGCTCTGGCAGCTCTGGGCAGTCTGGCAGCTCTGGGCAGTCTGGCAACTCGGGACAGTCTGGGCAGTCTGGCAACTCGGGACAGTCTGGGCAGTCTGGCAACTCGGGACAGTCTGGGCAGTCTGGCAACTCGGGACAGTCTGGGCAGTCTGGCCACTCCGGCAGTTCAGGGCAGTCTGGCCACTCCGGCAGTTCAGGGCAGTCTGGCCACTCCGGCAGTTCAGGGCAGTCTGGCCACTCCAGCAGTTCAGCGCAGTCTGGCCACTCCAGCAGTTCAGCGCAGTCTGGCCACTCCAGCAGTTCAGCGCAGTCTGGCCACTCCAGCAGTTCAGGGCAGTCTGGCCACTCCAGCAGTTCAGCGCAGTCTGGCCACTCCGGCAGTTCAGCGCAGTCTGACCACTCCGGCGACTGTTGACTGGCGGGCAGCTCCGACGACTGTTGACTGGCGGGCAGCTCCGACGACTGTTGACTGGCGGGCAGCTCCGACGACTGTTGACTGGCGGGCAGCTCCGACGACTGTTGACTGGCGAGGCTGGGTTTACGCACTTGCAGGCTAGTGCGGGGAGCAGGAACAGGACGAGTCGGACTGGGTTGACGCACTTCCGGGTCCGCACGAGAGACAGGAGCTGGAAACCCAGGGCTATGGAGGCGCACAGCCGGTCTAGATCTTACCTCCTGCACAACCCGCCTTGGCTGGATGGAACTAGTAGCCCTGTACGAGCGGAGTGCTCGTACAGGGCAGACTGGGCTGTGCAGGGGCCTGATGGTAGCCGTGCGTAGAGCGGGAGTTGGGTAGCCTGGTCCTCGGAGGCATACCGGCGACCAGATGCACTGCGCAGGCATCCTCCTACCAGGCTGGATGCCCGCTCTAGCACGGCACCTGCGAGGGGCTGGAATAACTCGCACCGGACTGTGCGTGCGTATGGGTGAGATAGTGCGCTTCTCAGTGAAACATGGCGCTCCCCACCTCATACGCTCCTCCATATAATCACTGGTAGCTGGCTTCCGGCTCTTCCTACGCCTAGCCAAACTACCCGTGTGCCCCCCCCAAAAAAATTATTGGGGGTGCCTCTCGTGCTTCTCCCTCAGCGCGTCTCTGGCCTCGTACCACCGCCTCTGTGCCTTGGCTGCCTCAATTTCCCACTGCGGGCGGCGATACTCCCCAGCCTGGTGCCAAGGTCCGGCCCCGTCCAGAACTTCCTCCCAAGTCCACTTCTCCCGCCAGTCCAACTCGTATTTCCTCCGCTCCTTCCTCTGCTGCTTGGTCCTGGTTAGGTGGGTGATTCTGTCACAAGTATCTTCGTCTTCTGACGATATAACGAAATCATCGTCGGAAAAGGATGACCAATACGCAGCAGAGTCGATATATTCCATCTTGAACATTTAATTTAATCAATACGAATACAAAAACAATAAACAAGAAAACGAACGATAAACTGACAGTCTGCAAAGCATAGGCTCAACACAGAACAATCACCCACGAATCACAAACACAAACACACCCCAATATATGGGACTCTCAATCAAAGGCAGATAGACAACACCTGCCTTCAACTGAGAGTCCCAACCCCAATCAACACAACATAGAAACACACTCACCAGACTACACATAGAAATACATAAACATAGACTATAAACCAAAACCACGGAAATACTACATGAAACACCCTTTAAACAAACACACCACCCTGAACCACATAAAACAAATACCCTCTGCCACGCCCTGACCAAACTACAAAACAATTAACCTCATATACTGGCCAGGACGTGACATCGTGATAGTATTTTCCTTCCTTTTAAGACCACATAGGCCTAATAAAATACTTAAAATGGTATGCTAACCGCGTCTCTCTCACTCTCTGTATGGTGACTTATTAAAGAAGAGTAAAGTTCAACAACAGGTCCTCAACATCTTGCTGAATTTATCTGCGCTAACATCTCTGAATTTCAGTCTGTGTCCATTTAGAAAGTGCTGAACGAATAGGCCTACCTTGTCGTAGCTCGTTTGCTAGCACTTGCTTATAAACTCAGCAAAAAAAGAAAACGTCCCTTTTTCAGTAACCTGTCTTTCAAAGATTATTTCAAAAAATCCAAATACCTTCACAGATCTTCATTGTAAAGGGTTTAAACACTGTTTCCCATGCTTGTTCAATGAACCATAAACAATTAATGAACTATAAACAATTAATGAACATGAACCTGTGGAACGGTCGTTAAGACACTAACAGCTTACAGACGGTAGACAATTAAGGTCACAGTTATGAACATTTAGGACACTAAAGAGGCCTTTCTACTGACTCTGAAAAACACCAAAAGAAAGATGCCCAGGGTCCCTGCTCATCTGCGTGAACGTGCCTTAGGCATGCTGCAAGGAGGCATGAGAACTGCAGATGTGGCCAGGGAAATAAATTGCAATGTCCACACTGTGAGACGCCTAAGACAGCGCTACAGGGAGACAGGACGGACAGTTGATCATCCTCGCAGTGGCAGACCACTTGTAACATGGTCTGGGGTGGTGAGTCACAGCATCATCGGACTGAGCTTGTTGTCATTGCAGGCAATCTCAACGCAGTGCGTTACAGGGAAGACATCCTCCTCCCTCATGTGGTACCCTTCCTGCAGGCTCATCCTGACATGACCCTCCAGCATGACAATGCCACCAGCCATACTGCTCGTTCTGTGCGTGATTTCCTGCAAGACAGGAATGTCAGTGTTCTGCCATGGCCAGCGAAGAGCCCGGATCTCAATCCCATTGAGCACAGCTGGGACCTATTGGATCGGAGTGTGAGGGCTAGGGCCATTCCCCCCAGAAATGTTCAGGAACTTGCAGGTGCCTTGGTGGAAGAGTGGGGTAACATCTCACAGCAAGAACTGGCAAATCTGGTGCAGTCCATGAGAAGGAGATGCACTGCAGTACTTAATGCAGGTGGTGGCCACACCAGATACTGACTGTTACTTTTGACCCCTCCCCCCCCCCTTTGTTCATGTTAGTCACATGTATGTGGAACTTGTTCAGTTTGTGTCTCAGTTGTTGAATCTTGTTATGTTCATACAAATATTTAGACATGTTAAGTTTGCGGAAAATAAACGCAGTTGATAGTGAGAGGACGTTTCTTTTTTGCTGAGATACAGTACATTAGGATCGGAACTAGAAGCACAAGAATTTCGCTACACTCGCAATAACATCTGCTAACCATGTGTATGTGACCAATACAATTTGATTTGAACTGTGCACTGTAGTGAACCCTACCTCTCCACCAGCAGCTGCAGCTGAGTCTTGGAGTTTTTTATCTTGTTCTGGGCCTCCACATTGAGCATGTCCACTGTGTTCTCTCCATTGATCTCCAGGATGACATCACCAGGCTGCAGGGCGGCCAACTCGGCCTTGCTGCCCCCGTTGACCTATGGGCCAGAGGTAAAAGATGCAGTCAGACTCTCTCTACGGCCTGTGGACTTGGTGCAGACATGATGCCATCAGCAACGTAAATAACCAGCAAGCCTGAATGAAATGCTGCATATCGAGTGTTGGAATTTTTGTCAAGGGCTGACAGATACACTGATGAACAATCATTATGACAAAACAGTGAAGACATGATTGTAATAACATGAGACTGTGGCTGTGATGAAGAGATGGGTTGTTTTCCTCAGTTTGCCTGCCAGGTGTCAATCAGTTCTTACATGGCTCTAGCTGGTGATTACATTACATTTTGGTTGCAATAAACATTAACAGACACCACAGCTCTTCACGCACATGGCACACCTCAACAGTGTGAGGATTCATGACACCTTGAGGGAAAGGTCATCAGTGAGACTGTGGGGTTGACTACTCTGGCCTGACCTTTGCCTCCAACCTCACCACATGCCAGTGGTCTACTGCCTGCATTAGGGGGAATTCCAGCCTAATGGAACAAAAACACACCAGCAACACTCACTCAGTCTCTCTCAGCCACACACAAACACTCAACCATACAAACACAAAAGCTCAAATTAGGAGTTTAAATCAGGATAATTGAGCACTTGTGAGCACTTAAAACGGTAGGAAATATGAGATTCTACTCACCAATGTAACAACACAATTCAACGTCTCAGACACGAGATGTAGTGTATGTGGCAGGGTCTACAGACAATCACAGGCTACAAAAGGAAAACCAGCCACGTCGCGGACACCGACGTCATGCTTCCAGACAAGCTAAACACCTTCGCCCGCTTTGAGGATAACACAGTGCCACCAACGCGGCCCGCTACCAAGGACTGTGAGCTCTCCTTCTCCGTGGCCAACGTGAGTAAGACATTTAAGCATGTTAACCCTCGCAGGGCTGCCGGCCCAGACGGCATTCCCTATCTGCGTCCTCAGAGCATGCACAGACCAGCTGGCTGGTATGTTTACGGACATATCCAATCTCTCCCTATCCCAGTCTGCTGTCCCCACATGCTTCAAGATGGCCACCATTGTTCCTGTACCCAAGAAAGCAAAGGTAACTGAACTGAATTACTATCTCCCCATAGCACTCACTTCTATCATCATGAAGTGCTTTGAGAGACTAGTCAAGGACCATATCACCTCTACCTTACCTGTCACCCTAGACCCACTTCAATTTGCCTGCTGCCCCAATAGATCCACAGACGATGCAATCATCATCGCACTGCACACTGCCCTATCCATCTGGACAAGTGGAATACCTATGTAAGAATGCTGTTCATTGACTATAGTACACCATAGTACCCTCCAAGCTCATCATTAAGCTCGAGGCCCTGGGTCTGAACCTCGCGCTGTGCAACTGGGTCCTGGACTTCCTGACCACCCCAGGTGGTGAAGGTAGGAAACAACACCTCCACTTTACTGATCCGCAACACTGGGGCCCCACAAGAGTGAGTGCTCAGCACCCTCCTGCACTCCTCTCCTCAAGCCTCTTCACCCATGACTGCGTGGCCACGCACGCATCCAACTCAATCAAGTTTGCAGACAACACAATAGTAGTAGGCTTGATTACCAACAATGATGAGTCATCCGACAGAGAGGAGTTGAGGGTGGTGCCAGGAAAATAACCTTACTCAACATCAACAAAACAAAGGGGCTGATCGTGGACTTCAGGAAACAGCAGAGGGAGCACCCCCTATCCACATCAACGGTACCACAGTGGAGAAGGTTGAAAGCTTCAAGTTCCTTGGCGTACACATCACTGACAAACTGAAATGGTCCACCCACACAGACAGTGTGGAGGCTGAAGAAATTTGGCTTGGCACCTAAAACCCTCACAAACTTTTATAGATGCACAATTGAGAGCTTCCTGTCAGGCTGTATCACCACCTGGTACGGCAACTGCACTGCCCGCAACCGCAGGGCTCTCTAGAGGGTGGTGCGGTCTGCCCAACACATCACCGGGGGCAAACTACCTGCCCTCCAGGACACCTACAGCACCCGATGTCACAGGAAGGCCAAAAAGATAATCAAGGACAATAACCACCCGAGCCACTGGGTGTTCACCCCGCTATCGTGCAGACGGCGAGGTCAGTGCAGGTGCATCAAAGCTGGGAACGAGAGACTGAAAAACAGCTTCTATCTCAAGGCCATCAGACTGTTAAATAGCCATCACTAGCACATTAGAGGCTGCTGCCTATATACATAGACTTGAAATCACTGGCCACTTTAATAAATGGAACACTAGTCACTTTAATAATGTTGACATATTTTGCATTACTCATCTCATATATATATACTGTATTATATTCTACTGTATCTTAGTCTATGCCGCTCTGACATTGCTCATCCATATATTTATATATACTTAATCCATTCCTTTACTTATATTTGTGTTGTCACGCCCTGGCCATAGAGAGGTTTTTTATTCTCTATTTTGGGTCGGCCAGGCTGTGACTAGGGTGGGCATTCTATGTTCCTTTTTCTATGTTCTTTATTTTCTATGTTTTGGAAGGGTATGGTTCTCAATCAGGGACAGCTGTCTATTGTTGTCTCTGATTGGGAACCATACTTAGGTAGCCCTTTTCCCTCCTTGTGTTGTGGGAAGTTGACTTTGTTTATGGCCCATAGCCTTTAGCTTCACGGTTTGTTGGGTAGTGTTTTGTTCGGCGTCTTTTCTAATACAAATAATATGTACACTCACCACGCTGCACCTTGGTCCTCTCCTTTAAATCGACATGACAGAACTTCGCACCACCAACGGACCAAGCAGCGTGGTAAAAAGGACTCCTGGACATGGGAGGATATCCTGGACGGCAAGGGATCCTACACATGGGAGGAGATCCTGGCTGGAAGGGAATCGCCTCCCATGGGAATAGGTGGAGGCAAACCAGGAGAGCGGAGGCAGCGGGAGAGGGGAGCCAACGTTATGCGGGAACACTGCTGGCAAGAAAACCCGAGAGGCAGCCCCAAAAGAAATTGGGGGGGGGGCACACGGGGAGATTGGCGGAGTCAGGCGATAGACCTGAGCCAACTCCCCGTGCTTACCGGAAGCAGCGTGGTACTGGTCAGGCACCATGTTATGCGGTGAAGCGCACGGTACCCGGAGCGCTATATGCCAGCCCCCGCAAGTGCCATGCGAGAGTGGGCATCCAGCCAGGGCGGATTGTGCCAGCTCAGCGCGTCTGGTCTCCAGTGCGACGTTTCGGCCCAGGGTATCCTGCGCCAGCTCTGCGTACTGTGTCTCCGGAGCGCTGGGAGGACTCAGTTCGTCCTATGCCTGAGCTCCGCCCGTGCCGGGCGAAAGTGGGCATTGAGCCTGAAAGAGTGGTGTCAAGCCTACGCACCAGATCTCCAGTGCTCCCGCACAGCCCGGTCTATCCTGTGCCTCCTCCACGGACCAGGCCTCCAGTAGGTCTCCCCAGCCTGGGGAGTCCTGTGCCTGCTCCCAGAGTCAGGCCTCCTGCATGTCTCCCCAGCCTGGTGAGTCCTGTTCCTGCCGCCAGAGTCGCCCTCCAGTCCGGAGCCGCCAGAGTGGGTGCCCAGTCCGGAGCTGCCAGAGTTGGTGCCCGGTCCTGGGTCGGCGGCGAGGGTCCCCACTCCAGAGGCACCACCTAAGTGGGCCGTGCCAGAGGTGGAGCGGGGTCTGCGTCCCTCACCGGAGCTGCCACCACAGAGAAAAGCCCACCCAGACCCTCCCCTATAGGTTCAGGTTTTGCGGCCGGAGTCCGCACCTTTGGGGGGGGGGGAATACTGTCACGCCCTGGCCATAGATAGGTTTTTTATTCTCTATTTTGGGTAGGCCAGGGTGTGACTAGGCATTCTATGTCCCTTTTTCTATGTTCTTTATTTTCTATGTTTTGGCCGGGTATGGTTCTCAATCAGGGACAGCTGTCTATCGTTGTCTCTGATTGGGAACCATACTTAGGTAGCCCTTTTCCCATAGCCTTTAGCTTCACGGTTTGTTGGGTAGTGTTTATTGTTTTGTTCGCCGTCTTTTCTAATAAAAATAATATGTACGCTCACCACGCTGCACCTTGGTCCTCTCCTTTCAACCGACGTGACATGTGTATTGGGTATATGTTGTGAAATTGATAGATATTACTGCACTGTCGGAGCTGAAAACATAAGCATTTCACTAGACCCACAATAACATCTGCTAAACACGTGCATGTTATCAATAACATTTTATTTTATTTGACACAGTATGGTCAAAGACTTAGCAACTTAGTTGTAGTGGTTACCTATAACTACAAACAGTTATGTTTTAGCATTTTTGCATTTTTATTAACTTATTTCTGGATATATTGGAACTACACACAATGCACTATTTCTCAACGTCATATGGAGAACCAGTGCTACCTAGCTAGTTCCAGCTGGCTAATGTTAGGTACTAGCCATGCTAGCATGTAAATGCATTCAAAACCAAGTGTTTGCACTGGTGAACTACTATGTACATACATGTTAAAGAAACCATATAAATTCATGTGAAAAAATGCAACTCTTTTTCTCCTGTGCATTTGGTAGTGGTAGTCGAATGAGTGAGTCAGTGTTGTAGTCATTTTCCGTCATTTGTAGATAGTGCAGTAATACCCACAAGGACAGGGTTATGACTCATTTCAGGCCCAATCCTTTGTGGCCCAAAAACAAGAAGCAAGCTTTGAAGTTGGAATGGTTTGTCCGGTTGAAGCAAGCAGATTGGAGAATGGGAACCATGCGCATGTCTATTGTATGCGACGCTCATTTCCCCCTGGAGGACTTCGATAGCTTAGTTTAAGGGAAAGGGGGATACCTAGTCAGTTGTACAACTGATTGCCTTCAACTGAAATGTGCCTTCCACATTTATGATGTGTCTTCCTCTGAATCAGAGAGGTGCAGGGGACTGCCTTAATCAACATCCACGTCTTCGGCACCCAGGGAACAGTGGCTTAACTGCCTTGCTCAGAGGCAGAACAACAGATTTCTACCTTGTCAGCTCAGGGATTCAATCCAGCAACCTTTCGGTTACTGGCCCAACGCTCTAACCACTAGGCCAGTGGAAGGCAGGATTTGAAATGAGACTCAAACCAGATGCTGTGCGGAGCGTGAATGTGAAACCTGCAACCTCTATTTTCTACCAACCTACCGGTAGATCGTGAGTGTCAGCAGTGATGAACATAAACTGGGTAAATTCAATGTGGATTAACCTCATTATATCGCTATTGGATTAGCTAGCTGACTCTCCCTCTGAAGGCCTCTCCTTTTCTTCTTTGACTTTGGAAGCTAACTCAGCCGTCAATCGGTAAGTTTACACTCTCTCTACTTTATGTCGATGGCTTTTTTGTTGTGTGTGTGTTCTGTGGCTTTCTGCCTATGCTAGACTAGTTGTTCTCTGGCTTACTACTTAGCTATGCAGACCGTGGTGGTTGGTTAGTTATTTGTCTAGGCTAGCTAGCAGGATAAAATAACTAACTTTAGCTGGCTGGCTAAGATAATTGCATACACTGGTAATATTATTTGGTTAGATGGCGTTATGCATTTCCAAAACTTTGGTTAATGTAAGCTAGGTGTTGATGGCACTGCGTGAGTCAGCTAGTTGCTAAAGTAGCATTAGCAGGCCAGTAGGGCTAATATTAGCAGACTAGTTGGTTAGCAACCTTTCAAGCTGATTTGTAACAATACATTCAAAGTATCTGCTTGTAAGTTGGCTGAACATTTTATTGAAACTGATCCGTTTATGCACTAACTCAAAAATAGAATAGTGTGGTATAACTTTGCATTGGGACTTTTGATATGTATTCTAATGCAAAACCATATATTACATGTGGTTACGTTTATGCTACCTACCCTTTAAGAGCAGCCTCAACAAGGCTGGCCCAAAATTAAAAACAGAAAGAGGAAAAATAAAAAGACACAATCAGTGAAGATGAAGAGGTCTCCTTCATACATCTCCAACAGAAACATGACAGATTATGGAGAGAATGCCAGGCAACAAGGTGTTTGTCCCTTTTGCGAAGCAAGATGGCAGCGGTGTCATGTCTGTGGGTCTACTCGAGTGGCAATTAAGCGTTGCTCTGGCAACCCACAATGATGCGTGCCTTTTCTGATCAGGGCACACCTCACTTCACATAAACTAAGGGTGCAGATTTTTACAGGGGGCTATGCCCTGCAGAAACAGGGGGAAGCTCTCTTTTCAGGCCAACAGAACGGGAAAATAGGGGGCATCCATGTTGTTTTAGTGCCAAGATGCAACCACTTCAAACAGTCCAAAGCCATAGCTGCTTAACCAGAGAGGAGGAGGGAGGGGGAGGTAGGGAGGAGGGAAACATGCTGCTTCTCCAAGTGGGTTTTACAACCACTTTCACTGATGAGGTCTCCTGCTCAGCATGGACCCCTGTTTCTTCTATGAGATGGTTTGATATTTGAGACACAGTTCCCAGTGTTCCCTGCATGCTGGTGTTGTTGGCTACATGGTAGAGGGAGTGAATGAGAAGGAATGCCCATCCTCACAAGAAAACAGCTATTTTTGTCTGTGGCTGTGGCAGGGGCAGTCTCCCTGGCTTTCAGAGTGGCTGTGGCAGGGAGCAGTCTGCCCTGGATATCCTGAGTCTGTTTACCGAGTAGAACTCTGCTAATGTCTTGCCTTCTACAGCTCGATCTTCCTGTTGTATCCTCACAAGCTTAGAAAATCAAGAATAGTAAAACAACATGTGCACAAACACACACACACACACACACACACACACACACACACACACACACACACACACACACACACACACACACACACACACACACACACACACACACACACACACACACACACACACACACACAGGTTCGACACTCACGGCACACCACTTAAACCTAACTGTAATAACTGGTTTCCTCCTGATGTAGCTTTTACTCCAATCTGTCTGAATACAGTTGTTAAGGAAACAGGTAGAAGGCAGCCAATTGAGAAACAATGAGAGGAGCAGAGAAGTACAGCAGAGACTGAGGAAGTTGAATAGGCATTGCATGTTTTCCTTTACAGAGGATATGGTGTGACTGAGCAGTAAGGTCATTAGCGATTACCTTGGAAACTGTTATCGCCTTCTTGAAGTCTCTTCCTCCGTATATTCTAAAGCCCCATGGAGACGGACCAATCAGATTTACTGTCAGCACCATCACGTGACCAGAGGTCGCCACCCACTGCCTGCTCAAACCCTGTAAAGAGAGAGAGAGCGAGAGAGAGATTCTGTCATCAGTCATGCTTTTTTTGCTGCAGTGACTATATAAAGTAAATACGTTAGAACTGCGGTCACCTGCAACGTCTGCCTTTTATCTCCTTCTACTTGATTAGACCCTCTTGATATAAAAGAAATGGGAGGAATCTGAAAACCAACGACACATGACTAGAATTATTTTTAAATATTTAACCTTTAATTAACTAGGCAAGTCAGTTAAGAACAAATTCTTATTTACAATGACGGCCTAGAAATAGTGGGTTAACTGCCTTGTTCAGAAGCAGAACGACAGATTTTTACCTTGTCAGCTAAGGGATTTGATCTAGCAACCTTTTGGTTATTGGCCCAATGCTCTAACCACTAGGCTGCCGCAACATTGAAGTTCTTGCAAACCCTCAGTTTCATGAAGTCCAAATGAGAAAAATAAAAAACACACACACACACACACCTCCCCCCAAAAAAGTTGTATCATACCACAGTAAAATAACATTCAAACATTTCTGTTGAGTAGATCCACATACACCACATGACCAAAAGTATGTGGACACCTTCTAGTCGAACATCTCATTCCAAAAATCATGGGCATTAATATGGAGATGGTCCCCCTTTGCTGCTATAACATCCTCCACTCTTCTGGGAAGGCTTTCCATTAGATGTTGGAACATTGCTGTGGGGACTTGCTTCCATTCAGCCACAAATGCATTAGTGAGGTCGGGCACTGATGTTGGGCGATTAGGCCTGGCTCGCAGTCGGCGTTCCAATTCATCTCAAAGGTGTTCAATGGGGTTGAGGTCAGGGCTCTGTGCAGGCCAGTCAAATTCTTCCACACCGACCTTGACAAACCATTTCTGTATGGACGTCGCTTTGAGCACAGGGGAATTGTCATGCTGAAACAGGAAAGGGCCTTCCCCAAACTGTTGCCACAAAGTTGGAAGCACAAAATTATCTAGAATGTCATTGTATGCTGTAGCGTTAAGATTTCCATTCACTGGAACTAAGGGGCATAGCCCGAACCATGAAAAACAGTCCCAGAACATTATTCCTCTTTACAGTTGGCACTATACATTGTGGCAGGTAGCGTTCTCCTGGCATCCGCCAAACCCAGATTGTCAGACTGCCAGATGGTGTAGGGCGATTCATCAATTCAGAGAACGTGTTTCCACTGCTCCAGAGTCCAATGACGGCGAGCTTTACGCCAACTCAGCCAATGCTTGGCATTGCGCATGGTGATCTTAGGCTTGCTCGGCCATGGAAACCCATTTCATGAAGCTCCCGACGAACAGATATTGTGCTGACGTTCCTTCCAGAGGCAGTTTGGAACTCGGTAGTGAGTGTTGCAACCGAGGACAGACGATTTTTAAGCGCTACGCACTTCAGCACTTGGCGGTCCTGTTCTGTGAGCTTGTGTGGCCTACCACTTCGTGGCTGAGCCGTTGTTGCTCCTTGACGTTTCCACTTCACAATAACAGCACTTACAGCAGCTCTAGCAGGGCAGGAATTTGATGAACTGACTTGTTGGTGCCACGTTGAAAGTCAACGAGCTCTTCACTAAAGCCATTCTACTGCCAGTGTTTGTCTATGGAGATTGCATGGCTGTGTGCTCAATTTTAAACACCCATCAGCAACGGGTGTGGCTGAAATAGCCAAAAATACTAATTTGAAGTGGTGTCCACATACTTTTGTATATATAGTGTAACTCAAATTTTTAACCATGGACTTTCTTCCCTCGTAGTTTAATTGGGATCATAGCACAGGATGCTGCTAGGATGTGTCTGTTTTACAGTAAAGTCTATGCGTCAGCTGGGTACAGTATACAGTTGGCCCCCATAACTCTGCCCTTCTCATGCATAGTGTGGACTGTAGTGTTTTTTATTTGCACATGTGCTTGTGTTGAGACAATGACAGCTCTCCTGCTCTTTGGTAATTCATGCTGTGGTGAGGAGACGAGGAGGAGGAGGTGGAAACTCCGGCCCGACCAGCAGACACACAGACCCCACCACAGCGCAGCATAGTTTCTCTTTCTCGCTCTCTCACACACACACTGCTGCTGCTTTAGTAGAGATACACCTCAACTATACAGCAATGCTCTTATTAATACCTAGTTAAGTGCTACCACGACCATACTACTATTCACAACACACCATAAAATAAGGGGAAGCACTGTTGCAGAAAACGGAGAAACAGAAAGGGAAATAGTGTCATTATTAAGTCTATTTAGTGTAGGCTCAATTAATTCAACTTCACATTACTGACAGCAGCCTTATTGCAGAACATCAAGGTAAATATAGAAACGAAAGCATGCTCAGTCTCGCAAATATGTATTGACAAATGAAGACGTTATCTGGTTTGAGTTTCTGTTGAAATCTGTGAACTTCTGACAAAACATGTTTGACCAAGAAGAAAATGCTGACAGATCCTACAACAAAAAGCTGACATTTCCCAATTCTGTCTTCACAAGCCCCTGTTATGTAACTATCCAGCATTACTGTGTATGTAGGTCAGAGTTTGAGACAAAACATACTTGGTCAGATCAATAACTGAACCTTGGTGCACCACATGGCCGCAGGCTTAATCTTATCGTCATAGGCAAAGAATCTGGAATAAGAACTGATCATTGGTGGAGAATGCACTGTGACTGGACATGCTCTCACTGGTCTTAAATCTTCCTGTAAATATGATCCGTCTAGTTACATATACCATAGTGTTAGAATTGAAGAGATCATCTATCGTTAGGCCCCAAGGCTGGTTCCACAGCTATCCATACAGAAACAGAGCAAACAGTGAACCCAGTCAGGATCTGGGACATCTCTCCCTCCCCACACTGGCCCATTTCAGCCATCTACAGCCGTCTGTCTGTACATTCCACAAGGGTCTGGGACAATCAGCACAAACCCACCCAGTCATTAGCACATTCAGGCAATTAGCGTGGTTACCAGGCTCACCATCATTAACAGCCCTTAATTGCTGTGGACATGAGAAACAGCCGAGGCGCCAGTTGTTGTTCCTGCTGTAATCCCTGGGGACAGACAGACACCCTAACGTTCTCAGTCTCTGGGCTGTTTAATTAGTCCAATGGACCAGGATCAGCATGTCTCCTACTTAACTGGAACCATTATCAACAAGGCACAGTGCTAATTTGTGATTTATGGACCAACTGTTATCACTGTAAAGCTGCTTGCTATTTATTGGCAGGCAGTGTAAGGGTGATAGCTGCTTACTATTGGAAGAGAACTTTTGACCTGAAATTCTCCAGTTGTTACCAAACAGATCACTATGATAATACATTTGCACCAGGTGTTAAATGGAGCTTAAAAAATTAAGCGATGAAACAACACAATATAATTAATGTTTAATAGTATAGGTACAAATTTCAAATGCAGAAAATAAAAAATTAAAACTGAGCCCAGTGGTGGATTATATCCTGGTGACAACTCGTTGCTTTGGCTACCAAGCAGCAATGGCAGCACAATAAAACACACCCACACAATGAGGAGAAATTCTAGTAAGGAGGTATTCCATCTGGCTCACATGTCTCCACTCATCAGGTAGCCACAGTTCAGAAGAACTAGAAACTGGTAGGTCCAGTCAAATACTCTCACTTCCGCTGTGCTACACCTGTCTACCAAATACCATAAATATTTGATCATGGTATACCGTATGTTGCCCTGGTCTACTTTACAACACTTTATATGCAGTATCATCCAGAGTTTCAGTTGTGAAATCTAGAGTATCAAAGATGAATGAAGCAAGAAGGACTTTGATTAAGGTTGTTGAAATCAATTGCACAGACAGACTTGAAGGCTGCATTCAGTTTCCAAGTGGAGAATGATCTCTGTGGAGAGTTCAAACTGTCATACTCTACATGAAAAAGCCCCCAGGCACTTGTCATGTCTTTGAGAGAGCAGCCCCTTCGGGTAAAGGTAGGAGAAACACAGAGGAGAGTGTAGAACAGCTCTCGTATCCAGGTGTTGGGTTCCAGACTGTTGCTCACTGCTCAAACACGCATGGTGTCAGCAGTGTTCAAGTGATTAAAGTCAGTGATTAAAGTCAATTAGCGTCCTCTCGCTGTGCATTCTTCTTTGTTAACCGTCACTTCAAACAACTTAATTGTGAATGTGTGTGTGAGACCTGCTAAAACAGGTCTGTGAAATCATCTACAGTTTAGCATAGGTAAGCATAGTAAAATTACTCTAACACACCCTTGGGTGAGTCTTGGGTTTCATGCGTGTGTCGCTAAACCACAATTATGGCAGGGTTGCTCTATTCTGATTATGCGCTTTAAAGACAAGTCTTGCTGGCTGGCACAGAGAAGATGCCAGGCCTGGATATGAACATGTCTGCTTATGTACCATACTCAGCTCACACTCTTCATCTTTCACCTGGTTATTGCAGAACCCGGTTATACCCAGGCCTGAACTTTAGGAAACACACACCATCCACTGTTGTGGTTGTAGCGAAATGCTCTGGGTATAATCCACACTTTACAAATCTCTTGCTTCTGGCCATTTAGCTCTGTGAACTTCCATAGCTTTTGTGAGTGCTCTTGTCTGGCTGATGGCTATGCCCTATAATGTTTTCAAGCACACTCCTTTTCGTGAGGAGGAATGTGGTTGATAGGACACCTGTCCTGCTGCCTGCCCGGTCACACACCCACTGAATAGACAGAGGAATGCCATGGAAAGCCTCTCCCCATGTTAAATGATGTGGAATAACATTCTCACACTAACCACACACAGTGATTTGATCTGATAAAACTGCCATCACTAAGGTGATGACAATAACAGATGCGATATTAAAAGAATGGGGTGTTGTTGAAGGAAGATGAGTGACTGAGACGTTCCTAGGTTGTGAGACTACTATTATCGCCTGAGAATGAGCTGCACATTCCTCACACTTAAAAGGAAAAAGTGACAGGTTAAATGTATACGCTAATATATCTCTCTAATAAATTAGCTCTGGAATTTCATTGATTTCAATGTAATCATTAATTGAACCTGCTACCACGACCATACTACTATTCACAACACACCATAAAAAGGGACTTAATTATTAGATCAAATATGTTCTATATATCTTGTCATCAAAACTGTGGCAATAGTGTCAAAACAATAGCAGCTATTGTTATGGTTGTTACTACTAGGTACATTAGCCATGGTTATGTCAGTGGTGTGGCTTCAGAAAGAACTGGCTACACTTATCTCTCAACAGCATCATCTGAGGATCATGTTACTGGTGTTCGCACTACGCAGATTCAGACAGACTCCCCACTTCGCACAGCAATCAGGTCACCTTACCACATCCCCTACACGGGCCATTAAGCCTTCTGATCCACTGAGGGAGACACAGGAAAGCTTACCACTGCTTTATCATGTTCATCACATGCACGTTTTCAAAATTGTTTTGCAATGATGTGTCTCCGCAGCCCATTCAAACTCTAAAGCCATCTCAGGCAATGGTCCCAATGGTCACACAAACACTGTGTTTGTGTGACCATTGGGACCATTGTGTTTGTGTGACCATTGGGATCATTGCCTGAGATGGCTTTAGAGTTTGAATGGGCTGCGGAGACACATCATTCCATTTAAGCAGCCTACTAAGCATTTACCATCAGGCATTATCCACGGACATTGATTTTTGGTCCTTCTATAATTGGTTTAGATTTGACCTGGGCTGGGCCGGCCTTCATGTCAACATCCACAAACCCAAAACATAGACATCTATAATTGGTTCAGATTTAGTCGGGTTTGGCCTTGATTTGGACTCAACACAGACATCTATGATTGGTTCAGATTTGATCAGGTCCGGACAAAATCTGAACCAATCATATACTGTGCTGTTCAAACTTGGGAAACATAGACGTCCATTGGTCCAGATTGGGTCCAGTCCGTGCTAGCTTTAATTTGGCCCCAAAAAAGCCGCCTTTTGATTGGTTCAGATTTGGTCCGGTACGGCCTTGATTTGACACAAATATAGACATCTATAATTGGTCCAGTAGGGTGTTTGCCTTTCACGTCACGACCTGGATTTGTCATCCGCTACATTGGTGTCAGAAATGGGATGGCAGCCATGACCGTGAAATATCATGACTGCCCACTAAGCATTTACTAACAGCGTCTTCAATTTTTTGGGGGGGGGGTGCAGTCCGGACACAAGACGTCTCTTTGACGTCAAAAACATCTTCCAACCTTTCATTCAGCGCTTGAAATGGACGTGATGTCAACATCTGGAAAATACCTCTAAAAGACGTATTTTCAATGTTATTTTTCTTACTGGGAGACCTCTTACAGAGAACAGGAACTGTGCTATTAAAGGAGACAGACAGACAGTCTATGAATTTATATTGAACTGAAACTAGATGTGAAAAGGACTCAACATGAGGCAGTCATCCAGTGACACGCATCCGTCTCAGCGAAGACAGACACTGAGAAAACCACAAAGCTATCAGAAACAAGAAAGCAAGCAACAGTGAAGCTTTCATCATACAAACTCCACCAGATTGTAACTTCCTGCAGAACAGCATACCAGTTAATGTTTCTCCTTGTGATTCAGAGAAAAAGCCCTATGCAATAGAGCATATAACAAACTGAGTAAGGGCTCAGGAGAAAACGTCCTTATTCAAACCATACAAATAATATAGAGGCATGGTTAGCATATTGAAAAAACAAGAGGAAGGGCCAAACAAATAAAATGTTTCCACAAAGTCGCGAGCAGCTAAATTCGTTGGCCATTGTCCTGCATTCTCTAAAACGCTACTACTTGTCCAAAATTACAGTGGTCTGTTTCAGTCTGTGGATTGTTTGTGGTGCCACGGCCCTGCACACCCAGAACAGCAGAGACATCAGGAAACAGACACAATTGAAAACGAGAGTGGGGGGGGGGGGGGTTGGGTACAGCAGGCACATGGAAGGTTGCAGAGAACAAAAACAATGGAGAGGTACTGGTTCAGTGCAGCACAAACGGCAGTCAGGGGGTGGGGGGTATGGGGTGGCGGGTATGGGGGCCGGGATTTGAATGGTGCTTGGGCTGTAAGCAACACGTGAGTCCTGGGAAACACATCCAGCTTTTTCCCACCCATTCAAAATACCAAATAATAGTCTGCACATTACAGTTTCAATCCAAGTTGTCTGAATGGCTTGGTTTGGGCACATTAGAGGTGAAACATTCCTGAGATGCTGGCTTGAACTTGAGCCACAGGGTCATTCCACAAATTTGTTTTATTTATTTGATTTCACCTTTATTTAACCAGGTAGGCCAGTTGAGAACAAGTTCTCATTTACAACTGCGACCTGGACAAGATAAAGCAAAGCAGTGCAATAAAACCAACAACACAGAGTTACACAAACAAACGCACATTCAATAACACAATAGAAAAATCTATGTACAGTGTGTGCAAATGTAGAAGAGTAGGGAGGTAAGGCAATAAATAGGCCATGGAGGCAAAATAATTACAATTTAGCATTAACACTGGAGTGATAGATAGAGATACTGGGGTGCAAAAGAGCAAGATGATAAGTAACAATATGGAGATGAGGTAGTTGGTGTGCTATTTACAGATTGGCTGTATTACAGGTACAGTGTTCGGTAAGCTGCTCTGACAGCTGATGCTTAAAGTTAGAGAGGGAGATAAGACTCCAGCTTCAGTGATTTTTGCAATTTGTTCCAGTCTCATTGGCAGCAGAGAACTGGAAGGAAAGGTGGCCAAAGGAAGTGTTGGCTTTGGGGGTGACCAGTGAAATATACCTGCTGGAGTGCGTGCTATGGGTGGGTGTTACTATGGTGACCAGTGAGCTGAGATAAGGCGGGGTTTTACCTAGCATAGACTTATAGATGACCTGGAGCCAGTTGGTTTGGCGACGAATATGTAGTGAGGGCCAGCCAACGAGAGCATACAGGTCGCAGTGGTAGGTAGTATATGGGGCTTTGGTGGCAAAACAGATGGCACGGTGATAGGCTACATCCAGTTTGCTGAGTAGAGTTTTGGAGGCTATTTTGTGAATGACCGCTGAAGTCAAGGATCGGTAGGATAGTCCGTTTTATGAGGGTATGTTTAGCAGCATGAGATAAGTAGGCTTTGTGTTTCGCTCGTCGATGGAAGGATCGGACCAAGGTGCAGCGTGGTAGGCGAACATCTTTCTTTATTAAATGAACACAAAAAAACATATACAAACGAAACATAACGTTCAGTAGGGCTACACAGCGCAGTACCAAAAACAAGATCCCACAACCACAGTGGGGAAAAGGCTGCCTAAATATGATCCCCAATCAGAGACAACGATAGACAGCTGCCTCTGATTGGGAACCATACCCGGCCAACATAGAAATGGAAAAACTAGACTACCCACCCTAGTCACACCCTGACCTAACCAAAATAGAGAATAAAAAGGATCTCTAAGGTCAGGGCGTGACACTTTGTTGCAAAATAGGAAGCCCATTCTAGATTTAATTTTGGAAATCAGTGCCTTTTGTGTCCCTTTGATATTTTAAGTAGAAATTGTGCACAAACATTGCATTTTAAAAGCCTGTTATATTACATGAAGTGCCCTTTAATATGGATCACATAAAAATTCAATACATGTGATTTTTAATATGAATAAAGACTTACTAAAGTGCCAGAATTCTGCTTTTTGACATGTGCCTCTGTGCGTCCTCATTTATCCAAGTTTTCACCATCATTGTACATTTACATTTTAGTCATTTAGCAGACGCTCTTATCCAGAGCGACTTACAGTAGTGAATGCATCCATTTAATTTCATGCATTTTTTTTTGTACTGGCCCCCCGTGGGAATCGAAACCACAACCCTGGCTTTGCACACACCATGCTGGCGTTGCAAACACTCTACCAACTGAGCCACAGGGACTATATGTAAAACCCTAGTTATTTTGTTGGTTTGACAAAGTCATTTCTCAAGATTATAATTTTGTGATACATTTTAAGGTTTAAAGGGTAATGGGGACGGATGGGCAACCTCGGTTGCTGGTTGGGATGTGAAGGGGTGGAAGGCATTCTTTCTTCGGGTGAGGAGGGAGGATGCGGGTGAGTGGATGGGGACTGAGGGTGGGAATGGGTTGGAGTTATCTTTGTACTCTTCTCTTAAATTTTTTTTTTAACGTGTACCCCTAAAAAAACGCAGTTATGACTATAACTATTGTTCTCTGAAGGAGGGAAACAAGGTACAACACAGCTATGGGGGAGTTTGCGCACTATCACCCTCTACTGAAGAACATTCGAATCACGCCAGACAAGGCCAATGAATACCCTGCCTCACCGGAAGCCCCGCCTTCCACAGGTGATAAACCCGAGGCACGGATAAATTCCTTCAATTCAGTACCAGTCTTCACCGAGCTGGCGGCGCAGGGCTGAACAGGTGTTGTAACTTGTTTTGTTCATTCAGCGAGCAGTAGTTATAATCATAACTGTACGTTCCCCTTCAGTCGGTAAATTCAGCACTACACAGCAATGGGGATATGAAATCACGCCCCATGCCGACCCCAGCGGACACCGAATTAAATGACACACCACACAGAGTTCGAACCTGACAGGAAAACCTGCGGTACCCGGGTATTGCGCAATCTACGCACTGCCTAACGACCCTGTCCTGCCCCAGCCGTAAGCACACTGTGGGCTACACTGGGGCCAGTGACATCCAAGCTGATAAAACATCACAAAAGTGTGTGGTGATGCCCAAATTGCAGCAGCACAAATATATCCTACAGGCAACCCTTTAAACAACGCCCAAGGCGCTGCCAGAACCCTGCTGAAGTGGGCGTGTACACCATTAGGTCATTCCTGCCTTTTTTTGCCATATGCCAGTGGGAGAGACGCTGCTTAAAAAAGCGCTCTACCACAAGCAGAATTAGCAAAACAGTCAAAAAGTTGATCACACAAACAGACACCCCTGGTCTGCTCAATGTAAATGCGTAACGCTTGTACCGGACACAGTGAACGTAACCTCCGCTGCTCCTCAGAAGGAGGAGACAAAAAGGGGAAAAGCTCAAAAGCTAGAGACCTGTAGGACATAGTCATGACCTTAGGGGCGAAGACCGTATTAGGACGCAATGTCACCTTAGAATCGCCAAGGGCGAACTTTATACAGGAGGAGTGAACAGATAACACGTGGAGATCTCTAATGCGTTTAGCCGAAGCCAAAGTCATAAGCAGAGCGGTCTTGTAGGAGAGGATCTTCAGATCCACAGACTCCATTAGTTCAAAGGGGGCCTCACACAGCACATTCAAAACCAAAGCCAGATCCCAAGTGGGCACAAAAGGTTTAGAAACTGGCCAGAGATGGCACACAACTTTTAAAAAACACACCTCCAGGGGATGAGCCCCTGAAATGGCACCATCAATTCCCACTGAAATAGCTGCCATATACACCTTCAGGGTGGAAAATGAATGACCCTGCTCGAAAAACCCCTATAGGAACATTAAAATGTCCACCAGAGAGCTCTGAAAAGGAACAATTACTTTACTTTGGCACCAAAACTCAAATGCCCGCCACTTTCATTGCAATCAGATTGGACCTTTCAGGGGCAAGCCCACAGATTCCAAATCTCCGGCTGCGGGTGCCAGACCTGCCCGTGCTCCTGGGTCAACAGGTCCCTGTGCAACGGGAGTTGCCACAGGTCCCCAACTATAAGATTAGAGACAGAGAGCCACAAGGATCAAGGACAAGCCCTTTCGAAGTACCCTCCCCAGCGTGGACTGAATCAGCTCCACAGGGGGAAAGGCGTAAAGAAGGGTCTGAGGCCACTGGTGCACGAGAGCATCCGTTTCCAACGCAGCACTCAGGTCCCTTATCAAGAAAAACAGCCGACATTGTGCATTTCTCGCGATGTGTAAAGATCTACGTCGGCCTTGCCAAACATTTTCCATATCTAGGAGACCACTTAGGGGTGCAACCTCCACTCCCGAGAGCAGGCCCCACAGTGGATAGCAGAGCTGCACCTGTGTTGGGGCACCCAGGGATACTCGTTGCATTGGGCAAAGCAAGAACACACTCCACTGAGATGGAGTCAAACAGAGACTTAACATGGGAAACCAGCATGGATGTGTGTAACACCACCTGCTCCCTCGACTCGGCCAGGTTGTCCATTATCCTGAGCCCCAGACACTTCATAGGTGCCAAACCTGCCCCCACAACTTTCTGTGCGAGGGATATATGGCCATGAAAGTACACGTACATAAGGTTGATGGAGGGGAACCAATCACCCGGGCGCACTGATTGTAACAACCAGCTGTACATGAGCATTCTGAATTTCTAGACCCTGATCTGCTTGTTTAGGGCACAAGGTCTAAAATGGGACGCAAAGTCCCGCCCATTTTGGGAACCAGGAAATACTGGCTGTACAAACCATTCTGGGCCTCTGACTGCACAGACTCCAGGGCCGAGCCAAACAACCCCGTAGGAGAAATCGGCTAATCCATGTATAACAGCCTGCCTCTCTCCGGCACCTGCAACAAAGTGAACCAAAATCAGCCCCCATGCTTCTCCCGAGCTCTGAGACGATGCAACGGGACATGCAAGAGACAAAATATGCCATAGCACGAATCTCATCTAGGAGCTCTGAATAGGGGTTCCACAGCAGCCAGAATCGTGGCCAGGTCAGCTAACAGCTCAGTGTGGTAAACCTGCAGCATTGTGACTGTGTACAGGGACCGGCCCGCCACCCCCTGGGCCCAATACACCGAAGGAGACGCGATATCAGACGGCTCTATATCGCCATGCTGGGAGGATAGCTCAATGGGATCGAACCACGAGCTCAAATCCAACCCCGTATCCTGCAACTCAGACTCCACCGAGGTACAGGCACCCAGGAGAGGAAAGTCAAACTCAGTCCCACAAGCCTCTTGAGAGAGCTTGTACACAGCAGGCGATAGTGGTCGCACAAGCTGGTTCGATCCAGGGCTGCCTGAGCATGCGCCCAGCCAAAAACACCTACAAGACAACACTCATGAAGGTACAGGTACAACCCTAAATCTATAAACATGGCACCCTCATAAATATTATCCTGACAAACTTGCCCTCAAAATACACCTCAGGATCTCAGCGATCACTGCCTCATTGCCTGCATGCGCGGTCAAACGACCACCCCTCATCACTGTCAAACGGTCCATAAAACACGACTGCGAGCAGGCCATTCTAATCGACCTGGCCTGGGTATCCTGGAAGGATACTGACCTCATCCCGTCAGTCAAGGATGCATGGTCGTTCTTTAAAAGTAATTTCCTCACCATCTTAAATAAGCATGCCCCTTTCAAAAAATGTAGAACTAAGAACAGATATAGCCCTTGGTTCACTCCAGAACTGACTGCCCTCGACCAGAACAAAAACATCCTGTGGCGGACTGCACTAGCATCGAATAGTCCCCGTGTTATGCAACTTTTCAGGGAAGTCAGGAACCAATACATGCAGTCAGTCAGTCAGGAAGGCAAAGGCTAGCTTTGTCAAACAGAAATTTGCATCCTGTAGCTTTAACTCCAAAAAGTTTTGGGACACTGTAAAGTCCATGGAGAATAAGAGCACCTCCTCCCAGCTGCCCACTGCACTAAGGCTAGGTAACACTGTCACCACCGATAAATCTACGATAATCGAGAATTTCAATAAGCATTTCTCTACGGCTGGCCATGCTTTCCTCCTGGCTACCCCAACCCTGGCCAACAGCTCCACAACCCCCCGCAGCTACTTGCCCAAGCCTCCCCAGCTTCTCCTTTACCCAAATCCAGATAGCAGATGTTCTGAAAGAGCTGCAAAACCTGGACCCGTACAAATCAGCTGGGCTAGACAATCTGGACCCTCTCTTTCTAAAATTATCCGCCGCCATTGTTGCAACCCCTATTACCAGTCTGTTCAACCTCTCTTTCGTATTGTTTGAGATCCCTAAAGATTGGAAAGCTGCCGCGGTCATCCCCCTCTTCAAAGGGGGTGACACTCTAGACCCAAACTGTTACAGACCTATATCCATCCTGCCCTGCCTTTCTAAAGTCTTCGAAAGCCAAGTTAATAAACAGGATCACTGACAATTTTGAAACCCACCATACCTTCTCCGCTGTGCAATCCGGTTTTCAAGCTGGTCACGAGTGCACCTCAGCCATGCTCAAGGTACTAAACGATATCATAACCGCCATCGATAAAAGACAGTACTGTGCAGCCGTATTCATCGACCTGACCAAGGCTTTCGACTCATTCAATCACCTTATTCTTATCGGCAGACTCAACAGCCTTGGTTTCTCAAATGATTGCCTCGCCTGGTTCACCAACTACTTCTCAGACGGAGTTCAGTGTGTCAAATCGGCGGGCCTGTTGTCCGGACCTCTGGTAGTCTCTATTCGGGGTACCACAGGGTTCAATTCTCGGGCCGACTCTTTTCTCTGTATATATCAACGATGTCGCTCTTGCTGTGGGTGATTCCCTGATCCACCTCTACGCAGACGACACCATTCTCTATACATCTGGCCCTTCTTTGGACACTGTGTTAACTAACCTCCAAACGAGCTTCAATGCCATACAACACTCCTTCCGTGGCCTCCAACTGCTCTTAAAACGCTAGTAATACCAAATGCATGCTTTTTAACCGTTTGCCGCCCGCACCCGCCCACCCGACTAGCATCACTACTCTGGACGGTTCTGACTTAGAATATGTGGGCAACTACAAATACCTAGGTGTCTGGCTAGACTGTAAACTCTCCTTCCAGACTCATATTAAACATCTCCAATCCAAAATTAAATCGGCTTCCTATTTCGCAACAAAGCCTCCTTCACTCACACTACCAACCATACCCTCGTAAAACTGACATTACGTTTACATTTTAGTCATTTAGCAGACGCTCTTATCCATAGCAATTTACAGTAGTGAATGCATCCATTTCATTTCAAACAAAAACCATTTTATCTCCATACTGGCCCCCCGTGGGAATCAAACCCACAACCCTGGCATCGCAAACACCCTGCTCTACCAACTGAGCCACAGGGAAGGACTGACTATTCTACTGATCCTCGACTTCGGCGATGTCATTTACAAAATAGCTTTCAATACTCTACTCAGCAAACTGGATGCAGTCTATCACAGTGCCATCCGTTTTGTCACCAAAGCCCCTTATACCACCCACCACTGCGACCTGTATGCTCTAGTTGACTGGCCCTCGCTACATATTCGTCGCCAGACCCACTGGCTCCAGGTCATCTATAAGTCTATGCTAGGTAAAGCTCCACCTTATCTCAGCTCACTGGTCACGATAACACCCACCCGTAGCATGCGCTCCAGCAGGTATATCTCACTGGTCATCCCCAAAGCCAACACCTCCTTTGGCCACCTTTCCTTCCAGTTCTCTGCTGCCAATGACTGGAAAGAATTTCAAAAATCGCTGAAGCTGGAGACTTATATTTCCCTCACTAACTTTAAACATCAGCTATCTGAGCAGCTAACCGATCGCTGCAGCTATACATAGCCCATCTGTAAATAGCCCACCCAATCTACCTACCTCATCCCCATATTGTTTTATTTACTTTTCTGCTCTTTTGCACACCAGTTTTTCTACTTGCACGTCACCATCTGCTCACCTATCACTCCAGTGTTAATTTGCTAAATTGTAATTACTTCGCTACTATGGCCTATTTATTGCCTTACCTCCTCATGCCATTTGCACACACTGTATATAGACATTTTTTTCTATTGTGTTATTGACTGTACGCTTGTTTATTCAATGTTTAACTCTGTGTTGCTGTTTGTGTCGGACTGTTTTGCTTTATCTTGGCCAGGTCGCAGTTGTAAATGAGAACTTGTTCTCAACTAGCTTACCTATTTAAATAAATGTGAAAAAAAATATTATAAATAAAAATGAATATTATTCAAAGATATGGTGAAACCGCATTACTGTGGGCAAGGTTGTGAACTCGAACCCCGGATTAACAGCCTTCGTTTGTGCTAGTCATCTTACTTACAATCAGTTAGAGTGGCTAAACAGGCAAACGAATAACTAACACATTTGTAGGGAACTTCACAAAAATAGTAACCAAACTTTACCACACAACATCCAGAAGGATGAACATGCCCTCCTTAAGTGGGACATTTAAGTTGGAGTGAAGCCTGGCACATTTTGCATTCCAATGTCTGTTTTTTAAGAAATGTGTGAATTGTTCTGCCCAGCTCGAGGTGAAGAGTGGAAGAATTGAATGAATGTATCCGTGTCTCGGGTTTATCACCTGTGGAAGGCAGGGCTTTCAGTGATGCACGCTGTTCACTGGCCTTGTCAGGCATGATTCTAATATTCTTCAGTAGAGGGCACTTAGCATGCAAACTCCCTCATAGCTGTGTTGTTCCTAGTTGAACGACTGAAAAGGGCACCCTGTCCCACATTTTAAACGGAAATTTCTAAACATTTCAACTTCATATTCATCTCCAGCACCACCCCAACTGTGAAAGTGGTGCGTTTCTATGTTTTGTAGTAAAAATTATAGAGAAAGGTTAGTGTTTCCATGACATCATAAACCAATTAGACTTGGCGCTCCGGTACCGCTTGCGATGCGGTAGTAGAGAGAACAGGGTGGCTGGGGTCTTTGACAATTTTTAGGGCCTTCCTCTGACACCGCCTGGTGTAGAGGTCCTGGATGGCAGGCAGCTTAACCCCAGTGATGTACTGGGCCGTACGCACTACTCTGTAGTGCCTTGCGGTCGGAGGCCAAGCAGTTTCCGTACCAGGCAGTGATGCAACCAGTCAGGATGCTCTCAATGTTGCAGCTGTAGAACCTTGGGTCCTCAGATGAGGATCTGAGGACCCATGCCAAATCTTTTCAGTCTCCTGAGGGGGAATAGGTTTTGTCGTGCCCTCTTCACAACTGTCTTGGTGTGTTTGGACCATTCTAGTTTGTTGGTGATGTGGACACCAAGGAATTTAAAGCTCTCAACCTTCTCCACTACAGCCCCGTTGATGAGAATGGGGGCATGCTCGGTCCTCCTTTCCTGTAGTCCACAATCATCTCCTTCGTCTTGATTACGTTGAGGGATAAGTTGTTATTTTGGCAGCCAGGTCTCTGACCTCCTCCCTATAGGCTGTCTTGTCATTGTCGGTGATAAGGCCTACCACTGTTGTGTCATCTGCAAACTAAATGGTGTTGGAGTCGTGCCTGGCCATGCAGTCGTGGGTGAACAAGGAGTATGGGAGGGGACTGAGCACGCACCCCTGAGGGGCTCCAGTGTTGAGGATCAGCGTGTGTTGCTATCAGCGTGTGTTGCTACCTACCCTCACCACCTGGGGGCGGCCGTCAGTAAGTCCCAGATCTAGTTGCAGAGGGAGGGGTTTTGTCCCAGTATCCATAGCTTAGTGATGAGCTTTGAGGGCACTATGGTGTTGACCGCTGAGTTGTAGTCAATGAATAGCATTCTCACATAGGTGTTCCTTTTGTCCAGGTGGGACAAAAGATAGACAGGCTAGAAATGTTTTTACAAATTATAATATTTTGTGAAGCTTGCGTTCAATTGCCCCTCCCTGTTGCACATAACAAGCTTTCATTCCCCGGGTCACAACAGGATTTATGGATTATTAAACATGAAGTCTTCAACCCTGTTACGATCAACCCTGTTACTTTATTTGTCACTTAAAGCTGCAATATGTAACTTTTTGGGCGACCCGACCAAATTCACATAGAAATGTGAGTTATAGATCTGTCGTGCTCAGCAAGAAAGTGTAAGAAAAGTAACTCTGTTCTATGTGCGCTATTTCTATGCTTCCTGTTCTTAAGTTTCGTTTTTGCGTGTTGTACTTTCAGTTTTGTACACCAGGTTCAAATAGCAGAAAACATAAATATATTTTTGGTTATAGAAAATATATTTCACAGCGGTTTAAATGGAACAATGATTTTCTACACAATGACAGTTTTTTTTGTCACATAAACTGAAATTCTGTGAACTATTCGAATTTCAGCAACCAGGAAACGGCGGAGTGATTTCTGCATATTGCATCTTTAATAGACACTTACTATAATACTTTTTTAAACTTAACTTGTTTTTTTATTAAATTGACCAATTGCTGTTTAAAATTAGGTTAAATAAAAAGTATATTTTTTTCACCAAGTTACACTACTCAAAAGGCTCCTAATTAGTGTAATAATCCCACAATGGCCCGTATCTTTCAGGAGGCTTCACCAGTGAAAACCCCACTTTAAGGGGAGGAGTGAACAGTCACAAATTACAGCTAGCCAGTTTTAACAATTATGTTAACGTCACATAAACACAGACCTGTTGGTCTGGAATTACACCTGGCCGGGCAATCCACAAATCATATTGACTATGTTTCATGTGAATGTTTTGAGCAGCCAAGCCTTTAGTTCACAGAGATGCCTGTAGAAGTAAAGGATGCTGACTGTGTGAAGCGTGGGATCTTAAGTTAAAGTTAATTTCCCTTCATAATCATCAGTCAACATGGAAGTACATTATGCTACAGTGAACACATACTGTACCAAGCATCCATCATGATCATACTGTACCAAGCATCCATCATGATCATACTGCATCACTGCATCCACAGTTTCACCCACATTACCAAACCTAATGTGTTTCCATGCCATAATGAAATCAAAATGATGTTGGTGTTCCTCCTGGCAAACCAACTGTCAAACAAACTGATGAGGGTCTAAGACAGAGGCAAGGCTGTTATGAGTTTGGGTATAAATCCAAGATACACAAAACAAAATTGTTTCTGTTCAGATGGCTAGGGGCAACTAAAAGTAGCAGTCAAGCGAATAATTACATCAACCAGGGTGTACAGACAATTTGACAGCATCACCAAGGACCCTTGTATCCAATGTTCATAGGTATAGGCCTTTAAAAATTGCAGAAATTCAAATACATTTTTTAAATTGTTTAAGTAAATAATGTGAATTACCACATAATTGAATGAAATGAATGATGCCTATTATTAGCGTGAACTGACAGGTAAATGGGAGACTCACAGAAAGTAGCCTATAGGAATTACCTAAACCTTACCTAAATCAATGCAGTTGATCAACAATCAGTAATAGTCGAATTGTGTCCGTACACCTGCAGATCCAACAACCGTGCTCTCCTCAAGAATATCTCAAGTGAAAAACGCATAGGCGACAGCACCAAAATACCCGAAAAGAGCGCAGGACCAGAAACACTCCACCCCTTGCGCGCGAGTCGCTTCCAAAATACAGCAGAATGAAGTTAATGTTTCTTTCTTTCTGCTCCCAAAAGGCCCACAGGAATCTCATATGCCTCTAAGAGCGATTCGTGCTACTATGTTAACAGATCAAATGCTCTGGCCACCTGAAATGCACTTCTATTGCTGGGGACTATTGGATAAAGAACCAATATGAAATCACCTGTGGACACCCGCTCTGAGGAATGAGCTCACAGTGACACGTGCTGTTATCAAAATAATGGCATGGGCGTGTCGGGATACAGGGAGGGTGGGTGATAATTGAGATATTACAGTATGGCGGTAGGGCCGTAGGGCCTTGCAAGTGTGTCTTAGTGCGCCATCTGCAGACCAAAAATTGCATTAGAAAATGTAACTGATCAATGATAGGGACCACAACTACAGACAATGGGCCTACATGCCTACAGGATGGGCTGGTGTAATTGTCAGAGGTTTATGATTAAATTCAAAGCCTGATTAAACAATGAAGGATTGTTGTAGACTAGTACATGGGTGAGGCCTGGGTGAGGATATCTAGCTCTGTGAATAGATGGGAAGCAGCATGCTTTGTGTCAAAGGGTACTGTGTCTCAGGACCAAGGGATGTGATAAGAAGGCCAAGTCACAGGAGGCTAGATGATTTGCAATTGGTGTGGGATTTATTGAATAGCCTAAAGGTGCAGAGAGTAATCACAACTGCATTCATATCATCAAGATCCAAGAAAAAAGTAAGAAAATACACTTTGGCTTAGTGTCATTTCACACTTAAGCCAATTTATTTAGCTGACTCCAATGGCTGAAACCAACTCTTGAAAATTTGGTTTAATTATACTTTCCTGTGTATATATATTGTCTCAAATTCCTAACCACAAAAGGACCAACCACACAGCCAACCGGTAGAGTAAGTTCAAATGTACAGTACCAGTCAAAGGTTTGGACACACCTACTCATTCTACATTGTAGAATAATAGTGAAGACATCAAAACTATGAAATAGCACATATGGAATCATATAGTAAACAAAAAGTGTTAAACAAATCAAAATATATTTTATATTTCAGATTCTTCAAAGTAGCCAATCTTTGCCTTGATGACAGCTTTGCACACTCTTGGCATTCTCTCAAACAGCTTCATGAGGTAGTCACCTGGGATGCATTTCAATTAACAGGTGTGCCTTGTTGAAAGTTAATTTGTGAAATGTCTTTCCTTAATGCATTTGACCCAATCAGTTGTGTTGTGACAAGGTAGGGGTGGTATACAGATGATAGCCCTATTTGGTAAAAGACCAAGTCCATATTATGGCAAGAACAGCAAAGAGAAATGACAGTCCATCGTTACTTTAAGACATGAAAGTTCCAGGCTGACTACACCGCTCGCATCGTGTGCGAGCGTTGCAAAATAAATTTAGAAATCTATATTATACAATTATTGCACCCACACTGCTCACGCAAGCCAACGAGCGTCTGCGTTGCCAAGGGCTAAAATAGAATCACGCTGCAAGTCCTGCCTCTCCCATCTCCTCATTGGTTTATAGAAGCAGGTACCCATGTGCCATCTCCTCATTGGTTATACCCACGTGGGTGACTGAAAGACAAAATATTTCAGTGGCGGTAATGAACCTAATTTATGAAAGTTGCCAATCGCAATATAAAGTCAAGAGAAGAAAAAGCCTGGAAGGAGGAGAGATGACTGGAAACGATTCGGTTGATCATTTTATGTGTGGATTAATTGGTGGAGTAGAGGACCTTGTGCATTACAGGTAAAATAACAACTCAATGTTTATATCCCAGGACAAATTAGCTAGCAAGTGCAAGCTAGCTAGCTAAATTGCCATAAATCTTTAATGCTTTTCAACCTGTCCCCAAATTAATATAATTGGTTCAGAGTTTGTTTTGATATTTTAACCTGCGTGTCGTGATCACGTTTGGTGTGGGGGGACAAAATAAATGTATGTACGGTGGCGCATGCGCACAGCCGGTTTGGGTTCTGTGTCAGTCAATCCCGAACATTTTTTAAAAATCCATCAAGCGCTATGATGTAACTGGCTCTCATGAGGACCGCCACAGGAAATGAAGACCCAGAGTTACCTCTGCTGCAGAGGATAAGTTCATTAGAGTTACCAGCCTCAGAAATTGCAGCCCAAATAAATGCTTCACTGAGTTCTAGTAACAGATACATCTGAACATCAACTGTTCAGAAGAGACTGCTTGAATCAGACCTTCATGGTCAAATTGCTGCAAAGAAACTACTAAAGAACACCAAAAAGAGGAGACTTACTTGGCCCAAGAAACACGAGCAATGGACATTAGATCAGTGGAGATCTGTCCTTTGGTCTGATGAGTCCCATTGTTCGAATTTTGGTTCCAACAGCCGTTTCTTTGTGAGACGCAGAGTAGGTGAACGGATGATATCTGCATGTGTAGATCTACCGTGAAGCATGGAGGAGCAGGTGTGGGTGTGCTTTGTCAGTGATTTATATATAATTCAAGGCACACTTAACCTGCATGGCTACCACAGCATTCATCTGGTTTGCACTTAGTGGGACTATAATTTATTTTTCAACAGAACAATGACCCAACACACCTCCAGGCTGTGTAAGGGCTATTTGACCAAGAAGGAGAGTGATGGAGTGCTGCATCAGATGAGCAGGGGTCTCATTTACAAAACTGTGCGGAGGATTCACGTCAAAAGGTAGCGTACGGACAAAACACAGAAAGTGCTTATGCACAAAAATATTCTGATTTATAACAGCACGCACGTCCCACGCAGGTTTCCCTTTATAAATCACAATCAACATGAAATGTGGCGCACGTGAGCGAGCGTCTTGTCCCACCCTTTTAACGCCCATAGTTGCCTATAAATTGTCAGTGAAACGCCCCTAATTAATATTCGGCCATACTGACTGCACGAAGACAGTGACGGCAAATCCCGACAGAAAGGCTAAAAAATACATTTCACCCAGTGTGAAATGGAAGTTCTTGTAGGGGAGGTTGAAGCAAGAATTTATTTATTTTTGGACACAGTGTGGGCATTACAAATGCCAAAAAGGCATTAGTGGCAGCATGTGGCGGACGCTGTGAATGCTGCTGGCTCAGAAGGTCGGACCCTCTCAGAAATAAAAAAGACGTGGTCCGACACAAAAGTAGAGGCCAAAAGGCACATAGCCTTACACAGGCAAAGGGTTTGTGCCACGGGCGGGGGAAAGGGGAATCCCTCCTGAGTGGAGTAGCGACGGAGGTGGAGGGGGACACGGACATGCAAGACGCACGGGATGATCCAAGTATGTAATTAGTATTCCCTCGTTAGAAAAGGGTAAACCAAATGCATTCAAGTTGTTTAAACATGTACAAACAATTTACATTTTCTATTGTTTTTAGCCGCTGCGTGTTCCAGCGGGGTCGGTGGTGCTGAAGCTGAGCAGGAGCTGATTGCGCCCAGCCCCGGTGTCTCCACTGCACCTCGTGCATCACAACCCTCCAGCGGCTGTGTCCTCACAGATGCAGTCCTCCAAACGCAAAGAGACACCATCGACGCTATTAACGAGGTTGCCAAGGAGTTGATGTGGGACAAGCACGGCTTGGTTTCTGCGGGTGCTTCTCTGTAAAGCTGGGCCCACTACAGCACAGAGATCCAAAAGAACAGATCTTGGTAATCGGAACCGGCTCATAAGCCACTCCTCATCATTGGCCAGTAAATCTTGCTGGTCTCTGAAAATTCGCTCTCTCCGAATTCTTCCATTCAAATATTCCAACAATGCCAAAGCAACCATTGTGCGTCATTACGCATTGTAATTGCATGCCTTTTTATACCCATCCATTTGATTGCCAAAGCTACCCAATTGCGTAACACCTTCAAGTGTGGTAATTACCCTGATTGTAACTGACAATGACAGGGCCATTATCACATTGACAGTTCTGCGCAACGAACATGTGATAACAATATATGAAACTGTACACTCGTATGTGCCCGACTGAGGCATCGAACACGGCATCAGTTTAAACGTAATTTGTCTTACTGTTCACCTTATTATTTATGAGAATAAATGTCATAACATGCAAGTATTGTTTAATAATTACAGATCCATTTACATATGATTCCTGATTAAACTGTACAACATATTTGAGTGGTTATTTTGCAAAAACAGATATCTCCGTTTGTATTTAATATCCTAAATCATGTTTTTTTTGTGCACGCCAGGGAACTCTTCATATATAATACGTGAGAGGTAATATTTCAAAAAAAATTATACAATGGTATCAATTTCAAAGAGTTCTTGAGTTTCATCCTTCTGCCATCAGAGTCGCAGTTTCTCATTTCCCCAGGTTATGTGCGTACATATGGGTCAAAGTGTCCGTGGAGGACAGCACATTCTCCCGTCAAGTTCGTTTTTTATAAATCCCAAAGTTTGCTTAGAAAGTGGCATACGCTTTCTTTTGTGCCTACACAACGTTTATAAATTACTCCACAATCACCCAACCTTAACTCAATTGAGACGGTTTGGGATGAGTTGGACCACAGAGTGAAGGAAAAGCAGGCTAGCCATACTTAACCAGCATGGCTACCACAGCATTCTGCAGCAATAAGCCATCCCATCTGGTTTGTACTTAGTGGGACTATCATGTGTTTTCAACAGGACAATGACCCAACACACCTCCAAGCTGTGTAAGGGCTATTTGACCAAGGAGACTGATGGTGCTGCATCAGATGACCTGGACTCCACAAAAACCCAATTGAGAGGGTTTGGTATGAGTTGGACCACAGAGTGAAGGAAAAGAAGCCAACAAGTGCTCAGCATATGTGGGTACTCCTTCAAGACTGTTGGAAAAGCATTCCAGGTGAAGCTGGTTGAGAGAATACCAAGAGTGCAAAGCTGTCATCAAGGCAAAGGGTGGCTACTTTGAAGGATCTCAAATATAAAATATATTTTGATTTGTTTAACACTTTTTTTAGTTACTACATGATTCCATATGTGTTATTTCATAATATTGATGTCTTCACTATTATTCTACATCGTAGAAAATAGTAAAAATAAAGAAAGACCCTTGAATGAGTAGGTGTGTCCAAACTTTTGACTGGTACTGTATATATAATATATAATACAAGATTTTAAATTCTGTAAAATGACATTCAGCAGCAAAAGATTTTCAATAGATATTTTTTATTCATCAAAAAATATATTAATTGGAATATAATATTGGAATGGAATTTAAATAATAACATTAACATTGTAATATAACATTTAATAACAATAACTTCACTAATTAATTTAGTGCAACATTGATGTGGCAACTCTCTTATGCTCTGCTATTGCCCAATTCTAATTTGTACATAGGTCACAAATAAAGTTGCCCCCAGTAAAATTGGAGCACAACTCATGAGCCCTTCTCCTGCACTGCTCACACCTAATCCAGTCCCCACCTGTGACTGAAAACGGGGAGAGATGCCAATTGAAAAGCTCTCTCTTAAACGTAGCAAGCTATCTAGCTATATGACATAAAATGCTGTGTAAAACAGCTAAAAGGCTATGAAGTCACATTAACTCTAAAGCTATCAGTCACTAGTGGAAACATTTACAACTGCAATTAAGTTACATTATCTTTTTAATGTATTTTACATCAGACGATCTGGTAGTTAAGGTTGCTAGCTAGCACTCCTAGCAGCTTATGCTAGCTGGCTAGCATTTACTGCTAGTGAATTTGCTAGCTAGCAAGTTAGCATAAACTAGCGCTAACTGGGCTAGTCATAGTCTAAATGACAGGTAGAAACACATTCACAACCATAAAGAGGCAACTAGCCCCCAGCAGCCTGTTACCCCCTGGTAAGTGGGGGCGAGTTGCCCCCATTACACTCATCCAACATACACTGCGTGCACAATTATTAGGCAAGTGAGTATTCTGATCTTATCATTGTTTTTATTTACATTTTCGAACTCCAAACCATATAAACTTGAATGCTTATTGGATTTAATCATTTTCAGGTGATATGTATTTGTGTAATGAGGGAGGGTGTGGCGAAAGTGAATAACACCTTATATCAAGGTGTGCATAATTATTAGCCAGCCTCATTACCTCAGGTAAAATGGGCCAAAAAAGAAATTTAACTGACACTAAAAACCAAAAATGTAAAATGCCTTTCAGACGGATACGACACTCTTTAAATAGCTAAACTATTGAGGTGTGACCACCGGACATTCAAACGTTCTGTTGCGAATAGTCAACTGGGGCGCAAAAAACGCATTGGGGAAGAAAAGGCGCAAATTAACTGCAAAAGACTTGAGAAGAATTAAACGTCAAACTACCAGGAACCCATTATCCTCCAGTGCCACCGTATTCCAGAACTGCAACCTACCTGGAGTGTTCAGAAGTACAAGGTGTCAAGTGCTCAGAGACATGGCCAAGGTCAAGAAGACTGAAACAAGACCCCCACTGAATAAGATTCACAAGTTGAAGCGTCAAGATTGGGCAAAGAAATACCTGAAGACAGATTTTTCAAACGTTTTATGGACAGATTAAATGAAAGTGACTCTTGATGGACCAAATGGATGGGCCCGTGGCTGGATCAGTAATGGACACAGGGCACCACTTTGAGTCAGGTGCCAGCAAGGTGAAGGAGGGGTACTGGTATGGGCTGCTATCATTGAGGATGAGGTAGTTGGACCTTTTCGGGTTGAAGATGGACTGAAACTCAACTCCCAAACCTACTGCCAGTTTCTGGAAGATTCTTTCGTCAAACAGTGGTACAGGAAGAAGTCCTCAGCATTCTAGAAGGCCATGATCTTTATGCAGGACAATGCTCCATCACATGCATCCAAGTACTCCACTGCTTGGATAGCCAGCAAGGGCCTCAAAGATGCCTGAATCATGACCTGGCCCCCTTCCTCACCTGACTTAAATCCTATTGAGAACTTGTGGGCCCTTCTCAAACGTGAGATTTACAGTGATGGAAGACAATACACATTTTTGAACAGCATTTGGGAGGCAGTGGTTGCTGCTTCAGCGAACATTGATCGTGAACAGATCAAGAAACTGACAGACTCCATGGATGGAAGGCTCATGGCAGTTATTGAAAATAAGGGTGGCTATATTGGTCACTGAATATTTTTGAAAGGCCAAAAATGTTATATAATTTTCATTTTGTGTTACTTATCTGTTACACTTACTCTAAAAATTGAGAATAAACAAGTGAGTTGAGAGAAATTATTTTTGTAATTTAGTTGCCTAATACTTCTGCACACTAATAGTTGCCTAATAATTGTGCACATTTATATATTTCCCTGAGAAAGACAAAACTCACTTTTCCTTTGTTAAACATTCAGGTTTGAGGTTCAATAACATTTTGGATTGACTGAGAGCATTGTGTTTGTTCAACAATAAAATGAATCCCGAGGAATACAATTTGCCTAATAATTGTGCACGCAGTGTATTACTATTTTACAAGTGGATTATTTATCTCAAAGCTTGTCTACTTGTCTACTTCACTGGAATGTATTTTCAAAATGTCAATTTTTTTAATCAATTAACCACAAAATCGTTGTTGAAATTTTTCCAAAAGTAGTGATGACACATAGGACATTTTTAGTTGAGCAAGAGCAGTGTTAGCCAGGGAAAGTGTTGGGAAAATAATTATGTGACATCTTGTGGTCTTACTATGAATTACAGAGGGGGGGGGGGGGGGTTACCCCATGGAGCTAGTTACCCCCTAGTACACTAAACATTACACAATAAATTCATCAATGAGAGGTTTGGAAGGAATCAGTGGCTAACTGCAAGAGTTGTATTGGTCACATACACATGTTTAGCAGATGTTATTGCGGGTGTAGTGAAATGCTTGTGTTTCTAGCTCCAACAGTGCAATAATATGTAACAATTCCACAACAATACACACAATACTCCTGAGTGGCGCAGTGGTCTAAGGCACTGCATCACAGTGCAAGAGGCGTCACTACAGTCCCTGGTTCGGCTGTATCACATCCAGCTGTGATTGGGAGTCCCACAGGGCGGCACACAATTGGCCCATGGTCGTTCGCGGTTTTGCCGGGGTAGGCCGTCATTGTAAATAAGAATTTGTTCTTAACTGACTTGCCAAGTTAAATAAAGGTTAAAAAAGATATACACATATATATATATATATATATATATATATATATAAAAAAAATGAGAATAAAAAAAATGCACACAATACACAATACACACATCTAAAGTATAGGAATGGAATTAAGAATGTATAAATATTTGGAAGAGCAATGTTGGAGCGGCTTAGACAAAAATACAGTAGAATAGAAAACGGTATATACATATGAGATGAGTAATGCAAAATATGTAAAAAATTATTAAAGTGTCTAGTGTTCCATTATTAAAGTGGCAGGTGATTTCAAGTCTATGTATTTAGGCAGCAGCCTCTAATGTGCTAGTGATGGCTATTTAACAGTCTGATGGCCTTGAGATAGAAGCGGTTTTTCAGTCTCTCGGTCCCAGCTTTGATGCACCTGTACTGACCTCACCTTCTGGATGATAGCAGGGTGAACAGGCAGTGGCTCAGGTGGTTGTTGTCCTGGAAGGAAGGTAATTTGCACCCCCAGTGATCCTTTCGGCAGACTGCACCACCCTCTAGAGAGCCCTGCGGTTGCGGGCAGTGCAGATGCCGTACCAGGCGGTGATACCACCCGACAGGATGCTCTCAATTGTGCATCTGTAAAAGTTTGTGAGGGTTTTAGGTGCCAAGCCAAATTTCTTCAGCCTCCTGAGGTTCTTCACCACACTGTCTGTGTGGGTGGACCATTTCAGTTTGTCAGTGATGTATACGCCGAGGCTCATGCCTGCTCAAGCTTTCCCCCTTCTCCACTGCGGTCCCGTCGATGTGGATAGGGTGGTGCTCCCTCTACTGTTTCCTGAAGTCCACGATCAGCCCCTTTGTTTTGTTGACGTTGAGTGAGAGGTTATTTTCCTGGCACCACACTCCCAGGGCACTCACCTCCTCCCTGTAGGCTGTCTCGTCATTGTTGGTAATCAGGCCTAATACTGTTGTGTTGTCTGCAAACTTGATGATTGAGTTGGAGGTGTGCTTGGCCACGCCGTCATGGGTGAACAGGGAGTACAGGAGGGGGCTGAGCGCGCTCACTTGTGGGTCCCCAGTGTTGAGGATCAGCGCGAAGTGGAGGTGTTGTTTCCTACCTTTACCAACTAGGGGATGACCCATCAGGAAGTCCAGGACCCAATTGCACAGGGCGGGGTTCAGACCCAGGGCCTCAAACTTAATGATGAGTTTGTAGGGTACTATGGTGTTGAATGCTGAGCTATAGGCAATGAACAGCGTTCTTACATAGGCATTCCTCTTGTCCAGATCGGATAGGGCAGTGTGCAGTGCGACGGCGATTGCATTGTCTGTGAATATATTGGGGCGGTAAGCAAATTGAAGTGGGTCTAGGGGTGTCAGGTAAGGTAGAGGTGATATGATCCTTAACTAGTCTCTCAAAGCACTTCATGATGACAGAGGTGAGTGCTACGGGGCGATAGTAATTTAGTTCAGTTACCTTTGCTATCTTGGGTACAGGAACAATGGTGGCCATCTTGAAGCATGTGGGGACAACAGACTGGGATAGGGAGCGATTGAATATGACTGTTAACACTCCAGCCAGCTGGTCTGCGCATGCTCTGAAGGGCTAGGGATGCTCTCTGGACCGGCAGCCTTGTGAGTGTTAACACGCTTAAATGTCTTACTCAGATCGGCCACAGAGAAGGAGAGCCCACAGTCCTTAGTAGCTGGCCACATTGGTGGCACTGGGTTATCCTCAAAGCAGGCGAATTAAAGGTGTTTAGCTTGTCCGGAAGCAAGACATCAGTTTCTTGTCTGTAGACCCTGCCACATACGTCTCGTGTCTGAGCCGTTGAAATGCAAATCCACTTTGTCTCTATACTGACATTTTGACTGTTTGATTGCCTTACAGAGGGAATAACTACACGGTTTGTATTCAGCAATATTCCCAGTCACCTTACCATGGTTGATATTATTCTCAGAGGCTACCCAGAACATATCTCAGTCCATGTGATCAAAACAATCTTGAAGCATGGATTCCGATTGGTCAGACCACCATTGAATATTCTGTAGCACAGGTACTTCCTGTTTGAGTTTCTGCCTATAGAAAGGGAGGAGTAACTGGCTTCATCAATAAGTGCATCGAGGACGTCGTCCCTACAGTGACTGTACGTACATACCCCAACCAGAAGCCATGGATTACAGGAAACATTCACACTGAGCTAAAGGGCAGAGCTGCCACGTTCAAGGTGCGGGACTCTAACCCTGAAGCTTACAAGAAATACTGCTATGCCCTGCGACGAACCATCAAACAGGCAAAGCGTCAATACAGGGCTAAGATTGAATCATACTACACCGGCTCCGACACTCGTCTTATGTGGCAGGGCTTGCAAACTATTACAGACTACAAAGGGAAGCACAGCCGCGAGCTGCCCAGTGACACGAGCCTACCAGATGAGCTAAATCACTTCTATGCTTGCTTTGAGGCAAGCAACACCGAGGCATGCATGAGATCATCAGCTGTTCTGGACGACTGTGTGATCACGCTCTCCATAGCCAACGTGAGTAAGACCTTTAAACAGGTCAACACACACAAGGCTGCGGGGCCAGACGGATTACCAGGATGTGTGCTCTGGGCATGTGCTGACCAACTGGCAGATGTCTTCACTGACATTTTCAACATGTCCCTGATTGAGTCTGTAATACCAACATGATTCAAGCAGACCACCATAGTCCCTGTGCCCAAGAACACAAAAGAAACCTGCCTAAATGACTACAGACCCGTAGCACTCACGTCCGTAGCCATGAAGTGCTTTGAAAGGCTGGTAATGGCTCAGATCAACACCATTATCTCAGAAACCCTAGACCCACTCCAATTTGCATACCGCCCAAACAGATCCACAGATGATGCAATCTCTATTGCACTCCCCCTGCCCTTTCCCACCTGGACAAAAGGAACACTTATGTGAGAAACTATTCATTGACTACAGCTCAGCGTTCAACACCATAGTCCCCTCAAAGCTCATCACTAAGCTAAGGATCCTGGGACTAAACACCTCCCTCTGCAACTGGATACTGGACTTCCTGACGGGCCGCCCCCAGGTGGTGAGGGTAGGTAGAAACACATCTGCCACGCTGATCCTAAACACTGGAGCCCCCCAGGGGTGCTTGCTCAGTCCCCTCCTGTACTCCCTGTTCACCCACGACTGCATGGCCAGGTACAACTCCAACACCATCATTAAGTTTGCAGACAACACAACAGTGGTAGGCCTGATCACCGACAACAACGAGACAGCCTATAGGCTCCCCCCAACCCATCTTTTACGCTGCTGCTTCTCTCTGTTTATCATATATGCGCAGTCACTTTAACTATACATTCATGTACATATGTACATACTACCTCAATTGGCCCGACCAACCAGCGCTCCCGCACATTGGCTAACCAGGCTATCTGCATTTTGTCCCACCATCCACCACCCGTCAACCCTTCTTTACGCTACTGCTACTCTCTGTTCATCATATATGCATTGTCACTTTAACCATATCTACATGTACATACTACCTCAATCAGCCTGACTAACCGGTGTCTGTATGTAGCCTCGCTACTGTATATAGCCTCGCTACTGTTTTTCACTGTCTTTTTACTGTTGTTTTTATTTCTTTACTTGGCAATTGTTCACCTAGTACCTTTTTCACTATTGGTTAAAGCCTGTAAGTAAGCATTTCACTGTAAGGTGAACCTGTTGTATTCAGGGCACGTGACAAATAAACTTTGATTTGATTTGAAAATGGAGTCGTGATCAGATTTGCCGAAGGGATGGTGGGGGAGGGCCTTGTAGGCATTTCGAAAAGTTGAGTGGCAGTGGTCCAATGTTTTCTCTGAGCGAATGTTACAGTCAATGTGCTGGTAGAACTTTGGTAGCGTTTTCCTCAGATTACCTTTGTTAAAATCCCTGGCTACAATAAATGCGGCTTCAGGATATGTGATTTCCAGTTTGTAGTTCTTTGAGGGCCATCGTGGTATCAGTTTGAGGGGGAATATACACGGCTGTGACTATAACCGAAGAGAATTCTCTTGGGAGGTAATATGTTCGGAATTTGATTATGAGGTATTCTAGGTCAGGTGAACAAAAGGACTTGAGTTTCTGTATGTTATCACAATCACACCATGAGTAGTTAATCATGAAACAAACACCTCCGCCCTTCTTGTTCCCGGAGAGATCTTTATTCCTGTCTGCGCGATGAACTGGAGCCCAACTGGCTGTTCGGACACAAACAGTATATCCCGACAGAGCCATGTTTCCGTGAAGCAGAGTATGTAACAATCCCTGATGTCGCTCTGGAAGGAGATTCTCGCCCTGAGCTCGTCTACTTTATTATCCAGAGACTGAATATTAGCAAGTAATGTACTCAGAAGCGGTGGATGGTGTGCGTGCCTCCTGAGTCGGACTAGAAGTCTACTCCAAATACCTCTTCTCTGCCAGCGGTGTTTTGGATCAGCCTCTGGAATAGTTACATTTCCCTGGGGTGTACAAACAAAGGATCCAATTCGGGAAATTCGTATTCCTGGTTGTAATGCTGCTAATGCTGCAGCTCTGATATCCTGAAGTTATTTCAGGTTATATGTAATAATACAAAATCATTTCTGGGCTAAGAATGTAAGAAATAACACATACAAAAAAAATGGTGCAAAGTTGCTTAGGAGCTAGAAGCACGGCTGCCCTATCTGTCCAAGTCTGGGTTTAAGGGTCTCTTTTCCAAGCTTAAAAGGATAAACATTCAACATCATGGGCCATAAAAGGTTGAATACATTGGCCATGCTGTCAATCCAGCATGACTTCTGCAGTGTTCAAAACAACTGGAAACTCGGAACTGGAAAATCTCAGACTTCAGTGAGTTCAAGACAACTGGGAACTCAGAAAAAAACAAGCTCCGACTGGGAAAATATGGTCATCTAACTCGGAATTCCAAGTCAGGAACTCGGGCCTCTTTTCTACAGCTCCAACCTGAAGATCACTGACTTCATGATTTGACCTTGTTTTTTTCAGAGATCCCAGTTGTCTTGAAAGCACCATAAATCCCGGGATTGCCAGACTTTGATGACAAAGTTTCATGACAGAAATTGCCCACGAAGGACCGCCGCAACACCTTCCAGTTCAAGTGAGTACAGGACAACAAGGTGAGTCAAAAAATGTATTGTATGCAGCTGCATAAATTATGCAATATGCCAGGGAGATATGTATACTGTAGATAAGAATGTAATACTAAGTGGGTGTAGTAAACTGTTAGTAGCCCATATGCCTCACCCTAATAATTTGGTGCACATGTAGCCTTTAAAGAAATGTAATCATTGAATATTGTAAGAGCTTTTGTTGTCTGCTTATATGCCTTCTTTATTTATCCTACGGTTCTGACTTGGTCTACAGGGAGAATAATGTAAGAACGGCCAATGTTCTGAATTCTGTCGCTGTACCTTTCAAAAGTGCTGAGCAAATAGTTATATTGACTACGTCCATCCTAGCTCGCTCATTTATGTCGAAATTACGGATTGCCTCTTATTCGCTTGTCGTCCCCTTATGCCATAGTTTGCACATCTCAATTGTCAACAGAAACAACATTTATTTGAGTAAGTCAGCCATATCAGCTATGTTTTTTAAAAGGCAGTAAATGAGGCTGAATGAACTGTTTCGCTTCCACACAAGGCTCTGGAGATAGCCAGGTGTGGCAGTGTTACTGTAAGGATTCACTCCATGGTGCTGAAAAGAAAGCTCTGCTATTGGGACAGCTTTATGTAGGCCATGTGGGCACCGTTTGTCACCGTTATAGTGCAATTAATGTATTGTTTAGTGTTGTGTAGTGGCTTTGCTGGCACGCATCTAAAAACATTTTTTGTGGTTTGCCCCAACAAGATTTACATGCAAAAACACCACTGAAAACAGCATTTGCAATCAATGCATGTAGGCTTAATCAACTAATGGACATTAATGGCAACAAAGGTTGCAAATCCGGTGTGGCTCAGGTGGTAGCACATGGCACTTGCAACGGCAGGGTTGTGGGTGTGTTTCTCACCAGTGAGCAGTATGAACAAATATGAAAATGTTTGCACTTACTACTTTCTGTAAGTTGCTCTAGATAAGAGTGTCTGCAAAATAACTGAAATGAAAATCACTCAACATGTTTTCAGTGTAGGGCATAAAGTATTCTACATATTTTATCAGAGAATGTCCAACTGTCTTTCACAACGCAAGAAGAGGAAATGGTGCCATAGTCAAGTGCGCCTCTGGGCTCATCATCACACCAGAGATACGGGATATAATGACGAGATGCTTGTGTCTCCATCCTAACAATGGATTCGTTGTCCACAGAGCGAAATGGTGGGCCGTCAAAGTCCCGCCTGTTCCTTTGTTTGGATTGATGGATACATCTCGTTGTTTGAATACGTTTTTCAATATTCTATTAGGGGCGTTAACATCAACCGCATGTATTCAACGGAGAGTGAGATGTTATGCTAGCCTAATGAATATGCATAGACCGTCTCGAATTTCAACAGGGACAACTCCGATATGAAGTATTTTTTCTCAAAGTTGCCAGGATGTAATGTGCATCACACATATCAATACACCCCTAGCAACCTAACCATTTCAAAACGTATATTATATCAAATAAGTCTCACGTATCAAAATAGCAATTCATTTTTATCTTGACTAGATTTGACACTCTCTCATTGCCCCCCATACAAAAACGCCTCTCTTGATTAATAATGAATGATTTGCTTATTGTGGACAGATCTTGGGCAGAGTAAACCCTCTCACCTCTTCCTCTCTGGACACACTTTGCAATAAAATAGACAGTCCTCATAGAGATAGAGGACTCATCTTTGTATTTGTGCCTTTATGGCTTCTGTGACAGGAATCTCCATTTTAAAGTAGTAAATGTTATTTTGTTTGAAAAAAGCATAAAGCTAATATTGGTGATTATTACCACCTGCAGTCCTGAATCATTAATTTATTGTAACCACTAGATGGTGGTGATATAGCTTAAAGCCGTTGACAAACCATAGGCAACACAATTTGAAGAACCCAATGCTCTGATCACTGGCTGATTGTTCCCAGCCCATAGGAATCCCCACCCAGATGACAACTTTAAAATGGTGGAAGCCCTCAATGGCAATGTCCATGCTAAAACGGGTTATATCCAGCTAAGGTCCTCTATCTATCTGTCTATATATCTCTATGATACTCCTCCAGTTATGAGCTTCCACGCCATCCTGGGTTTGAACTGTGAACTCATGTTTATGAACTAAATAGAGGTAGGCCTAGGTTAGGCTACTTCACTAATGTCAAACAACTTGGGAATCAATTTGAGTTACACATCAAAACAGTTTTATTATCATTCTGTATGGTTTATTTGAACTACATAGTGTATATAATAGATAATGAGAAATTGCTTGGTATTAAAGGAAATATATTATATTTGTTATCTGATACATAGTTAAAACCCAGTACATTTTGTTGCTAGAAAAGGTATGTTGCAGTTTTACAATGGTAAGAATGAACAAAGCAGAGAAACATTTCAGTTGGCAACATCATAATAGGGGTTTATAAAAGTTAATAAATGAAAGGACTGCTTAATTGCTTACCATATTATATTTTCCATTGGTTACACTTGTACTGTATGCACACCTCCGATTAGCTCTTTTAATTTATATGTAAAAGCAAATTTGTTTATAGAAACGGCAGATTATAGAAACAGTAGTAAACAAACAGTTTTCAGTGGAAATTAGCTACCAAATCAAATGTACAGTAGCCCTAGGAATCAATCTACGGGTCAATTTTACTGTTCTGTCCTTCTGAAATGTTTGAACACCATTGTGGGTTTGTTGTAGGATTCTTGTTTTAGAAAAGATCTGTGCTCCAAAGTGAAGCAAATTGAGGCATCTCTTTTTGTTATCCCATGGGTCATGGCCTAAATATGGCAGAGGTTCCACTGAATTGATACAATTGATGTTACTCCACTTCGGTTTTGTCAAGACTTTCCATGTTGCATTCACTTGGGGGTTATGTCAACAGATTTTATAAAGATACCTCCTCTTCTCTTCCATTTTATTCAACTTCCACTTTGACACTCAACACTTCCTGTTCTCAACAGAAATACAAACTGCACAAATGGCTGAATCATTACTTGTGTGCTTTGTTAAATACATAAGTAGCTAACAATAACACACTGAAGGACCTGAATACATTGTCTGCTCTGCTGCATACAGTACTTATACAGGCTTTAACAATTGTTTTTAACAAAACTAAGCAACAAATCTTTGATGGCATTGTTCAAAATAATAGAGTAAGTGATCCCTTCATGTATATTGGCCGGTCATATCAGTGTTGTGGTGGAGCCTTGGACACACACAGGACGTTTTTATAGATCTGAAATCAAAGTGGAGGAAGACATTTCAAAGGCAACATTCATGATGTCATTACGTTATAGAGAATGTCACACTAATTATACTCTCTGGCATTTGTGTCTGCGATGGCACTTGGGTGACAAAGAGGAGCAGGTGTGTGCTAAGGAGAACACTCCGTAAGAGGATAGCAGGAGGTCCATTGCTGTATAAAAGCAGTAGCTTAAATGTACTGAAGGAATGTCATTTGAGTTGTCACCATAATAAATGATTGTAGTCAATAAAGACAAAGTTATTTCTTTACACCTGGAACAGTATCATCATCAGCATTCATTCTATCCGAATCAAGCAGTGTCTGTGAAAACTCCAAGTCTATTCAGTGATGGAACACACATGCTGGGGGTGAGGTGTCAAAACAACACAGTCTTCCAGCCTCCATCGCCACACTGGCCGACGTGAACATGCAGACCTGACTTAACCAGGTTGGTGAAAGGGGGAGGACATGGGGTGTTGGGGTCAGGGATTGATCATATGGCTGCTGGAGTGATGTGATGTGCTGGTTAAAGCAAGCTGGTCTAAATATGTCCACCACCCAAGTGGTTGTGGAGTGGACAGGCAGAGTGAAGCAGTTACACTGGTGTCACATAGTTCCCTGGGAAAGTCCCAAAGGCATGTGTCCTTTTTGACGTACCTAAGGAAAGAGCAGAGCACATAATAAAGTAAAAGGTTGTTCTCTCATACTGTACACTTTACAAATACTGTATGAAAATTAAACCCAGTCATCTGAAGTCATACTTGTAATGTCATGTGATGCCCAATAGAGGGCGCACTTCATTTGTCTTCTGAATGTAAGGTTTGTGTAAATTCCTTACCTACAAACCAGCCATCATCACACTTCTCCATCACTTGTACTATGTCCCCCTCTCTCAGTTCCAGCTCATCTTTGTTCTGTGGTCTGTAGTTGTAAACTGCTTTGTATCTGAGTGAGAGAGCACAGGCCAGGGTTTTGGATTTGATTTTGGGCAAGATGAATAGACTGTGGCAATGAAGAATGAGAGACACTACCTCAATTACGTATTATAAAATCACATTTTGATTGATTAGATTTTGTTACTCACGGTTGGTGCTGCATCACTGTTGAGCCAGCATTGTTGGTCGTTTGTGGTTTGCGGATATTGGTCGGGGCTGCTCCTCCCCTGTGGGCAGATGGTGATATCTGATTGGATGGTGAAACAGCTCTGCCAATGGAGTTGTGCAAAGCCGGGTGTGCTCCTCCCCAGTGGTTGTTCTGGGTGGTGGGGAATGCAGGCCCAGAAGTGGGGTGTGGCCAGGGATTGGGTGCTTTTTTGGATAGGGAGGGCTGGGGGGATGAACGTGAATGGGAAGCTACCGTCCCATGGGGTATGGGTGAGGACGGCTTCAGGGGGGAATATCCTGGCTCAGGGCTGCGGGACGGGGGGGTCAGACTCAGAGGCGAGCGGGTCAAAGGCGAACAAGGTGAGTGTAGAGGGCGTCCTGGACTCATTGGCTCTGGGGATGTGGGTGACATGGGACATGCAGGGTAGTCATCAGAGGATGATTTGGTGCGGGGTAACTTGTTAACCTGGACGTAGTTGGTGGGGAAGATGCCACTCCGGCTGGTCCCTGGGATCCGGCCCTCCAGCCACCTGTCATCCACACGCCTGGTCACACAGATCACCTCGCCCTTAGACAAGAGATTGGAGGACAGATATGGTTCAAGACATAAGTATCATTCAGATATCAGGTACAGTAGTCGTCCAGTGTTTCCCCTTTATCAATTTAGTAGTGGTGTCCTACCACTGCTAAACTGTTGCCACTGCTGAAAGAAATGTTAATGTTTTGTATATATACAGTGCCTTTGAAAAGTATTCAGACCCGTAGATGATTTCCACATTTTATTACCTTACAGCCTTATTCTGAAATGTATTAAATTGTATTTTTCCCTCATCAATCTACACACAATATTGCATAATGACAAAGCAAAAATGGATGGTGCAAGGACGGATGGTGCCAGGTTTCCTCCAAGCGTGACGCTTGGCTTCAGGCTAAAGAGTTTAATCTTGGTTTCATCAGACCAGAGAATCTTGTTTCTCATGGTCTGAGAGTCTTTAGGTGCCCTTTGGCAAACTCCAAGCAGGCTGTCATGTGCATTTTACTGAGGAGTGGCTTCCGTCTGGCCACCCTATCATAAAGGCCTGATTGGGAGAGTGCTGCAGAGATGGTTGTCTTTCTGGAAGGTTCTCCCATTTCCACAGAGGAACTCTGGAGCTCTGTCAGAGTGACTATCTGGTTCTTTGTCACTTCCCTAACCAAGGCCCTTCTCCCCCGACACAATGCTGTCTCGGAGCTCTACGGACAATTCCTTCGACCTTATACCTTGTTTTTTTTCCTGACATGCAGTGCCAACTGTGAGACCTTATATAGACAGGCATGTGCCTTTCCAAATCATGTCCAATCAATTGAATTTACCACAGATGGACTCCAATCAAGTTGTAGAAACATCTCAAGGATGATCAATGAAAACAGGATGGACCTTTACTCAACTTTAAGTCTCGTAGCAAAGGGTCTGAATACCTATGTAAACACTGAAAGGTTATTATTATTATGATTTATTAGTGCAAAATGTCAAAAAATCTGTTTTCTCTTTGTCATTATTGGGTATTATGTGTAGATTGTTGAGAAAAAATATCAATTTTAGAATAAGGCTGTAACTTAACAAAATGTGGAAAAGTCAAGGGGTCTGAATACTTTCCAAAGGCACTGTATATTTCTGCCGAGACACACTTTTAAATGGATAGTCGTTGGCTCGTTGACTGGAAGTCTATGGGAACCACTACCCTTTCCACCACTGCTGGGGAAGTGGTTTTGTAGGGGAAACTCTGTGTCAATGTTGCAGGGAATCTCAGTGAATTAAACCCATGCAATGTGAGAAATACGGTATAGGTACAATACTGTAAATTATTAAAGATTGAAAATGAGAATCAACGTCCTAAAGAGTACATCGTAGGATGCTCACTTTGCGGAAGGACAGCTCAACAGGCAGGTCTGCATTGAAGGAGAACAGAGCCACTGCCTCTCCATAGTCCAGCACCTGGATTGTTGGAGACTTGATGGGCGTGGGCTTCTCTGTAGGAGGAACAATCTGGGGGCAGAAATGAGAGACGGTAAGATTCAGAATGACATGTGGAGCACTTCATATAAGATCCATGCTCAGAAGTTCGATGGATTCACACCAACCTCCACATAGGTTGTGGGGAAGATACCGGCTCTTCCATGATGCTCTCCTTCAAACCAGTTGGCGTCTACCTGCCTGTGGATGTAAACTATGTCCCCCTTCTGTAGAGACAGTTCCCTAGGAAGAGGAGGAAAAAAAAGGTCAAACTATGGCACGATGGACATCCATTAGATTAAAGGAAGAGTTCTGCTTTTTTGTAATCCTCTGTTAGAAGGGTTTGTTTCTAGTAACTCTGTATTAACATTTACGTTTTTGGGCTTGCTGAGAAAAACGGTTTAGTACAGTTACATTTGGCCGTCCTAAATGTGATATAATTACAATGTGTGCTTCTTTTTACTGACAATATTGTTCAACGGATGTGTGGGAGAGCAAATGGTTTGCAGGCGATCAGTAGGCATTATAACTCACTTGGGTGACTGAGCCTGGAAAGTGAACTTGGCTCGTGCTGCTTTCATCTACATAAACACAAAACAGTTTATCGGCAAGATGGAAAGGAAGTTTGCTTTTCACAAGGGCACAGGCATCTTTCTCCTTACAGTTGTTGATAGTTATAGCAAGATCCTAATCAGGGCAAGTTCAGATAACAGACAATAAAACAATATACTACATGGCGGCTGGTAGCCTAGTGGTTAGAGCGTTGGACTAGTAACCGAAAGGTTGCAAGATCGAATCCCCAAGGTAAAAATCTGCAATTAACCCACTGTTCCTAGGCCGTCATTGAAAATAAGAATTTGTTCTTAACTGACTTGCCTAGTTAAATAAAGGTAAAAATGAAAAAATATATATATATTAAATGGCCCTGGATGTCCAGCTCAGCCTCAAAACAACTCAGCTCATAGAGCACACTCCTGGCCAATGCAACACAGTGGTTGGAAGGAATTAAAATCAGTCACATTATACAAAAGTATAATACCCCTTCAAATTAGTTGATTCAGCTATTTCAGCCAGTCCCGTTGCTGACAAGTGTATAAAAATCGACCATGCCGCCATGCAATCTCCATAGACACTGTCATAGGATGCCACCTTTCCAACAAGTCAGTTTGTAACATTTCTGCCCTGCTAAAGCTGCCCTGGTCAACTGTAAGTGCTGTTATTGTGAAGTGGAAACCTCTAGGAGCAATAATGGCTCAGCCGTGAAGTGGTAGGGCTCACAGAACGGGACTTCCAAGTACTGAAGCAAGTAAAAATCCCCTGTCCTCTGTTGCAACACTCACTACCGAAATCCAAACTGCCTATGGAAGCAACGTCAGCACAATCACTGTTTGTCAGGAGCTTCATGAAGTGGGTTGCTGTGGCCAAGGAGCTGCACACAAGCCTAAGATCACCATGCGCAATGCCAACTGTCGGCTAGAGTTGTGTAAAGCTCGCTGCCATTGGACTCTGGAGCAGTGGAAATACGTTCTCTGGAGTGAGGAATCGCACTTCACCATCTGGCAGTCCGATGGACAAATCTGGGTTTGGCAGATGCCAGAAGAACGCTACCTGCCCGAATGCATAGTGCCAACTGTAAAGTTTGGTGGATGAGAAATAAATGGTATGGGGCTGTTTTTCATGGTTCGGGCTAGGCCCCTTAGTTCCAGTGAAGGGAAATCTTAATGCTACAGCATACAAGGGCATTCTAGACGATTCTGTGCTTCCAACTTTGTGTCAACAGTTTGGGGAAGGCCCTTTCCTGTTTCAGCATGACAATTCCCCCGTGCTCAAAGCGACGTCCATACAGAAATGGTTTGTCAAGGTCGGTGTGAAATAATTTGACTGGCCTGCACAGAGCCCTGACCTCAACCCCATTGAACACCTTTGGAATGAATTGGAAGGCCGACTGTGATCCAGGCCTAATCGCCCAACATCAGTGCTCAACCTCACTAATGCTCTTGTGGCTGAACGGAAGCAAGTCCCCGCAGCAATGTTCCAACATTTAGTGGAAAGCCTTCCCAGAAGAGTGAAGGCTGTTATAGCAGCAAAGGGGGTATTATTGCCCATGATTTTGGAATGAGATGTTCAATGAGCAGGTATCCACATACACTACATGGCCAAAAGTATGTTCATAAATACAGAATCCTTACAAAGCACAAAAGCCTACTGCGAGGAACCTCACTCCTTAAATATGATCGCTCCTTTTCCAAAACGTTCTGACGTTGTGTACAACACAGTTACCTATAGAGGTTGGATATCCCAATAACCAAGAAAGAGAAATACATTTACCTGCTTCTCCAATCTCTTGGGTGGGAACTCCATGGCTTCAGGTGCAGGGGAGAGGTGTTCTACTGTACAACAGCATGAGGAGGTGGAGAGAAAAACAGGGGTTAGTGAGGAAACAAGACAGATGGGTCAAACTGGTGTAGGGCATTGCACGGTAACCGAATGGCACTGAGACTCAGATGTTTTATTTAAAATGTATGCCAAACAAAAACCATTGATTTCAAAGTTTAACAAACCATATAACTCTATGCACAAGGACTACACTTAACCATTTACACTTAACATTTGACAAAAACACATACTGGAAGAACTGTGCAGATACGTTTGGTTACAGAATTTCGGTAAATCTCCCTCAGTTGTTTATATGACCGTGTTTTTCAAAAACTACTGCACATAACAGTAGAGTAGTGTAGAGTTCATACAGTACTGTAAAGTGGAGTATAGTTCAGTACATTAGTGTACTCAACTCTAGTTCTCTACTGTGTACTGTACTCTTCACTCTATTCTACAGTACAGGATTGTACTGTACTAAACTTTACTTTTCTGTACTAAACTTCTCTTTACTGTACGGTGCTGTGCTGTTCAAACTTGTGAAACACAGACGTCTATGATTGGTTCAGATTTGGTCTGGTCCGGACAAAATCTGAACCAATCATGGACATCTATGTTTGGGGCAAATTAAGACAAAAAATTACGTCTGTTGACGTTAAAATCAAGGCCAGGACGGACTGACCAAATTTCAACTACGTTTCAATGTCCATGGATGTTCGGTGTTGGTCGGTGCTCAGTGGGTGAGTATGCTTGTTACAGTAAATGGAAAGAGAGGGGGTTCTGTAAGTTTTTTAAACTTACAGAAGGCAAAAAAATATTCTAAACTAATTCTAAGTATTGGTATTAGTTGGCAGTCGTCTTTACTTCAAAATTATTGTGTTTTGATGTATATCTAGTACCTTGAAATACTTTTTTGTTAGATGTTTTCTAAGACCCCTTTTCCATTTCTTTGACAAGAAATCAAAGCCTTTGCTTATTCCAAATTCTTGGAATGGAAAAAATGTATATATGCCGTAATTTCTCTAAAATATTGACTCTTAGCTTTCATTTGACATCCAATTTGACATGCTCATATGAACTTCACATGTTGGTGCTCATGGGTCCTTTTACATGACCTGTAGCAGAATCACAATGTTTATCAGTATATTTTGTAAAGCCTACCAATCCAGCTTTTGTTTCTTTAAGAGTATAATTATATCAAGCCAGTGGGAAGATATGTAAACATTCAACGGACCCTCTCCTGTTCAATGCATGTTATTGTAGCCTTTTCCTGTATTCAAATGACCTAGTGGCCTCAAGGGTGGAGTGTTATTAAAATTTCTCATGATTTCATAATAAAACATCCAGTGTTCTATGTCAAACAGTTTTGTTATATTTCAGTCATCGGTGATGTATATAAAGTGTAATATTGGGATGTAAACTCAAAATGTAATACATTTCAACTCTATATCTGACACGGTACAGATGTCTTCTTTTTTGTTTTGTTTCCAGATTTGTTTAAGACAACCAAGAAACACTCTGTGTGACCCTGATTTAGCCTACTGCAGTAAAGGTTATTAAAAGAAGCCAAACTTTTGGGCTGGCTCTTGGACTAATCTCCAAGAAAAACAGTTGGATAAAGCTAATCTATAATTAAAGACTTCTGGCCCGCAGTTCCTATTTTTTGTGCTTCCTCCCCACCCTGACACTACAGTTCTTTCCATACTAAAAGTAAGAAACCTCTCCTCTCTCTAACACAGATCAGATTCATATCAAATTCGTTCAGACAGATCAGGTAACAGACTACAGGAAATCACAAGGAATCAAAATACTTCAACAATAGTCCCGTATTGAATTACTGTATTCCGTTAGTAGAGGCTGCTTTTCCATGGACTTTTCACTGATTAGATTATATAAAGTACACTACGGTATATACATTACATTATGTATTTTACCCACTTTTAAATTAAGCAATTCCTATAACAGAATTCAAGTACATAGCAGTATTATGCCCAACCTACTGTTACTAGTCTTTAGTGAATTATTTTACTGAGACTGCATGTTGAGCGTCAAGGATCATATTACCTCTACCTTACCTGCCACCCTAGACCCACGTCAATTTGCTTATCGCCCCAATAGATCCACAGACGACACAATCGCCATCACTCTGCACACTAGCCTATCCGATCTGGACAAGAGGAATACCTATGTAAGAATGCTGTTTATTGACTATAGCTCAGCATTCAACAGCATAGTACCCTCCAAGCTCATCATTAAGCTTAAGGCCCTGGGTCTGAACCCCACCATGTACAACTGGGTCCTGGACTTCCTGACGGGCCGCCCCCAGGTGGTGAAGGTAGGAAACATCACCTCCACTCCGCTGATCCTCAACACGGGGCCCCACAAGGGTGCATGCTCAGCCCCCTCCTGTACTCCTTGTTCACCCATGACTGCATGGCCAAGCACGCCTCCAACTCAATCATCAAGTTTGCAGATAACAAAACACTAGTAGGCTTGATTACCAACAATGACGAGACAGCCTACAGGGAGGAGGTGAGGGCTCTGGGAGTGTGGTGCCTGGAAAACAACCTCTCACTCAACGTCAACAAAACAAAAGGAGATGATCGTGGACTTCAGGAAACAGCAGAGGGTGCACTGTTTTCTATACTATTCTACGGTATCTCATTCACTTAATAATGTTTACATATCTCACATTACTCATCTATATTTATATACTGTATTCTATATCTTAGTCCGTTCCGCTCTGACATCGCTCATCCATATGTATATACTGTAGTCTTAATTCCTACTTAGATGTGTGTATTGGGTATATGTTTCATTTGTTAGATATTACTTGTTAGATATTACTGCACTGTCGGAGCTAGAAGCACAAGCATTTCGCTACACCTGCAATAACATCTGCTAATCTCGTGTATGTGACCAATCAAATTTGATTTGAGTGGCCTAGCCATTGCACCACTCTTTCTGAATGCTTGGATCCAGGATCAACTCCTAATCTTACCATGTGTGGGACTGAGGGCTGCCCTCTGAGCAACAGCTGATGTGGGGACAATGGGACGATGGAGAGGTTGCTTTGCATCAGTCAAGGAGCTGGGGGGAAAAGAAAAAAGAAAAAAAATCACAAAAAAAGATAGCATGTTTACTTTACGATTGTTTGCTCCCACAAACTCCTGTCAATGAGATTTTTCCAAATCTTAACAGCCCACATGGTGGAGCTCCACACAATATGAGGGGACAGAGTGCTGTGTGCTGCAGTAGACACATTTGTCATGCAGACTTGGCTTCTGGCCACAGCTGCTGGTTTGCATGTAAAGATCAAATAAAGATGAAACAGATGCAGAATCAGATGACTCAAGCATGAGAGAGGAGACTCTGGGGACCTTCTGTCTTTGGAGAGAACTTTTAGTCATCATAATCACTGACATTATTACCATGTTGAAATGACAGGGAAACTTCATCCAAAACATAACAGCGTGAGCAAATCAGTGTCATTATTAAAACAAACATATCTGAGAATGTGCATTAGGTCGCTGGGCCAAAACATGAGCTCAGTTTAGCAAACAACTAGGAGAAAAACTGTCCAAGAATGTATTAAGCGAGGTAACTGACAAATATTGGACTGCAACTTGTTAAAGGTATATAGCTCAACTTAAGTAATCTATAAGTGTCTAGGCAGCAAGAGTATAGTTACTTTGTCAAGTTCTCATGTCTTAACTACTAGGGAACCAACGACTGTAAAGACTCATTTATGGCAACAGCAGTGAGATGGACAAGAATAAGAACGTGGGAGTTAGGCCAGGGACTCATCCCTTAACCTGTCTTGTCCTGGTGTTATCTCCCTCTGCAGCTCACACTGGCTCCATGCTGTCCATTGACAGCGAAATTTGGGATCATTCTGAAGGATATCTTTAGAAAGTCACAAGATTCTGAATTGGATTATCTTTTAGAAACTGTTGTTCCAAATCACTGTAGAGCGGTTATTTCTCATGCCTGCAAAAATGTATTGACTGCAATAATTTGAATTGTAGTTTGAGACTTGCTTCATCTGCCTGCACTGGTTATCAAGCCATGGTCTATAGACTCTTCAATGACCAATCTGCCAGTGCACAGACACAGTAAAAGTCTATATGCCATTGACGTGGATCTTATAGAAACAACAGGTGGATTTGTTACTCATAGCCAAGTGGTATGAGGTGTCAGAAATGTGTTGCCTTTGTGGGACAATAAAATACTTTTATGGTCCGAAAACAAAGCACAATTCCTGTCAGAGACCAACTGGCAGATCTTTGTCCACCCAAAAATATTTCTGGATGAAAAAAAGTAGAAGAATGATTTGAGAGAGGCTAAAATATTTGCGGAGTAAATATGCCCTCTGTTATGAACAGATTTGTCAGAGCAAATCAAATAATGGTGTGTGAAATACATGGTTTTGAGGACACACATCAGTAACTATAGGAGCAGTATACAACAATGAACAGTATAATAACTGTTTCCTGTATCAACAACAATCCCTGCACATATTTCACAACAGGAAAGTGATACAGCTACAACCAATGACCTACCCTGTACAACTTGAGACATCGTTTTACTGTTTGGGATAAAAACCATTGTATGTACAATCACACCAACACACAGAGCCACAACTTTGTGCAGACCCGACCCATAACTCACCTGTTGTTCCGTGTTGTCCCTGTCCCTGCAGCAGTTCCTGGATTAGCATTCCTGGCACCCTGGAAGCAGAGATCACATTAAAGGCTGTTCTCTCTTGAAGGAAATCTCACAGATACAGAGCAGAGGTGGTTACCACTCCCAAAGGAGCCAGAGGAAGACAGAACTCCCCTGGGTCCTACACTCCTTTGAATACAATAATAAGATTGATAATGATATTTTTTATCTGTGGTATCTTTGATTGAGGAGTAACAACCACATACAGCTGATGATTAGATGAGGTGCAAATTAAGGTTGTGAAGAGAATCAGCGTCAACATTTGAAGAGTGAAATCAAATCCTTGAATTCAGCACCAAACGCATACAAGTAGTGCTACAACTGAACCTCTGATTTTTCCCTCTCGCTGTCAGTAGAAACAAACAAATGCTTGTTGGATTTACAAGCAGATTTAGATTTGTGGGGGGTTTGGAGGCATGTGATTTGAGTCAGACACATCTAAGTGCAAGGCAGGCAGGCATGTCCTGGGGGCGTGAATAAGGTCAGAGGGCAGTGTCAGGGATGGCATGCAGGGTTGTCTGTCTCAAACAGTTCTCAGGAGGGGAGATACTCCATAGCTGGAAGGGACTATCATCATCAACAACAGATATAGACTAGTCAATTGAAACTAGGTGAAGGTTCTGGTAGAGCATTGGGGAAGTCTTATTACTGTACTGCAACAAAGAAAAGTTATGATGCTGTCTTTGGATAAGCCCTGTTTATGATAACATGGATTTAAGATATTGACTTATGCATGCAAGTAACCAGACCTCATTGCTAGCGGAGTGAGAGAGGGTTACAGGCAGGGTAGCAGGGAGGAGTGTTGCTTCAGCAGAGTCACAAGAAGGGCCTCAGTACCTCACCCTGGCCTCGTCGTGTCTGCTTCTTCTGGGAAAGTCTTCTCTCCAGACCCTGGATGTCCGAGTCCAGCTCAGCCTCAAAACAGCTCAGCTCAGAGAGCAGAGACTCCTGGCCAATGCAGCGCAGTGGTTGGAAGGAATTAAATGAGTCAAATGATACACTATATACACTGCTCAAAAAAATAAAGGGAACACTAAAATAACACATCCTAGATCTGAATGAATGAAATAATCTTATTAAATACTTTTTTCTTTACATTGTTGAATGTGCTGACAACAAAATCACACAAAAATAATCAATGGAAATCCAATTTATCAACCCACGAAGGTCTGGATTTGGAGTCACACTCAAAATTAAAGTGGAAAACCACACTACAGGCTGATCCAACTTTGATGTAATGTCCTTAAAACAAGTCAAAATGAGGCTCAGTAGTGTGTGTGTGGCCTCCACGTGCCTGTATGACCTCCCTACAATGCCTGGGCATGCTCCTGATGAGGCGGCGGATGGTCTCCTGAGGGATCTCCTCCCAGACCTGGACTAAAGCATCCACCAACTCCTGGACAGTCTGTGGTGCAACGTGGCGTTGGTGGATGGAGCGAGACATGATGTCCCCGATGTGCTCAATTGGATTCAGGTCTGGGGAACGGTTAGCCAGTCCTTAGCATCAATGCCTTCCTCTTGCAGGAACTGCTGACACACTCCAGCCACATGAGGTCTAGCATTGTCTTGCATTAGGAGGAACCCAGGGCCAACCGCACCAGCATATGTTCTCACAAGGGGTCTGAGGATCTCATCTCGGTACCTAATGGCAGTCAGCCTACCTCTGGCGAGCACATGGAGTGCGGCCCCCCAAAGAAATGCCACCCCACACCATGACTGACTCACCGCCAAACCGGTCATGCTGGAGGATGTTGCAGGCAGCAGAATGTTCTCCACGGCGTCTCCAGACTCTGTCACGTCTGTCACATGTGTTCAGTGTGAACCTGCTTTCATCTGTGAAGAGCACAGGGCGCCAGTGGCGAATTCTCTGGCAAATGCCAAATGTCCTGCACGGTGTTGGGCTGTAAGCTCAACCCCCACCTGTAGACGTCGGGCCCTCATACCACCCTCATGGAGTCTGTTTCTGACCGTTTGAGCAGACACATGCACATTTGTGGCCTGCTGGAGGTCATTTTGCAGGGCTCTGGCAGTGCTCCTCCTGCTCCTCCTTGCACAAAGGCGGAGGTAGCGGTCCTGCTGCTGGGTTGTTGCCCTCCTACGGCCTCCTCCACGTCTCCTGATGTACTGGCCTGTCTCCTGGTAGCGCCTCCATGCTCTGGACACTACGCTGACAGACACAGCAAACCTTCTTGCCACAGCTCACATTGATGTGCCATCCTGGATGAGCTGCACTACCTGAGCCACTTGTGTGGGTTGTAGACTCCGTCTCATGCTACCACTAGAGTGAAAGCACCACCAGCATTCAATAGTGACAAAAACATCAGCCAGGAAGCATAGGAACTGAGAAGTGGTCTGTGGTCCCCACCTGCAGAACCACTCCTTTATTGGGGTGTCTTGCTAATTGCCTATAATTTCCACCTGTTGTCTATTCCATTTGCACAACAGCATGTGCAATTTATTGTCAATCAGTGTTGCTTCCTAAGTGGACAGTTTGATTTCACAGAAGTGTGATTGACTTGGAGTTACATTGTGTTGTTTAAGTGTTCCCTTTATTTTTTTGAGCAATGTATATACACAAATGTATGTGGACACCCCTTCAAATTTGAGGGTTCGACTATTTTAGCCACACCCGTTGCTGACAGGTGTATAAAAAACGAGCACACAGCCATGCAATCTCCATAAACAAACACTGGCCTTAATGAAGAGCTCAGGGACTTTCAATGTCACTGAGCTCACAGAATGGGACCTCTGAGTGCTGAAGCGCGTAGCTCATAAAAATCATCTGTCGTCGGTTGCAACACTCACTACCGAGTTCCAAACTGTCTCTGGAAGCAACGTCAGCACAATAACTGTTTGTCGGGAGCTTCATGAAATGGGTTTCCATGGCCAAGCATCCGCACACAAGCCTAAGATCACCATGCGCAATCCCAAGCGTCGTCTGGAGCAGTGGAGTGATGAATCACACTTCATCATCTGGCAGTCCGACGGACGAATCTGAATTTGGCGGACGCCAGGAGAACGCTACCTGCTCGAATGCATAGTGCCAACTGTAAAGTTTGGTGGAGGAGGAATAATGGTCTGGGGCTGTTTTTCATGGTGTGGGCTTGGCATATTTAGTCCAGTGAAGGGAACTCTTAATGCTACAGCCTCCATAATCAACTGACGGACTGTGGACCAGATCCGGAACTGGGTCAATACGGACCGCAGGTCCCAAAATAAAGTATACAAAAAGATATATATAGTACCAGTCAAAGTTTGGACACACCTACTCATTAAAGGGTTTTTCTTAATTTTTACTATTTTCGACATTGTAGAATAATAGTGAAGACATCAAAACGATGAAATAACATATATGGAATCATGTAGTAACCAACAAAATGTTAAACAAATCAAAATATATATTTGATTTTGGATTCTTCAAAGTAGCCACTAATCCATGATGACAGCTTTGCACCCTCTTGGCATTCTCTCAACAACACCTGGAATGATTTTCCAACAGTCTTGAAGGAGTATGCTGAGCACTTGTTGGCTTCTTTTCCTTCACTCTGTGGTCCAACTCATCCCAAACCATCTCAATTGGGTGATTGTGGAGCCCAGGTCATCTGATGCAGCACCATCACTCTCCTTCTTGGTCAAATAGCCCTTACACAGCCAGGAGGTGTGTTGGGTCATTGTCCTGTTGAAAACATATGATAGTCCCACTATGTGCAAACCAGATGGGATGGCGTATTGCTGCAGAATGCTGTGTTAGCCATGCTGGTTAAGTGTGCCTTGAATTCTAAATAAATCACAGGCAGTGTCACCAGCAAAGCACCCCCGCACCATCACACCTCCTCCATGCTTCATGTTGGGATCTAAACATGCAGATATAATCCGTTCACCTACTCCACGTCTCAAAGACACAGCGGTGAATCAAAAATCTCAAATTTGAACTAATCAGACCAAATTACAGATTTCCACCGATCTAATGTCCATTGCTCATGTTTCTTGGACCAAGCAAGTCTCTTCTTCTTATTGGTGTCCTTTAGTAATGGTTTCTTTCCAACAATTCAACCATGAAGGCTTGATTCACACAGTCTCCTCTGAACAGTTGATGTGTCTCTTACTTGAACTCCGTGAAGCATTTATTTGGGCTGCAATCTGAGGTGCATTTAACTCTAATGAACTTATCCTCTGCAGCAGAGGTAACTCTGGGTATTCCTTTTCTGTGGCGGTCATCGTGAGAGCCAGTTTCATCATAGCTCTTGTTGATTTCTGCTACTGAACTTGAAGAAACTTTCAAAGTTCTTGAAATGTTCCGCATTGACTGACCTTCATGTCTTAAAGTAATGATGGACTGTCGTTTCTCCTTGCTTATTTGAGCTGTTCTTGCCATATTATGGACTTGGTCTTTTACCAAATAGGGTCATCTTCTGTATACCACCCCTACCTTGTCACAACACAACTGACTTGCTCAAACACATTGAGGAAAGAAATTCCACAAATTAACTTTTAACAAGGCACACCTGTTAATTGAAATGCATTCCAGGTGACTACTTCATGAAGCTGGTTGTGAGAATTCTAAGACTGTGCAAAGCTGTCATCAAGGCAAGGGGTGGCTACTTTGAAGAATCTGAAATATAAAACTATTTTGGTTACTAATTGATTCCATATGTGTTATTTCATAGTTGTCTTCACTATTATTCTACAATGTAGAAAATAGTAAAAATAAAGAAAATGAGTAGATGTGTCCAAACATTTGACTGGTACTGTATATTTTTTTTTAGTCGGTCGGTGTTTCAAACGCTGGTATATAAACACGCATAAGACATGGAAGAATGCATAGAATTGCAGGAAATTAGCTTTAAAACAGCAACAAAAAAATCTCTGCCCAATGCAAAATGTGTAGTATTGCAAGAAATTAGCTTTACAACGGCAACATTTTCTCTCTGCCAACAAGAGGGATGTGAACAGTTTGGGGTCGTATGGGTTGCGAGGTGTGGGTTTGTTATTACGCCGATAAATTACATTATCTATCCGGACCTTTGCCACCAAGGAAATTTCTGTGATTGGACCTTCTCAAATAGTACTTGATTACCCCTGTGCTACAGCATACAATGACATTTTAGATGATTCTGTGCTTCCAACTTTGTGTTTGGGGAAGGCCCTTTTTTGCACAAAGTGAGGTCCAAACAGAAATGGTTTGTCGAGATCGGTGTGTAAAAACATGACTGGCCTACACAGAGCTCTGACCTCAAATTGGAAGGCCGACAGTGAGCCAGGCCTAATGGCCCAACATCAGTGCCCGACCTCAATAATGCTCTTGTGGCTGAATGGAAGCAAGTCCCTGCAGCAATGTTCCAACATCTAGTGGAAAGCCTTCCCAGAAGAGTGGAGGCTGTTATAGCAGCAAAGGGGGGACCAACTCCATATTAATGCACATGATTCTGGAATGATAAGTTCGACGAGCAGGTGTCCACATACTTTTGGTCATGTAGTGTACCACTGAATAAAGTAATTATCTAAGACATTGTTGGCCCCATAGTTGTATAATCCTGGTAAGATTATATCTGTCCATGCTAAATTTTCCTTATTCTTTGCTAGCTCATTAAAACAATCATTGCACTTGGCCATCATGGTCAAGGTTATGACAGCTATCATATCACTGTGAGCACTCACCTCGAAGGCGGATGGCTTAGACGGCTTCTCTATGGGGGACCAGGGTTCCTCTGTGGGTCTGTGCTGGGGCAGCTGCTGGGACCGCTGTAGTGGAGGCAGCTGGGGCTTCTGCACCGGCTGACCCTGAGGCGGGGAAACACAAACATAAAGACTTTGAACACACAGTCAGACAGGGAGAACAGAGATTTGGTCAGTTGGTTATAGTAGACGTATCAAACAGTAAACGACTGTAGAGGTTACATCCTTGTAGGTTACTTACAGCCCTAGAATTTCATCCAACTGGGTCACTTCGTTTACACTTAATCCACATCAACAATTTAATACCCAGACGAAACAGAACTCATTCCCTCATTAAGAAGACATACTGTTTGTCCCAGTTACTGACACCAGAAAGAATTGCATCAAGCTACACTCTAAAAAAAACGTCAACTTCCTAACCCTTTTTCATGTTCCTTGAAATACCTTGGCAGAGTGAGATCCAGTTATAGCCAAAGTATTCTCTCAGTCAGTAGTTATCACCGGAATCACAGGCCTGCTTTCACTTAGGAGTGCAGCAATTGATATGGTCTGTGTTCTCTGATTGTGTGATTCTCTGTACACAGGCAGGCCTGGTCTAAGGAGAGAAGTCACTGGAGGTAGAAGATGTACCTAACCACAGATCGAGGATCAGATTACACTACTGTACCGCCAATCTTCATTTTAACCATTAGGGGGATTAAAAATAGGCCGTGGCTGCGGATCCATAGATAACCGCCCTGTTTCATCCCCCTCCCGCCCTGTCCCGCCTCCCTGGAAAGATCTGTATCACGTTCTGCTCATGTGTTTCTTTACCTCTACTTTATGGGCACATTTGTGTGGTCTCCCTCCTTTCCCATTTTTCACTGTCAATCGAGAATGATAGTTGTTCAAGTTTTACCAGTGAAATGTCCATGCACATCCATGCAGCGTCTGCATGCCAACCATTTGATTTCAATCAGTTACATGGGAATATGCATTTACATCATTTTAGTTATGTACAGTGTTGTTTCAAATTGTGTACAGTGGCCGAATTTTAGAGCAGATGGTGTTAACTGTAGCATACCTGTGTTTTGTTTCAATCAAAGTACATATTTTTTGGCCGGCACTATTGAGTTGTGGCCGCATGAAAGAAAAACAAGCACCTTTCGCCAGAGTAGCTTCGGGACCTTTAAGCTCCGAAAAAGAAAAGAAAAAACCTGGGTCCAGAAAAAATATCTGACCCTGTATCAGTGAGTTAACTTTTACCTAATCTAGAGGAGTCCAGGCTATGACCTCCTGAGGAAATGCAATAAGCCTCCATGCTGTGAAGCATTACACACCACAAGAGGTTAACAGGCATAATCAGTATCACAAGACGCCTGGCCCCGTGGGGGACTCTACTGTGGCAGATGGGAAACAAAGCTTTATTTTCTTCCCATTATGAGACGCCAGGCTCAATTTGCACCAGATCTAGGACGTGGTGACAAGAGCCATTCAAAACTTCAGCCCAGACAAACACAGTCCACTCTAAATCATTCAAGGTATTTTAACAGACATTCAGTACTCACAGGGCCTCACACTCCCACACACACACACACAAACATGTATGGGCAGTTAAGAGTTACCTTATTTATTTTAGTTAGATAATAAGTTACCCAGGGAACACATGCATCACAAACAGCAATACTAACACTGTTGACCAGCCGGTAGTTCACGGCAGTTCATGGTAAACAAACACTTTCTTCATGTTATTTTGCTTGTTCCAAAAAATTCTCGCAATTATTAAGAAGGAAACTGGAAATACACCTGGTGTGGGTGTGCCATTGTACCAATGACCGCATTAACAAGTTCCTAATTACCTGGCGTGAGAATGCTTGACTGATTGAATTCATTAGATCATTAAAAGTAGTAGGCTGCTCCAGCTTGAGACAACATTACATACATTGAAAATTAACATAAAAACACCTGGAGGCTTATTTTCATTGTGCTCTCAGCTGAGAAGCATTCCAGGGTATTGACACAAACTAATCCTCATAGGAAAAAGATTAGGTGAACGCTGTCACAAGTAGCTCGAGGGCAGCCCACCCCCACACTAGTTAATACAGCACATAGAAAAACTCACAACAATAGTTCTGAGGCTAAGCCACAAATCTTTTGAAAACTTAAATGAAGAACAAGTTGTTTTACAATCAGGAATTTTTAATCTAACTCCAAGAAAATATGTGCAACAGTGCTACCGTTCAACACAAACACTATGTCCAGGTGCCATCCAAATTCCTAGGTGTAGAAATGCTGCATGTTATAGTAAAAAGAGTGCGAGGCTTTACCTGGCTCTGGACCTCTGATGTGGTGCTCTGTCCAGGCTCAAAGTCAAATATGCTCCTGGGCTGTGGAGGGTGCCCCCATCGGTCTGAAAGCTTATCTTTAACCCCCAGCTCACTCCTGAAACACAATCCCCAACATACACGCAAACAACTTAAATCATGGATTCATTGTCAGTGCCTGTAGGAACAGATCCAAACTTGTCTCTCCCCCAACTCCTTGCCTTTGGACTGTGTTGGAATTCACACATATAGCCATTCACCCAATTACCAGGTTGCCAAAAGTTGCATGTACCTCATGTTTCACAATGACTGATCACATGCATCTGATGTACTGTGAACTTAGTCATGGTTATACAGTAGTAGAAACAAACACATCTTAACATTCTCAACAGGAATTCTACTGTTGTTTTAAATAAGGAGGTTGAACATGAACTCGCCCAGTCGTCTTCATCAGTCTCTCAGTCTCACCAATCAGGGAGGGCTCCATAATTGTCCATATGGGTTAGAGTCTCCTGCCCACTGGCTGAGTCAGCAGCGAGGGCCCGGCTCCCTTAAGATCAGTAGAAATGAGTGTTAGGAAATACTGGTCATCTAAATAGAGTAGATTTGTTACAGTTCAGAACATGAAACCTGATATTTCCACTGCACTCACTTTCAGCAGACCATCGCTCAGAGTCCTCGTCAGTTTCTATCAAATGGGCAAAGACAGCAAAGAGAAACAGGGATTTAGATAACAGTAATCATAGTAAGCCCTTCCCCCATTGAGAGGAGGTCTGTAACGTACGCTGGGAGTCGGGAAACAAGTTCAGGGAGTGACTTTTAATAATAAATAACATAAGGAACAAACAAGAAACATGAGTAGTGTTCAGACATGAAACAATGGAACAGAAACAATAACACCTAGAAAAAGAACCATAGGGAGTGACATCAGAGGTAATCAGGCAGGTGATTGAGTCCAGGTGAGTCTGTTGATGCGCCGACGTGTGTAACAATGGTGACAGGTGTGCATAATAATGAGCAGCCTGATGAACTCGAGCGCCGGAGCGGGAGTATACGTGACAAGGTCATGTAGATGAGGAACATCCACCCATTTGCTCTGTTGATTTGTGATCATCTCAAACCTTTAACTCATCATTATGATGCTATATTCTATTCAGTTGTTGCATTCCAATGCCATTATCTTTGATATGTGAGTAGTGCAAATATTTTCTGTGGTCTGCCAAAAGAATCAGGTTGGTGCCTGATCAGACACAATATTACACTCCCACAGTGGTGGGACTGGGCCTCTGAGGAAAGATCAGTGACTGTGATACCTGTTGGGGTTTAAAAGCCAACTGCCTGGAGAGTGTTGACACCTGAGAATCAGTTTTAAACCAAGATCCATAAAGGAATAGACTACTGATATACAACTGGCGATAAGGACCGGTATAAAGGAATAGACTACTGATATACAACTGGAGATGAGGACCGGTATAAAGGAATAGACTACTGATATACAACTGGAGATGAGGACCGGTATAAAGGAATAGACTACTGATATACAACTGGAGATGAGGACCGGTATAAAGGAATAGACTACTGATATACAACTGGAGATGAGGACCGGTATAAAGGAATAGACTACTGATATACAACTGGAGATGAGGACCGGTATAAAGGAATAGACTACTGATATACAACTGGAGATGAGGACCGGTATAAAGGAATAGACTACTGATATACAACTGGAGATGAGGACCGGTATAAAGGAATAGACTACTGATATACAACTGGAGATGAGGACCGGTATAAAGGAATAGACTACTGATATACAACTGGAGATGAGGACCGGTATAAAGGAATAGACTACTGATATACAACTGGAGATGAGGACCGGTATAAAGGAATAGACTACTGATATACAACTGGAGATGAGGACCGGTATAAAGGAATAGACTACTGATATACAACTGGAGATGAGGACCGGTATAAAGGAATAGACTACTGATATACAACTGGAGATGAGGACCGGTATAAAGGAATAGACTACTGATATACAACTGGAGATGAGGACCGGTATAAAGGAATAGACTACTGATATACAACTGGAGATGAGGACCGGTATAAAGGAATAGACTACTGATATACAACTGGAGATGAGGACCGGTATAAAGGAATAGACTACTGATATACAACTGGAGATGAGGACCGGTATAAAGGAATAGACTACTGATATACAACTGGAGATGAGGACCGGTATAAAGGAATAGACTACTGATATACAACTGGAGATGAGGACCGGTATAAAGGAATAGACTACTGATATACAACTGGAGATGAGGACCGGTATAAAGGAATAGACTACTGATATACAACTGGAGATGAGGACCGGTATAAAGGAATAGACTACTGATATACAACTGGAGATGAGGACCGGTATAAAGGAATAGACTACTGATATACAACTGGAGATGAGGACCGGTATAAAGGAATAGACTACTGATATACAACTGGAGATGAGGACCGGTATAAAGGAATAGACTACTGATATACAACTGGAGATGAGGACCGGTATAAAGGAATAGACTACTGATATACAACTGGAGATGAGGACCGGTATAAAGGAATAGACTACTGATATACAACTGGAGATGAGGACCGGTATAAAGGAATAGACTACTGATATACAACTGGAGATGAGGACCGGTATAAAGGAATAGACTACTGATATACAACTGGAGATGAGGACCGGTATAAAGGAATAGACTACTGATATACAACTGGAGATGAGGACCGGTATAAAGGAATAGACTACTGATATACAACTGGAGATGAGGACCGGAATGAAAGATGTAGGATGGAGTTCCATATGTAGAGAAGTTGAAATAACTGGGTATAGATATCAAAATGGCTTGAGCGTTCTCTCCTCTCCTTGGAATAATCTGCACTCTGGATCAGCTTTCTGGAGGCTGACATTGACAGAAAGGAATTGTCTGTGTGGGCTGGTGTGTGTGAGAGAAGGGGCGAGGGAGGAGGGGTCATACCTTCTGGCTTCTTGTGGATCTGTCTGAACATGCTCCTGTACCAGTCTTTGGGCTGGTTCACACTCTGGTGTGAGAAAAGAAGGGAACATGACAAAAACATATTTGTAGACACAGAAGTTTGTAGACTTAGAAGTTTCAGAGTACATAAATTAGAACATTTTGGCTCCACGTAAATGACAACTAGGAGCAGACCAAGTAGTTTTTTCTGCGTGAGTGACCAATTTAGGAAAGACTCTGGGTCATAGGACCATATGTGTATAGTGACTCTTGAGCTCCACTGATGAATGCTGCTGTACACTATGTTTATCTCACTGATCTGGAGGCGATGGGCATCCCTGTCTCATCCACTGGGCCGATCCCAGAGAATTTGATAAGGCGCTCCTCCCTCGTAGCAGCCCTCCGCGGCAGAGTGGAAGAGCCCCTGGTCTGGACTCCATTAAACAGACCCCCTGTTACAGAGAGAGAGGACAGCACAGGTCTGTTATCAAAGGCAGTTTAAACTGTCCTCATTCTTCTTCTACATTTCAGCTGAGTAACAGTATGAACATTCAAGCTGTCGTCACCGTCATTGCCACTGGGTGGCCACAGAGTGCCACTGTGAAATGGAGTTTGATTTCATTCATGAAACACTGTTGTTAATTTTGTGGTTAATACCCCACATCATATCATTCATTTTAGGGTGATAACATGATTGTGAAGGCTTGGTTGAAGCTGGTTATAAAAAAAAGATATGTCCTTCAGTGGTACATAAAGCTTTGACACATGAAACACAGAGTTATGAAAAAATCTTTTAGCACAAGATTCAACCCATGCTCTACTTGGCCTAAACACTGGGAAGAGACTACATCACATACAGTATTAGTCATGTCTCCCTTGAGGGTACTACTTTCACCAAAGATCCCATAAAACTTGCACATTCGTTTAAGATACACTATGCAGAAATCACTCCGCCATTTCCTGGTTGCTAAAATTCTAATAGTTTGCCTAACTTCAGTTTATCTGACAAAACAAGCAAGTCTAGTGTAGAGAATCATTGTACCATCTAAACCGCTGTGAAATACAGTACCAGTCAGAAGTTTGGACACACCTACTCATTCAAGGGTTTTTCTTTATTTTTACTATTTTCTACATTGTAGAATAATAGTGAATACATCAAAACTATTAAATAGCACATGGAATCATGTAGTAACCCCCAAAAAAGTGTTAAACAAATCAAAATATATGTTATATTTTAGATTCTTCAAAGTAGCCACCCTTTGCCTTAATGACAGCTTTGCACACTCTTGACATTCTCTCAACCAGCTTCATGAGATAGTCACCTGGAATGCATTTCAATTAACAGGTGTGCGTTTGAGCCAATCAGTTGTGTTGTGACAAGGTAGGGGTGGTATACAGAAGATAGTCCTATTTGCTAAAAGACCAATTCCATATTATGGCAAGAACAGCTCAAATAAGCAACGAGAAACGACAGTCCATCATTACTTTACAACATTACTTTACAGGTCAGTCAATGCGGAAAATTTCAAGAACTTCTAAAGTTTCTTCAAGTTCAGTAGCAGAAACCATCAAGCACTATGATGAGACTGGCTCTCATGAGGACCGCCACAGGAAAGGAAGAGCCAGAGTTACCTCTGCTGTAGAGGAGAAGTTCCTTAGAGTTAACTGCACCTCAGATTGCAGCCCAAATAAATGCTTCACAGAGTTCAAGTAACAGACACATCTCAACATCAACTGTTCAGAGGAGACTGCGTGAATCAGGCGTGAATCAGGCCTTCATGGTCGAATTGCTGCAAAGATACCACTACTAAAAGGACACCAATAAGAAGAAGAGAAACACGGCCAACGGACATTAGACCGGTGGAAATCTGTCTTTTGGTCTGATTTGAGATTTTTGGTTTCCAACCGCTGTGTCTTTGTGAGACGGAGAGTAGGTGAACGGATGATCTCCGCATGTGTGCTTTCCACCGTGAAGTATGGAGGAGGAGGTATAATGGTGTGAGCGTGCTTTGCTGGTGACACTGTGTAATTTATTTAGAATTCAAGGCACACTTAACCAGCATGGCTACCACAGTATTCTGTAGCGATATGTCATCCCACCTGGTTTGCGCTTAGTGGGTGTGACGATCGTCGTAATGAGGAGACCAAGGTGCAGCGTGGTGAGTGCTCATGTTCAAATTTTATTTTAACTCAGAACACTAAATCAAAACAATAAAACAACGTAAAATGAACATCACGTTCTGCAGGCTAACTAAGCTGTACAAAAACAAGATCCCACACTGAAGGAGGGAAAAAGGGCTGCCTAAGTATGATTCCCAATCAGAGACAATGATAGACAGCTGCCTCTGATTGGAAACCATACTAGGCCAATCAGAGAAAAAGACAACAAAGAAATATAACACATAGGTCAGGGTGTGGGGTGGGCATTCTAACAAAATAGAGAAATAAAACATCTCTCTCAGGTTAGGGCGTGACAGTACCCCCCTCCAAAGGTGCGGACTCCCAGCCGCAAACCTGAACCTATAGGGGAGGGTCCGGGTGGGCATCTACCCATGGTGGCGGCTCCGGTTCGGGGGGTAGCCCCCGCTCCGCCCACTGATCCCTCCGCTTTTGTGCCACCGGACTGTGGATCGTTGGAGGAACCTGACCGTAGATCATCGCCGGAGGCTCCGGGCTGCAGGCCGCCGCCGGAGGCTCCGGGCCGCTGCCGGAGGCTCCGGGCTGCATACCACCATCTCAGGAGGTTCCGGACTGTAGGCCGTCTCAGGAGGTTCCGGACTGTAGGCAATCTCAGAAGGTTCCGGACTGTAGGCCATCTCAGAAGGTTCCGGACTGGGGACCGTCGCTGCAGGCTCCATGCCATGGATCATCACTGCAGGCTCCGCGCCATGGATCAGCACTGGAGGCTTTGTGCCATGATTCATCACTGGAGGCTCCGGGCCATGGATTATCACTGGAGGCTTCGTGCCATGGATCATCCCTACAGGCTTCTTGCCATGGATCATCCCTACAGGCTTCTTGCCATGGATCATCACTGGAGGCTCCGGGCCATGGATCATCACTGGAGGCTTTGTGCAATGGATCATCACTGGAGGCTTTGTGCAATGGATCATCCCTACAGGCTCCGGGCCATGGATCATCCCTACAGGCTTCTTGCCATGGATCATCACTGGAGGCTCCGGGCCATGGATCATCACTGGAGGCTTCGTGCCATGGATCATCACTGGAGGCTTCGTGCCATGGATCAATACTGGAGGCTTCGTGCCATGGATCAATACTGGAGGCTTCGTGCCATGGATCAATACTGGAGGCTTCTTACGTGGAGCTGGAACACGTCTCACCGGACTGGGGAGACGCACTGGAGACCGGGTGCGCAGAGCAGGCACAGGGTATACTGGGCCGTGGAGGCGCACTGGAGGTCTGGAGCTTAGGGCTGGCACAACCCACTCTGGCTGGATGCTTACTTTAGTCCGGCAAGTGCTGGGTGCTGGCACAGGACGAACTGGGCTGTGAAGGCGCACTGGCGACACAATGCGTAGAACTGGCGCAGGATATACTGGGCCGTGGAGGCGCACTGGAGGTCTGGAGCTTATGGCTGGCACAACCTGTCCTGGCTGGATCCCCCCCGTAGCCCGACAAGCGCGGGGCATTGGAACAGGCCGAACTGGTTTGTGCTGGCGAACTGGAGATACCGTGCGAGAGCTGGTGCAGGATAACCTGGTCCGAAGAAACGCACCGGAGACCAGGAACGCTGAGCCGGCACAATCCTTCCTGGCTGAATGCCAACTCTAGCACGGCCACTGCGGGGAGCTTGCACAGAGCGCACCGGGCTGTGGCTGCGCACTGGAGACACCGTGCGCATTATCGCATAACCCAGTGCCTGACCAGTCCTACTCTCCCCACGGTAAGCACGGGGAGTTGGCTCAGGTCTGAACCCTGACAATCTCCCCGTGTGCCCCCCCCAAAACAAATGTTTGGGGTTGCCTCTCGCTGCCTCCACCTGTTCCCATGGGAGGCAATCCCATCCAGCCTGGATCTCCTCCCATGTCCAGGATCCCTTGCCATCCAGGATGTCTTCCCAGGTCCATGTCTCCTGACCACGCTGCTTGGTCCTTTTGTGATGGGATCTTTTGTGACGATCGTCGTAATGAGGAGACCAAGGTGCAGCGTTGTGAGTGCTCATGTTCAAATTTTTATTTTAACTCAGAACACTAAATCAAAACAATAAACAACGTAAAACGAACATCACGTTCTGCAGGCTAACTAAGCTGTACAAAAACAAGATCCCACACTGAAGGAGGGAAAAAGGGCTGCCTAAGTATGATTCCCAATCAGAGACAACAATAGACAGCTGCCTCTGATTGGAAGCCATACTAGGCCAATCAAAGAAAAAGACAACATAGAAATATAACACATAGAATGCCCACCCCACACCCTGACCTAACAAAATAGAGACAATGACCCAAAACACACCTCCTGGTGTAACAGTGTAGGTTCCGTCTCTCTCTTCGCCCCAACCCGGTCTCGAACCAGGGACCCTTGCACACATCAACAACTGACACCCACCGAAGCATCGTTACCCATCGCGCCACAAGAGCCACGGCCCTTGCAACGCAAGGGGAAACCCTACTTCAAGTCTCAGAGAGAGTGACGTCACCGATTGAAACGCTATTAGCGCGCACCACCGCTAACTAACTAGCCATTTCACATCGGTTACACTGGCTGTGTAAGGGCTATTTGACCAAGAAGGAGAGATGGTGCTGCATCAGATGACCTGGCCTCCCCAATCACCCGGCCTCAAACCAATTGAGATGGTTTTGGGATGAGTTGGAATGCTGAGTTAAGAAAAAGCAGTCAACAACTGCTCAGCATATGTGGGAACTCCTTCAAGACTGTTGGAAAAGCATTCCTCATGACGCTGGTTGAGAGAATGCCAAGAGTGTGCAAAGATGTCATGAAGGCAAAGGGTGGCTACTTTGAAGAATCTAAATCTAAAATATATTTTGATTTGTTTAACACTTTTTGACTTACTACACGATTCCGTATGTGTTATTTCACAGTTTTGATGTCTTCACTGTTATTCTACAATGTAGAAAATAGTAAAAAATAAAGAAAAACCCTTGAATGAGTAGGTGTGTCCAAACTTTTGACTGGTACTGTATATTTTCCATAAACAAAAATATTGTATTTTCAACAGTTTGAAGCTGGTGTACAAAACCGAAATTAAACGACTCAAAAACGAAAGTTAACCTCTTATGGCTAGGGGGCAGTACTTTCACGGCTGGATAAAAAACTTACCCGATTTAATCTGATTATTAGTCCTGCCCAGAAACTAGAATATGCATATAATTATTAGCTTTGGAGAGAAAACACTCCACAGTTTCTGAAACTGTTTGAATGGTGTCTGTGAGTATAACAGAACTCCTATGGCAGGCAAAAACCTGAGATGCTTCTGTTCAGGAAGTACCCTGTTTGAACATTTCTTGCCCTTGTTGATTCTCTCTATCTATTACAAGGGATCTCTGCTGTTACGTGACACTTCCCACGTCTCCAATGAAGTCTCAGAGCCCGGGAAAAACAGGAATGACGTAATTCAAAGCCCTGGCTGAAACAAGGGAGAGCAAAAGCTAAGTGGTCACTCAGTGGACTAAGCCTTACGCTCGCGACCCGCCCCGCCCCCGGCTTTCGGTTTTTCCCTCAGTATACAGACATGCAGATTCCCGGTCGGAATATTATCGCTTTTCTACGAGATAAATTGCATAAAAATTGGTTTTAAACAGCGGTTGACATGCTTTGAAGTACGGTAATGGAATATTTAGAAATGTTTTGTCAAATTCTGCGTCATGCTCGTGGCCGAGATTTAGCGTTGGGATAGTGTCTAGAACGCACGAACAAAACGTCTTGATGGAACATAACGATGGATTATTTGGGACCAAACCTACATTTGTTATTGAAGTAGAAGTCCTGGCAGTGGATTCTGACGAAGAACAAGCAAGGTAAGAACATTTTTCTTATAGGAAATGTGATTTTGGTGAAGGCTAAACTGGTTGGGTGTCTAAATAGCTAGCCCGTGATGGCTGGGCTATGTACTTAGATTATTGCAAAATGTGCTTCATCCGAAAAGCTATTTTAAAATCGGACATATCGAGTGCATAGAGGAGTTCTGTATCTATAATTCTTAAAATAATTGTTATGCTTTTTGTGAACGTTTATCGTAATTTAGTAAAATCACCGGAAGTGTTCGGTGGGAATGCTAGTTCTGAACGTCACATGCTAATGTAAAAAGCTGGTTTTTGATATAAATATGAACTTGATTGAACAGACATGCATGTATTGTATAACATAATGTCCTAGGTGTGTCATCTGATGAAGATAATAAAAGGTTAGTGCTGCATTTAGCTATGGTTTGGGTTTATGTGACATGATATGCTAGCTTGAAAAATGGGTGTCTGATTATTTCTGGCTGGGTACTCTGCTGACATAATCTAATGTTTTGCTTTCGCTGTAAAGCCTTTTTGAAATCGGACAGTGTGGTTAGATAAAGGAGAGTCTTGTCTTTAAATAGCTGTAAAAGCGTCATATGTTTGAAAAATGGAAGTTTTCAGATTTTAGAGGAGTTTGTATTTCGCGCCCCGCCCATCATTGGATATTGGAGCAGACGTTCCGCTAGCGGAACGTGTAGACGTAAGAACTGGAAGCATAGAAAAAGCGCACATAGAACCAATCTACCGCTTCTTAGACTTGATTTCCATGAGAATGACAGATTTATAACAAACCATTTCTTTGTGAATTTGGTCGGTTTGCCCAAAAAGTTACATATTTAAATCAAACTCAAACTGTGATGCTCTATATTATAATTTCAAGACAATTCTAATCTTACCATTTGATTGAGCAGGGCCATAGTATGATCCAAAATGAAGGGGGTCAGTAAGAGGGCCACTCCCATTGACCTCTGAGACCTAGGATGGAAACCCAGTCAGTCCAATATCAGCCTTAGTTGGAGAGCATTTGACTGTGACTATTGTCGCAGTCACATGGAAAATGAACAACAACTTAGTGTGTAGTGCAGGATACATTAGCATATATTACATTATTCAACACAAAGACAGGACCTCTATCAATATCCAGTACATTCCAGTCCAGTGGCATAACATTGAACCTGTGATACTAGACAATGCCACAGGGAGAAGCAGCTGTCTGATGAATATGACATGTGGTCTCTAACCCTAACCCAACCAGTAACCTCAGACAAACTGCTGTTATCATTGCAGTGCTACAATAACCAGTTGTATCTCCTTGAGAGTGGTGCTTACCTTAATTTGCTCCACAGGTGGCAGTCTTGTGGAACGGAAGGGGCTGAGAGGGAGGGTGGGGAGCCCCGGGGAGATGACCACCACCTCCTGGGTCAGGTCTGGAGAGGACAGGTGATGCTGCTGACTGGAGGAGGAACCATCATCAGAGAAGACGATACAAGAGCCGTTCAGATGGTCCCGGACTTCCACACGATGCTACAGGAGAGACAGTAGAACACTATATCTAAATACAGCCATGTCATGTTGTCAGTGGGTCATGTCATGTTGAGATGATCACTTCACCCTTCTGTCTCTCTGTGAATGTTTATTTGTCTGTCTGTCTCTCTCTCTCTCCTGGTGAAAAGGCCTAGAATTTAACTAAAGCAGAGTAGCAGAAGGAAGTTCTGTTCCATCCACTTCATCATCTTCCTTGCAGAGGCTGGAGAAAAGACCCATTCAGGACCTAAATCAGGGGGCTGAAATAGGAGAGGCACATTATAAACCCATGAACCATCCATTCAGCTGGGCTGCGTATTCTCCAACCAGGGTGCATGTCCCAGGCCGAGGGGGTCGGAAAGGGGTTGCTGATGTTGACCACAGTGAAAGTGCACCACCATTAGCGATGCTCCCAAAGCCCTCCCCTGCTCTCTTCCTTTCCGTAGCAGGTCCGCCCCCCCCCCCTTTGCTGCCCAATACCACCAATCCTATCCAACTCCTGCGTGTTTGAATGCATGGGGGGGGGGGTTTGAGCTCTCCAGTGTGGACTCTGGGGGTCATGGGAAGTTCCTGTGCCTTTCACACAGGGTGAAACTGTATCTAGTTAAATCAGAGAGCTGCCTTGTGGAGCCAGGACTAGGGCATTTTCATGGAAATTCTAGCCCGTCCATAAATAGCTGTTATTTTCATTCTACCTTGTACGTGTTAGTGTTTTTTCTTGTTGTTTAGCATATTTAAAAGGCCTCCCTCTGTGTGCTGTTCATGCCAACTCTGCTAAGGCAGACTTCAAAGATAAGAATTATTGTCTCTAACAGAGCAAAATCTTTTTGTTTTTAACATCTCTAGCAAACCTTCAATGCTTTGGGTCTGCCTGAATATATTATTTCATAGAATTCAATTCTACTAAGGATCTAGCTCTCTTCCTGTGGTCTTACATTTTGAATTATTTGTGAGTTAGGGAGCATGCCAAAATGCCTGTACCTGAGACTTCATGTCATCTGTTATGGTCCTGGATAGTCTCTGACGTCCAAGTCTTTGTGCAGATGCCAAAGTATCCACCTGAGATAAACAAAACACACATAAAAGGTTAGATCATGACCAATATTTGATGTCATGCTTATTCACACGCAGAGAACAATCACATCACGGCAGCATATTCTCTTTCATCCCCAAAGGAGACAAATAGATTCATGGTCATTTCCCTCTTAATCCAGAGACAATTGCATTATGCTTCTGAGCTGGGTCGAAGTATTGAAAACTGATAGGGAACTGACCATAAAGCTCAGGAGATGCAATAATGAAAGCAACTTAGAATGTCATTCAACCAGGTGAATCCAGGTGAAAGCTATGATCCCTTATTGATGTCACCTGTTCAGTCCACTTCAATCAGTGTAGATGAAGGGAAGGAGACAGGTTAAATAAGGATTTTCAAGTCTTGAGACAAATAAGACATGGATTATGTGAATGGGCAAGACAAAAGATTGAAGTGCTTTTGAACGGCGTATGGTAGTAGGTACCAGGTGTACCGGTATTGTAAGGACTGACGCCGGAGATGAGAAGCAGGTACGGGGAGTCAACATTTAAGAAGGAACAGACATGAAACAAGACAGGCGCAGCGTCAGCACACGGGCAAAACAACAACATTCGACAATCAATGAAGCAGCGGGGGAAAGAGATGGGGAACTGACAAATATAGGGGAGGTAATAAACAGGTGATTGAGTCCAGGTGAGTCCAATAATACACTGATGCGAGTGACGGGGAAAGGCAGGTGTGCGTACTGATGGTGGCAGGAGTGCGTAATGCTGGGGAGCCTGGCACCCTCGAGCGCCAGGGGGGAGGAGTGGGAGCAGGCGTGACAGGTATGAGTGTGTCAAGAACTGCAACGCTGCTGGGTTTTTCACGCTCAACAGTTTCCCATGTGTATCAAGAATGGTCCACCACCCAAAGGACATCCAGCCTACTTGACACAACTGGGAGAAGCGTTGGAGTCAACATGGGCCAGCATCCCTGTGGAACGCTTTCGACACCTTGTAGAGTCCATGCCCTAATGAATTTAGGCTGTTCTGAGGGCAAAAGGGAGTGCAACTCGGTATTAGGAAGGTGTTCCTAATGTTTTTAGCACAGTGTATTTCCAGCAACAAACAGCTTTTCCACTTTCTCACTCCATCCAACAGTTATTGGTTAATTCGTAATGCATGCTGAGAATCACTCCCAGAGATCTGAACTTTGATACACTTCCCGGCAGAAGAGCAGGCATGCATTCAACACAGAATGTGTTCTCTAAAGATGAGTGAACTCATTCCAGATGAAAATAGCATTAGCGTCTAGAAAACGTTGCATGTCTTCTATGCTATACGTTCATGTGTAACGTCCTTTGCTGTGTCTCTATGGGATTGAGGACATCTTTTTCAGTGGAAGATTTACCATTTAATCTCTAGGTCATCAGTCATCTGCCAAACAACCTTTTCTGCCATAAATCAAAACTTTCCTGAGCAGAGTTGACTGAGGTTCCATAAACCCACTGTCCAGGCATTCTGAAAGTGGAAAGTTTGTGTTATCCTCCTTTCCCTGTTACCACAGCAGAGGCCATTCAAAACAATCACAATGAGTCACAAGTCTCCCTAAACGAGAAAGTGAGCAATGTCAGACTGAAGTCAGGTCCTAATCACCGGCACCTTGGAAAATCCTAATAGGACAGCTGTTTCTACATGAAGGAGATAGGCACTCTCGTTGGAGGCACCTCTCCTCTACAGTGGCTCAAAACATACATAATAACAGGGTTGGCATGGAAACTCAAGACCTGAAAACCTCTACAACTGATACTATGGGACTTGAGAATTGATACATGATTCTAAAGGTTAACTTTCTCCAATTTGGGCCTTGGCCAGGTAAGGTTGAGAGCTGTCCAACAGTATTTGGGTTGATGGGTTTTCCATGTGGCCCGTGTAACTGAACATTAGAGACTGTAATCATTATGGTCAGTGCTCAAAGACAGATATATGCACTCTGTGTGTAAACAGTAGTACAACACAGGACCCAATGTAGCAGAGAGAGCCAATCAGTGTTCCTGGTTCCAGACAACGATGTTACTCTTTCTGACTCCTCACTTCCGGATAAACCAGATTACATAAGAGGGAAAATAAGGGAAACGGGGGATCATTATCTATGATGTTTATGTGAGGGACACTGTACCAGTATATCAAATTTTCCAACAGTGTAAATTAGTTCGGCCTTCTGGTTGTTGTATCTGTGGTATTTCAACATAAATATTCACACTTCCAATGGCCTTTACGGCAGGCAGCACTATAGATGTTTGACATCATGTTGGTTTCTCGAAACTCTGTGGTTATTATGACCCTCAGGGCTGGTTTTTTGTGATGCTCTGTGTTTTGACATTCACTCTGAGATCCCATCTCTCAGATTCATTGACATTTTAGACAAACAGTCATTCCACAATGGAGGACTGTTTAATCTAATACTCCAAAATGGCAAACAACTGAGCTCCTTTTTGTTCCAAACACTGCTGCCATTCAGGTCTTAACGTCAATCGCTGGAGTAATAGGGCTGTCTTTTGTTTCTTCTTTTCATGTATAAATATTATAAATTGTGTTATCGCAGGAGAGACATACTGTATCTAATCATGATCAATAAAGAATGGGATCAACATGCAGACTTTGTTACAGACTTTGAAAGAAAACAGTTGAAGACAAACATCCTCTCAGTTCACAACCAAACACCACTACAACATCTGCTCTGAGGGAGGGATCAAGTCAAACAGCCACTGTGGCACACCCACCCCCACTGGATACTGCATAGGCACATGTAACTCATGCACTGCAAAAATGCATGCTTTTATGAGAAAAGTCTCATTTAAAGATATTCTCCGGTACTTTTGTATACTTTTTAGCCAGTAGTTCTGAAAGTAGCACTGACAAGCCAAAAGTGGTCCCCGAAAACTGCGACTGTCACATATGTGCAGATATGTGCACCACGTCATTGATCTCTTGCTCTCTCTGCTGTGTCCACTGAGACGTTAGGCCCGCCCTGCAACCTCCTTGGATACCAGTGGGCAAGCCTCTTGCTAGCTGTCACTCAAATGCAAGGGGCTGAAGCTCATTAGCTAGAATTCGCATTGCTAGGGGACTGGCCCACGTGGGGGCAAATGTAGGGAAAATGGCATGGCACAGTTTCAAGAAACTGTCGCTTTCAAACTAGGGATTTTATGGGTTTTGAGGTAAGACAGTAATTCTGCTCATAGATTATGCATATATATACTATCCACCACTGCGACCTGTACGCTCTCGTTGGCTGGCCCTTGCTTCATACTCGTCGCCAAACCCACTGGCTCCAGGTCATCTACAAGTCTTTGCTAGGTAAAGCCCCACCTTATCTCAGTTCACTGGTCACCATAGCAGCACCCACCCGTAGCATGCGCTCCAGCAGGTATATTTCACTGGTCACCCCCAAAGCCAATTCCTCCTTTGGCCGCCTTTCCTTCCAGTTCTCTGCTGCCAATGACTGGAACGAACTGCAAAAATCACTGAAGCTGGAGACTCATATTTCCCTCACTAACCTCAAGCACCAGCTGTCAGAGCAGCTCACAGATCATTGTACCTGTATATAGCCCATCTGTAAATAACCCATCCAACTACCTCATCCCCATACTGTATTTATTTATTTATTTTGTTCCTTTGCACCCCAGTATCTCTAATTGCACATTCATCTTCTGCACATCTGTCACTCCAGTGTATAATTGTTATATTGTAATTACCTCGCCACTATGGCCTATTTTATTGCCTTACCTCCCTTATCTTACCTCATTTGCACACACTGTATATAGACTTTTCTACTGTATTATTGACTGTATGTTTGTTTATTCCATGTGTAACTCTGTGTTGTTTTATGTGTCAAACTACTTTGCTTTATCTTGGCCATATCGCAGTGGTAAATGAGAACTTGTTCTCAACTAGCCTATCTGGTTAAATAAAGGTGAAATAAAAAAATAAAAAAATGTAAACTACACATTGACACATCCAGCCCAAAGCAGAAGGTTTAAAAAATACTTTCTTAGTCACCAAAATACCAGAGCCCAACTGGGCAAAAACTGGTTGAATCAACATTGTTTCCACATAATCTCAACCCCAAAAATCTGTGATGACATTGTATCACTGTGGAAAACTGATTGGATTAGCAAAAAGTCTTACATTTAAGGGCATTTCGTCTTTTGTTCACCCAACTTTTTTCCCCGTGGAATTCACATTAGTTGTAAATCAAAACTAGACGTTGAACTGACGTCTGAATCCAGTGTGGCATGTCTTTAACATTGCCTGATTTACCACATTACTTCAAATGCACTTCCAATTGTGGCAGTAACAATATTGCTTTCATAGAATTCCAGCCTAGGTCTTTTAGTATCTTTGGCAACGCAACATTAACATTTAAAATAAAAACCATAGCTTAAAGTATCTCCACCGTATGCTTTTCTCTGTGTCTGTGCATTTGGCCTCCACCGTTCTCATTCCCTAATGGAGGATGGAGGACTAAATACTCAGAAATCAGCCAGAGCTGAACACATTCCCACTCCTAGAGTGCCAAACACAATCCAACCTAATAAGGTAAAATCAGCTGTGATATCTGGTGAAAAATCCTGCTCCAGAACCTTGCTGCTTGCTGGAATACGTTTACTTTGAACACCCCACACATTCTTAACTGATTACAAGTGTGCAAACACCATGGATGGGATTCCTCCAACAGTAAACAAAAGAATAATTAAATAAAAAGACACAATTTTACTCATCTAAATGCAATATGCAGTATATGAGTAATAAATATCTGCAATGCTCATAATGTCTGGTTTTAACCATATATAGGGTTGAAAATCCTAGATCAGGGCTGGATTAAGTAGAAGGCCTGGACAGGAGAGGAGATGAGAGAGGAATGTCAAGGCCTTTTTGCAATTGGATTTGCTCAACTCCTGCATCCTCTCTCCTCAGTCCTTTCTAGCCTCTTTTTGAAAAAAAGGTCAAAGGTAATCAAGGAGAGGTGGTGAGGAGAGGGAAATTGGACAAAAATGGGATTGTATAAAATAAGACTCTCCTTCTCCAATCGCACACCATCAGGCAAATTGTGTTTACAGGGTGGAATCCCAAAATAAATGTTTCAAGTGATAAAAACAAATGTAGCTAGTGCAAGAAATGTTATAGATAACAGAATAAGTAACATATCATTTTTAAATGTTTTCGAAAAAACAAGCTGATGGCAAATTTCAAAATTCTTCTTTGAAGGACTCAGGTAGGATACACTTAAGCTTCCACGCCAAAAGGAGGCTATCGAGGAGGGGAGAGGACGGAGGACGGACTTTTTCCCAAACGAAAAAAGGTCTGTTAACTTGACTTCTGAGATATTTATTGTACTCTGGATACCATGATTAAGTCACATATAGTTTGGAGTGCTCTATTCACCTTGGACATTTGTCACAAATGCAATATATTTTCCCTACATCCGCACCGAGCTAAAGGCTAGCGCTGCCGCTTTCAAGGAGCGGGACACTAATCCGGACGCTTATAAGAAATCCCGCTATGCCCTCAGACAAACCATCAAACAGGCAAAGCGTCAATACAGGACTAAGATTGAATCATACTACACTGGCTCTGATACTCATTGGATGTGGCTGGGCCTGAAAAATATTACGGACTATAAAGGGAAACCCAGCTGCGAGCTGTCCAGTGATGTGAACCTACCAGATGAACTAAATGCCTTTTATGCTCGCTTCGAGTCAAGCAACACTGAAGCATGCATGAGAGCACCAGCTGTTCCGGAGGACTGTGTTATCACACTCTCTGCATGGCCAAGCACGACTCCAACACCATCATTAAGTTTGCTGACGAAACAACAGTGGTAGACCTGATCACCGACAATGATGAGACAGCTTATAGGGAGGAGGTCAGAGACCTGGCAGTGTGGTGCCAAGACAACAACCTCTCCCTCAATGTGAGCAAGACAAAGGAGCTAATCGTGGATTATAGGAAAAGGAGGGCCGAACAGGCCCCCATTAACATCGATGGGCTGAAGTGGAGCGGGTCGAGAGTTTCAAGATCCTTGGTGTCCACATCACCAACGAACTATCATGGTCCAAACACACCAAGACAGTTGTGAAGAGGGCACGACAACATCTATTCCCCCTCAGGAGACTGAAAAGATTTGGCATGGGTCCCCAGATCCTCAAAAGGTTATACAGCTGCACCATCGAGAGCATCCTGACCGGTTACATCACCGCCTGGTATGGAAACTGCTCGGCCTCTGACCGTAAGGTGCTACAGAGGATAGTGCATACGGCTCAGTACATCACTGGGGCCAAGCTTCCTGACATCCAGGACCTATATACTAGGCAGTGTCAGAGGAAGGCCCAAAAAATTGTCAAAGACTCCATTCACCCAAGTCATAGACTGTTTTCTCTGCTATTGCATGGCAAGCGGTACTGGAGCGCCAAGTCTAGGGCCAAAAGGCTCCTTAACAGCTTCTACCCCCAAACCATAAGACTGCTAACAATTAATCAAATGGCCACCCGGACTATTTACATTGACACTGCTGGTACTCGCTGTTTATTATCTATGCATTGTCACTTTACAAATGACCTTGATTAACCTGTACCCCCACACATTGACTCGGTACCGATACCCCTGTATATAGCCTCGTTATTGTTATGTAATTTTGTTGTGTTACTTTTTGATACATATTTTTTTACTTTGGTTCATTTAGTAAATATTACTTATTTAGTAAGTAACTCTATTTCTTGAACTGCATTCACGGTAAGGTCTACACTTATTGTATTCGGCACATATGACAAAAAAACATTTACTTTGATATAGTTCCGGTGAAGGAAAATCTTAACGCTACAGCATACAATTACATTCTAGACGATTCTGTGCTTCCAACTTTGTGGCAAAAGTTTGGGGGAAGGCCCTTTCCTGTTTTAGCATGACAATGCCCCCATGCACAAAGCGAGGTCCATACAGAAATGTTTTGTCGAGATCGGTGTGGAAGAATTTGACTGGCCTGCACAGAGCCCTGACTTCAAGCCCATCGAACACCTTTGAGATGAATTAGAACACTGACTGCGAGCCAGACCTAATCGCCCAACATCAGTGCCAGACCATTTTGCTACACTCGCAATAACATCTGCTAACCATATGTATATGACCAATAACATTTGATTTGACCTCACTAATGCTCTTGTGACTGAATGGAAGCAAGTCCCCGAGGCAATGTGGAAAGCCTTCACAGAAAAGTGGAGGCTGTTATAGCAGCAAAGGGAAGAACAACCCCATATTAATGCCCCTGATTTTGGAATGAGACGATCGACGAGCAAGTGTCCCCATACTTTTGGTCATGTAGTGTAGTTGTTCACAAACTCAGATGTTAGATCCAGAGACAGATCAGTAGAGACATGTAGACTAATTAGATTGTGTTGAGACAACATACTACTCTGCAGAGAGAGAGAGAGAGAGAGAGAGGAAGATGGAGCTGGTGTTAGTTACAGGGACAGTGGATAATTGTGTAGTGAGTCAGAATAGTGTTAGTCAGCATGGGGTCACTGAACTTCACCACACCCTGCTGCTGACTCCCAGGAAATCTATGGGACTTTTCCCTCACGGCCCAGAATAGCAACCAGCGTAACTGAATAGAAAGGAGATGCTCAAATACAGTCCATAGGTCACATCAATAGATGTGTGTAGTCGAGGAAGATCAAGGGACCGACCCAATAACGTAGGGTTCCTGTACGTAACCCCGGTTCTATGACAATATGAGTGAGGTCACTCACTATGGGTTAAGCCTTCAATGGATGTGGTCAATAAGGAACTCCTATCATACAATGTGTGTCGTAGACAGACCTCACACATATAAATCATAGAACAAGGATTACGTTAAGTAAATCATTTCAAATAATAATTTGGTCACTCAGTATGGGATATGGCCAACTCAAGTAGCATTGGTATACTCTCCAAAACCAGCTAATCAACCCTCAGAGGCCCCAAAACTAAGCAACGTACGTGCCAAAGAGGGTGCAGTGACGTCCAGTCGATAGAACCTCATGATGGTATGGACAGTGCCCCAACATGCTAAATTGCAGATGTCTTGCACAGAGATGCCTTTGAACAGCGCCCATGACGCACCCATACCTCTGGTGGAATGAGCCCTTAGGGATGATACACCCTTGCTTTTATAAGCATTTATAATAGCATCCGCTATCAAGTCAAATTGTATTGGAATTAAGAAATATATAAATATTAGGACGAGCAATGTCGGAGTGGCATTGACTAAAATACAGTAGAATACAATATATACGTATGAAATGAGAAAAACAGTATGCAAACATTATTAAAGTGAATAGTCTTCCATTTTTAAAGTGACCAGTGATTCCATTTCTATGTACATAGGGCAACAGCCTCTAAGGTGCAGGGTTGAGTAACCGGGTTGTAGCCGGCCAGCGATGGCTATTTAACAATCTGATGGCCTTGAGATAGAAGCTGTCTTTCAGTCTCTTGGTCCCAGCTTTGATACACCTGTACTGACCTCACCTTCTGGATGATAGCGGGGTGAACAGACTGTGGCTTGGGTGGTTGATGTCCTTGATGATCTTTTTGGCCTTCCTGTGACATCGAGTACTGTAGGTGTGCTGAAGGGCAGGCAATGTGTAGACCGCACCACCCTCTGGAGAGCCCTGCGTTTGCGGGCAGTTTAGTTGCCGTACCAGACGATGATAGTAGTGGAGGTGTTGTTTCCTACCTTCACCACCTGGGGGCGGCCCGTCAGGAAGTCCAGGACCCAGTTGCACAGGGTGGGGTTCAGACCCACGGCCCAGAGCTTAATGATGAGCTTGGAGGGTACTATGGTGTTGAAGGCTGAGCTATAGTCAATGAACAGCATTCGCACATAGGTATTCCTCTTGTCCAGATGGGATAGGGCAGTGTGAGTGCGATGGCGATTCCATCGTCTGTGGATCTATAAGGGCGGTATGCAAATTGAAGTAGGTCTAGGGTGTCAGGTAAGATGGAGGTGATATGATCCTTAACTAGTCTCTCAAAGCAATTCATGATGACAGAAGTGAGTGCTACGGGGTGATAGTCATTTAGTTCAGTTACCTTTGCTTTCTTGGGTACAGGAACAATGGTGGACATCTTGAAGCAAGTGGGGACAGCAGACTGGGATAAGGAGAGATTGAATTTGTCTGTAAACACTCCAGCCAGCTGGTCTGCGCATGGTCAGGGGACATGGCTAGGGATGCCGTCTGGGCCGGCCACCTTGCGAGAGTTAACACGCTTAAATGTCTTACTTTGGAACTATCACGGAGAAGGAGAGCCCCCAGTCCTTGGGAGCAGGGGTGTCGGTGGCACTGTGTTATCCTCAAAGTGGGCGAAGAAGGTGTTTAGCTTGTCCGGAGCAAGACGACAGTGTCCACTCGTGTCTGAGCCGTTGAATTGTGACTCCACTATGTCTCTGTCCTGACAGTCTGCCTGTTCGATTGCCTTACGGAGAGAATCACTACACTGTTGGTATTCAACCATATTCCCATGCTATGGTTATGAGGTGGTCTGTGCTTTCAGTTTAGCGCGAATACTGCCATCTATCCAAGGTTTTTGGTTTGGGTAGATTTTAATAGTCACAGTGGGAACAACATCCCCTATACAATTCCTGATGAACTCAGTCACTGTGTCCAATGTGATGAACACTGGTGAGAAATGGGCCTCCCTGCTTGGGAGAGTGCCCAAGAGAAAAAGAGCTAGTCGCTTTTCTCAGGGCTCTCGTAGTAAAGCCTTTACTGGACACCAGTGGAGGCTGGTGGGAGGAGCTATAGGAGGACGGGCTCATTGTAATGGTTAGAATGTAGTAACTGGAACAATATCAAACACATCAAACATATGGAAACCACATTTTTTACTCTGTTCCTTTATTCCATTCCAGCCATTACAATGAGCTCATCCTCCTATAGCTCCTCCCACGAGCCTCCACTGCTGGACACAAACAGCGGAGCCGCTCTTCCTCCAGAGAGGAAAAGGGTGCAGGGTGAAAAGCTGATAGCTCCAAAGTATGGCAATGATAAGCTCTACTAACATTTGGTACAAAAGAGGGGTTAGGTTTCTAGTTAACCTTGGATATCCCCGTGGGAAAACTCAGGCAAGAGCGGTGAACTGACAGTGTGTGCAGCTCTACCGCTCGCTTTGCGGATTTAATGGCTAAAAGTAAGACAGTTTTGAACGAGAGAAGTCTCATATCTACACTTTCCAGTGGCTCGAACAACGACTGAGACATAGCCTCAAGTACAACAGATAGGTCCCAAGTTGGGACTAGCTGTTTGGACAACGGGTAAGTAACGTGCACCCTTCATAAAATGACAGATAAGGGGATGTTTTCCCACTGTATCGTTGTTGAAGTCTACAGTATATGGCGGGGAGAGATGGAGGCCAGATAGACTTTAACAGTGGAGTAAGCCTTCTCCCTGTCCAGAAGCCCCTCCAGTAAGCAAAGTACCTCTGAAACAGAACACTGAAAGGGAATGGCCCGTTCCTGCTCGCACCATCTCTCAAACACACACAACTTGATATCATACAGTGAGCATGTAGAAGGGGCCCAAGTGCTTTGAATAATTTCAACGACCCTAAGCAGTAGGCCTGTCGCATTAAGATTCATCCTCTCACGGGACAGGTCCGAGTGCCAGGGTGTCTAGATGAGGATGGAAAATCTCACGGTGTAAAATAATCTCCGCTAACCACAGCCGTCCTGGCCATCGGGGGGCTACCAGGATAAGAGACAACCTCTGTTCCCTAACTCTGGCTAGAGTGGGGAGGTACAGACTGAGAGGGGTGAACATGTAAAGCTGTCCCCTTGGCCATGGGTACGCTAGCGCATCCACCCCTAGTGGCACATTGTCATTTTCCATTGAAAATAACAACTTGTAGTGTGCGTTTCTACGCGATGCGAAGAGATCTAGGGACGGCCGTCCTTACAGTATTTCTCCCATATTTGGGCCACTACAAAGGGCTGAAGCTTCCAATATACAGAAGCACTGTAAGCAACTCAAGGTAGTTTATGTGAGTAACACGGAGTTGTGGAGGCCACAATCCATTCACTGCTCTGCCCTGTGACAGATGTGTCTGTCATCATACCCTTTCCTTGCAGACACTACCCCTAGGGGAGTGCCTTTGACTAAGATCAAGGGATCCCTCCAGTGGCGGAGAGCCGAAACTCATGGTAGGGATGGTAGGGATGTTTTTATCTTGTGGTGGAGGTGACGAAGGCAACACAGACGTACAAACAGGAATTGCGGAATTTCTCTTATTGTCAGCCACTCTTCGGGACTATTGATATGGTGGAGGCCATCAAACCCAATAAACGGAGACACGTTTTTGAGCGTGACCGTATGCCCAAGTCTGAACATGGAGATGCACTGGCAAAATGCAGTGACTCGCCTTTCCAATAGGGTGGCCTGGAACAAAATATAATTTATTCTGCGCCAAAACAGTCCAAAACGGAGAAGTGCCGGATCCTGAAGAGAGTATTCAGAAGTATTTTGACCTCATAAGGAAGAACCAAAGTGAGGTGAGATGGAGCAACAGCGCGTTAGAAAGGAGCGGGGTCCCCCTATTGGCTGTCGCTCCTGTCTGTCTACGGCTTTTCGTGAAATGAGTTCCTTATTGACCACGCCCAACGCTACCCATACTGAATGACCGAGCAATTATTTGAAATAGAACTTACAACAAAGCCATGACTATATTAGCTTTCATCTTCGCCGATAATTTACAGGGAAACTTTTTATATATTAACTCTAATCTGGAAGCCCAAAAAATAACTGTTATTACAAGAAAGTGTTTCACAACAGGATTTCTCTCACCAGCACTGTTTTAGAGTCAAGTGTTGAATCAGGATGATCTTGGCACTCTATGTTTCTCAATGCATTGTCACCCAGACCTTTCCTCCTCCTGTCTGTGGTAGGAGGTTTTCTGTGACTGGGTCCAGCTCTAATCTCCTCCTCCACTGCATTGTTATCCCAGGAAGTATGGTTGTCAGGACAGCCACAAATGACACATTATGAGTTGTAGAACCTCTGCTACCAACAGTATCCACCACAACAGGCAGCCTGCCAGAGCCCCGCCTGTGTAGAGGGAGTGTCTAAGGCCAGGTGAAGTAACAATAGCAAAACTTTCCCTTATATTGTCCTCATACCAAATATCATGGAAGTATGTTTCAGCTTGAAAGAGAATGGGCGGAACTCAACAATTGGTACAGTGATACAAACATTTGACATGTTATGTGACATAAATCCATCATAATGAGCTGTATTACCAAAAAGTACAGTACAAGGTAGTATCCTAGCTTCAGTATAGTGAATTGGTGTGCAAAGTCACTTTATGGATAACTCGATTTGACCCTTAAAAAAGTGCACACAACTAACAAAACTAGTGACATCCTCTCTATTGATTGTGTTTCTATGACTGGCCTCCTCCATTGGTTTCTGTGTGTAGGGCTGTGCTGAGCAGAAAGAGCAGGTTAATCATTGGCTCCATAATGTCGTTCCCAGCCATGAGAAGTCCTGCTCAGAGTTAAACTAATAAGGACACAGACCAAAACACAGACATGTTTGCTTAAGGTGGTGATTTTGTTTGTAGTGGAATACAGGTCCTAAAAACTTCTGGCCTTTCCTTAATATCAGGCCGCACAACATCCCTTCATCTCTATCCTTTAAAGGAGATACCTCATTTTTAGGGGGAAACAACATACTCATGTCTGGCCTTCCACTACTACTCTCCAGATGAGTGGGAGGCAGGTAATGCCTTATCACATAATCTCACACAATGTAGTAAATTCCAGGGGATAAATTATGTAAGAAAGCAATAAACCTGAAATGATCATTAGTATGTTTTTACTTGAACAGGATGTTAGAGGATAATCACAAACAATCTGATCTTTTTCAAAAACCTGAGGGGTGACTCATCATCAGCTTGTTATTATAAAGATGTTCTCCAAAGGTTAATCACACACTCCTGCCTTGTCTCCAGACTACAACTTGGCACATGTGAACACATTGCCATAGACCATACAAGGACCTGGACCCGTCCTGTTTATTACATGCGCTTATTGAGGGATACACACATTTATCAGAAAGAAACTATTCTGCCTCCTTGTATGGTGCTCCCTCCCCTCAGCCTTCTGCTTGGGGGAGCCAGGGCTTCCGTGTTACTTGTCAATAGAGACACTACACAGCCTCACTTTGAGGGGGCCAATAATAATATGACTGCTGAACTAGAGAGGGATTGGAGATTTCAGGGAGGTTCCTGTACTCACATTAGAGCTCACGCAGTGCTATGCAAGGTAGTTCAGCCCTTACACAACTACAAAAGAACAATCACAACCTTACACAGTGTAGGCAAATATGCCATCACAGTGCACACAAAAACACTCACACAGCCATATGGGTAGCTTTTTGTATATATGCAAAGCGGAGTAAGTATAGGCTGTAGTGATGGAGCAAGAGATATCAGGAGAGCTCAAAGAGGATCAGTGCAGGGTATAGAAATCATCCCGATATCCACAATAAGCCCCAAGATGAAGGGTGAACATGTCTGGAGCCAGAGGGCCAAGGAGCCCTGTGTTAAGGGCAGTGTCCTAGGGCATTGTCCCTGACAGGGATATCTATTTCCACACCGTTAATAAGGTAGCCCCCATGATTACAGTACAGTATACCCAAACCCATGGATAGAGCAGTGATTAATGACCATAATAACACAGCCCCCTTCTCTCATTCCCACCCTCTGTGTTCCTGTAATGTGGCAGGGGTGCATCAGAGCTGCCCTCTCCTCCATTCATTCACAAACCACAACTAAGACTGTTTCTCCAGGACAGTTCACAGCACAGACCTCATCACTGAGGGTAGCAGAATAAAATAGCCTTCTTCTGTCAGAATGAGACAGCCGTAACTTCAGGTACACTATACTGTACTGGATCTCGCTGTGTGGCCATCCTCTCGGTTTGCTGAGAGTCTCTTTAAAAAATAAACACTGACAAATTCCTGGGAAAGTCTGCTGCACTAATCCTGTGAAGCAAGCAAGTAAGCCCGGAGTAGATAGGCAAACAGGCAGGTTACTCAACCCTTCAATAAAAACAGAGCAAAGCAGAACCTACCACAGCCCCATGATCACATAGTTAGCCAGATATTTTACACAGTAACTATGTTGACAAGTGTATCTAAAGTTATTTCATCCTACTGCCTCAGCATGGGAAAAGTTTAGGCTACTCACCTCTGATAAAGAATCCCAGGGAACAACACAGCTCTCAAAGTTCTATCTTCTCCGTGATGCATGTAAGCCCAATATGTTGTGGGCAGTCCCTCTCTACTACCTCGCTCACTCACTGCCTCTCTCTCTCTCTCTCTCTCTCTCTCTCTCTCTCTCTTTCTCTGGACTACCTCCTCCTGTGAAGGACTTCCCGGTTGACAGGCATTGCCATGGCAACCCCTGGACCCTGTTCAAAAGGCACCCTCCTCTTGGCTTGTCAGCGCGGGGCTTCTTCAATGAAGAGTGCTCATCGTGGTGATATTTCACACAGCGCAGGGTTAACCAAAGGGGAATGCTAATAGTTATTCACCTCCACCTCGCCAATACCCCACACAGCCCCTCGCTCTATCACCCACTCTCTCTTTCTCTCCCATGACTCCCTCTCTTTTGTGATGCTGTTTGTGTCTTTTCTGGGGGCACATACAGGGCAGGTCTCTTTCTAGTTAAAGAGAGAGGGGAGTGAAGAGGAGGGGAGAAGAATAACTCTCTCAGTCCAGGAGGGTTCTCTGAGGGTCCCCTGACATCAGTAGTCTTTGAGGTGGTCAACCCCAATGGATCGCACTGACACTGGACCCACCACTTGACTCCCTCACTCAGACACAGACAGACAGATAGACATACAGAGCTTCTCTCTCTCACATCCCCTGCCCTTCGCCAGATCATTTATATCCAGCTACAACAGCTTAGACTGAGGGGCACGATGACTAGAGAGAAACTATATGTGAGGGGAGGTGAATCCATTTGAATTTGCTTCAACCACTGACAGCTGATATACTGAATCATCCAGAGATTCTGTATTCAGATATCTAGATTGCCTTTCAAAATACATAGCCCTTGGAGCACACAGACCATAGAACAGGTACATGAGAGAATACAGTAAACGGAACTACACAGTGTTAAAGTACAAGCAGAGTGAAGCACATGCTCTCAAATTCCTCAGTTGTTCTCGCTACCATACATGGCAAATTAGAACTATGTTTTCCAGGTTGTCTGCAGTGTTTGCCAAACAGGACACAAACCTGAAGATTTACATGCTGACATAACTGTTTCTGTCTCATATGTCTCAGGTACTGAGTTAGCCTTTACATGTTTCACATTGCAGGTACACTCACCTTTATTGCACTTTAAACTTTTAACCAGTCAGACCAGCTAAAAACTAGAAATGATTTGGTAAGCAATGTGTGTATGTGTGTGTGCATGTGTGTTTGTGTATGTGTGTGTGCGTGTGTAAGCCCCATGCCTCGGACAGTTTCAGGTTGGAATCGAAGTAGTCAGCTCTTTTTTAATAATTCAGCGGTCTGGCTTGGGACAGTGAAACTCAGGCAAATACCAGGCAGTGTCCACTTACTGAGTCTGCACCGCTGCTCCAGAGATAGTTTTTGCCAAAGGAAAATGTTGTTTTTCACCCCTAGAAGAAGGAACACTTCTGGATAGTTTGTGCTGTAGTGGAAGAGGCTATAGGGCCCAGTTAGGGCAGTCAGGCGGGCACAGTCCCCCGCTGTGACCCAATCTTACACCCTGTCATTCTGTGGCTCAATGAGGTGCAAGAGGTGATTGCTGCTTTGGCCGAGGACCCAGCACCTCTCTCACAAACACACTCCCCCCTCCCTCTCTTCTTCTCTCCCATACACATTTCTCTTTCCATCACTGTCATTTTGTCTGTACCTCCCTCCAGTGATAAATATTATATTTGGAGGGATGGGAACTGTAGCCTGTTTTTTCCACTGTCCCGCCGAGTCCATAGTGTGGTATTTGTAACAGTGATGGGATTCTAATGAATCAACCCTAGCAACTCTCAGCTCTGTGCCAGACTAGTAAATCCCGCCTAGCAACGTACAACTTTCAAACACATTCAAACCCTGTTCTGTCTCTGTGGTACGTTCCAATATGTTCCGTATGTTTCTATGAAGCAATCATACCCATTGCATGGGTCATTAAAATCCCATGCAACAACCAAAGACCATACCAAGTGAGGGAATACATCATGACATAAAGCTCTGTTACATAACAGTCAACTACCTAACTTGATGATGGCTAACGGCTGGGTACTTTTTCTACTGGTTGGGGAAAACATTTCCCAGTGAAGCACTAAACTATCTGAACATTCATCATGCATTTGGAAACAATCTGCCTATAAAACAAGCCATTTGGTTTCAATCAAGCATTCAGATTTTAGAGAGATTTAATAACTAAGAGTATAATGGAACTAAATATTGCTTAACACTGAAAGACATCCAATAAAGTGAAAGAACTGTCAGTTCATCTGTTTTTCTTTCTTAGGTGACCTTTGCCTACATCAGTGGGTTCCCAAGCTAGGGGGCGGGACCTTCCTTGACAAAAATTCAACAATAATAATCATCATAATAATTCGCAATTGTTTATACCGAGATAAAACAATGCATAAATCCACAATGCTTTAGGCTAGAAACAAGCTGTAGTAGAGTAGACGAATGGACACATGGAGATATGCTTGTCGTGGTTGTTGGCCCAAAGATGAAATCCATATGGAGCTCTCTACTACAGCTTGTTAGCTACTTTCAGTATAAAGAGCCCAGCTAAACAAAGACAATAGGGACCACAAACATAGAAGTGGAAATTATGGTTTAAAATACAGATGTAGAATCTTAATTTGAGCCAGTTTCCTACAGCAGTAAGGTAATCCTGCAGCAACAGGAAATGTGAATTATTATGTGGATTATAATTAATGGACATTTTTGTAGGGGTTGATACATTTTTCTCAGCAACAAAAGAGAGATCAAATGAAGATCCTACTGTACTTCTGTTCTTGTAAGCCCTTAGATGGGTTCAGTTCCCTTTACGTTTGGTAATAAATGTATCATGATAAAACACTGATGTGTTGAATGAATTAACATATTCATGTATACAGTATGCAGAAATGAACATGCACAGTATAACCAGTACTGATGTGCAGTACTGATGTGGCTACATTCAGCATAGCTCTCAGCCCAAAACAACAGCCACAACATCAGAAACCTGTCTCTCCTTGGAGAAGGTCTGATTCCTATCTGCTCAACCAAAGACAGATAGCTCCTTCCTAAGACAATGTTAGAACCCTACAAGAACTATTCGGCTGCAACTCAACTGTTGCACAACAATATTCAGACAAAAAGTAATTGACACGCATGGAGAACTAAAGATAAACACAGTTCCATTTCCCACAGTTCAAGTGTATAATCCGGTCATTACGCTCCTGATCTCTTCAGCCCTCTAGGTGATAGAGCCAGAGCGAGCGGGAGAGTCTGACAACATGAACTGTTTGTGTTTTAGTCTTGGCGTGGAGCAGCAGAGACAGACAGAGAGAGTCGTACTTACAGATCAGTGCAGCGCAGGCCGAGTAGAGAGGACTTCTTGGTATAGTACAGAGCGAGAGAGAAAGAGAAGGAGGGAGGGAGAGAACCACTGCTGCTGGCCAACAGGGTGTCTTTTATCTTCTGCGAGTGACTCAGCTTGTGTGTGTGTGTGTTTTGTGTGTGTGCAACACCCCTCACTCCACTCTACAGCTCATCAGGGACTCTGTAATAGTTTCCATTTGCAGCTGGAAATAATAGAAATTCCCATGCAGGCACAGCCTCAGTGGAACCGCCCTTTTGTATTTCATGAGCAGGAACAGAGGAGGCCATTTTCACATCAACCTAAATATACAGACTTGTGTTTGAGATCAATCCAGTAATAGTGTGGTGCTCCATTCAGAGTCCGAGGCCTATTTGAGAGAAAGATATGCAGATTTGCTAAACTAAACTGTAAAAAAGGCCCTTCCTTCCAGCCAATCAGGGTGCTTGAATTGACATTTGGACTTGGGCTCCGCCCACTCTAGCTCAGAGCGTTTTTAGTCATCAACAGAAGAAGACACAAGTTTGATTTGCAACCAAGCTTTATTAAGTGTTTATTCTTAAAGGGGCTTTATATTGTTGGGGGTTGTTTATGATTAATGCATGCTACTGAAACCTTGCTAGTGTTAGTTATCTTGTTACATATAAGTTAATACCTGTGTAATTAATGCATGCCATCTCCGAAGTACAGAATTGCCAGTTAATCATTGCATGGTTGTATTTATCATCATGTGCATGTTACTATTACAGCAAGAGATTGTGCTATATGGCAGTTTAGTAAGTAAGTTCTGGAAGATTCTAAGCGGCCTGGTGCGCATGCGCACTTGATTTATGGCCAACCAGATAATCAATCAATCAAATCTATTTATAAAGCATTTTACATCTGCAGATGTCACAAAGTGCTTTACAGCTGCTGTTCCTTCACTCTGCGGTCCAACTCATCCCAAACCATCTCAATTGGGTTGAGGTCGGGTGATTGTGGAGGCCAGGTCATCTGATGCAGCACTCCATCACTCTCCTTCTGTCACGCCTGCTCCCGCTCTCCCTCTCTGGCGCTCGAGGGCGCCTGGCTGTCCTTCATAACACACACCTGTCACCATCATTACACGCAGCAGCGATCATTGGACTCACCTGGGCTCCTTCACTTTGTTGATTGTCCTGTCTATAACTGTCTGCTTCCCCGTTTGTTCCCTGTGTCTGCATCGATCACCCCAGTGTTTAATTTGCCATACTGTAATAATTTCGCCACTATGGCCTATTTATTGCCTCACCCCCCTTATCCTACCTCATTTGCACACACTGTATATAGACTTTCTCTATTGTATTATTGACTGTATGTTTGTTTATTCCATGTGTACCTCTGTGTTGTTGTTTGTGTCGCACTGCTTTGCTTTATCTTGGCCATATCACAGTTGTAAATGAGAACTTGTTCTCAACTAGCCTACCTGGTTAAATAAAGGTGAAATAAATCAAATCAAATAAAAATGTATGTTGTTATGTGTTCACGTCCAGATGCTGTCCTGTCCTGTTCAATGTCCGTCGCCATTAAATGTCAATCCCTGTACCTACTTCGTGTCTCTACCAGCGTCGACCCTTACACCTTATTGGTCAAATAGCCCTTACACAGCCTGGAGGTGTCACGTCCTGACCAGCAGAGGGAGTAGTTGTTTAGTATTTTGGTCAGGACGTGGCAGAGGGATGTTTGTTTTGTATGGTGGGGGTTTTGTTGGTCACTGGTTTATGTTTGTATTTCTATGGGTATGTTTTAGGTTAGTTTTTCTATGTGTAGGTTGGGTGCTGGACTCTCAATTGGAGGCAGGTGTTTCTAGTTGCCTCTGATTGGGAGTCCTATAAGTAGGTGTGTGTTTTGTTTGTCACTTGTGGGTAGTTATTTGTTAGCACTGCTTTTGTTGAGCCTGCTACTCTGTTCCTGTCGTTAGTTTGTTTATTGTTTTTTCGTGGTGTTCTCATTGTTATAATAAAGATGTTGAGCACGCAACCCGCTGCGCCTTGGTCCCGTTCTATCTTCCACGACAGCTGTGACAGGAGGTGTGTTTTGGGTCATTGTCCTGTTGAAAAACAAATGTTAGTCCCACTAAGCGCAAACCAGACGGGACGGCATATCGCTGCAGAATGCTGTGGTAGCCACGCTGGTTAAGTGTGCATTGAATTATAAATAAATCACCATCACACCTTCTCCTCCATGCTTCATGGTGGGAACCACACATGCGGAGGTCATCCGTTCGTCTACTCTGCGTCTTACAAAGACACGGCGGTTGGAACCAAAAATTTCAAATTTGGACTCATCAGACCAAAGGACCGATTTCCACCAGTCTAATGTCCATTGCTCGTGTTTCTTGGCCCGAGCAAGTCTCTGCTTATTATTGGTGTCCTTTAGTAGTGGTTTCTTTGCAGCAATTCGACTATGAAGGCATGATTCACGCAGTCTCCTCTGAACAGTTGATGTTGAGATGTGTCTGTTGCTTGAACTTTGTGAAGCATTTTTTTTGGCTGCAATCTGAGGTGCAGTTAACTCTAATGAACTTATCCTCTGCAGCAGAGGTAACTCAGTGTGACACAAAAAACAACATAGAGTTACACACGGAATAAACAAACGCACAGTCAATAACAGAATAGAAAAAGTCAATATACAGTGTGTGCAAATGGCGTAAGAAAGTAAGGCAAGAAATAGGTCGTAGTAGCGAAGTAATTACAATTTAGCAAATTAACACTAGGGTGATAGATGTGCAGATGATGATGTGCAAGTAGAAATACTGGGAATACTAGTGTGCAAAAGAGCAAAAAAGTAAATAAAACAATTTGGGGATTGTCACGTCCTGACCAGTAAAGGGGGTTATTTGTTATTGTAGTTTGGTCAGGACGTGGCAGGGGGTATTTGTTTTATGTGGTTCGTGCTGTTTGTGTTAGTAGTTGGGTGTTTGATTTATTATTCTGGGTTTTAGGCACTGTTCTATGTTTATGTATTTCTATGTTTAGTCTAGTCATTTGTATTTCTATGTTTAGTTAATTGGGGGTTGGACTCTCAATTGGAGGCAGGTGTTTTCTAGTTGCCTCTGATTGAGGGTCCTATAAATAGGTATGTGTTTGTGTTAGTATTTTGTGGGAGATTGTTCTTGTTTAGCTATGTGTGCCTGACAAGATTGTCAAGTTCGTTTTGTGTTTTGTATACATTTTTGGTGTTTTTCCTTCTTCACATAAATAAAAGAAGATGAGTGTACATATTCCCGCTGCGTCTTGGTCTCAATCCTACGACAACCGCGACAGGGATGAGGTAGGTAGTTGGATGGGCTATTTACAGATGGGTTGTGTACAGCTGCAGCAATCGGTAAGCTGGACAGATAGCTGATGCTTAAAGTTAGTGAGGGAGATAAGTCTCCAACCAGCGATTTTTACAATTCGTTCCAGTCATTGGCAGCAAAGAACTGGAAGGAAAGGTAGCCAAAGGAGGTGTTGGCTTTGGGGATGACCAGTGAGATATACCTGCTGGAGTGCGTGCTACGGGTGGGTGTTGTTATGGTGACCAGTGAGCTGAGACAAGGCAGGGCTTTACCTAGCAGAGACTTATAGATGACCTGGAGCCAGTGGGTCTGGCGACAAATATGTAGCGAGGGCTAGACGAGAGCATAGAGGTCGCAGTGGTGGGTGGTATATGGGGCTTTGGTGACAAAACGGATGGCACTGTGATAGACTGCATCCAGTTTGCTGAGTAGAGTGTTGGAGGCTATTTTGTAAATGACATCGCCAAAGTCGAGGATCGGTAGGATGGTCAGTTTTACGAGGGTATGTTTGGCAGCATGAATGAAGGAGGCTTTGTTGCAAAATAGGAAGCCGATTCTAGATTTAATTTTGGATTGGAGATGTTTAATATGAGTCTGGAAGGAGAGTTTACAGTCTAGCCATACACCTAGGTATTTGTAGTTGTCCACATATTCTAAGTTAGAACCATCCAGAGTAGTGATGCTGGTCGGGTGGGTGGGTGCGGGCAGCAATCAGTTGAAGAGCATTCATTTAGTTTTACTAGTGTTTAAGAGCAGTTGGAGGCAACGGAAGGAGTGTTGTATGGCATTGAAGCTCGATTGGAGGTTTGTTAAAACCTCTTACATCTACACGTTCCGCTAGCGGAACGTCTGCTCCAATATCCAATGATGGGCAGGGCGCGAAATACAAACTCCTCTAAAATCCGAAAACTTCCATTTTTCAAACATATGACTATTTTACAGCTATTTAAAGACAAGACTCTCCTTTATCTAACCACACTGTCCGATTTCAAAAAGGCTTTACAGCGAAAGCAAAACATTAGATTATGTCAGCAGAGTACCCAGCCAGAAATAATCAGACACCCATTTTTCAAGCTAGCATATCATGTCACATAAACCCAAACCATAGCTAAATGCAGCACTAACCTTTTATGATCTTCATCAGATGACACACCTAGGACATTATGTTATACAATACATGCATGTCTGTTCAATCAAGTTCATATTTATATCAAAAACCAGCTTTTTACATTAGCATGTGACGTTCAGAACTAGCATTCCCACCGAACACTTCCGGTGATTTTACTAAATTACTCACGATAAACGTTCACAAAAAGCATAACAATTATTTTAAGAATTATAGATACAGAACTCCTCTATGCACTTGATATGTCCGATTTTAAAATAGCTTTTCGGATGAAGCACATTTTGCAATAATCTAAGTACATAGCCCGGCATCACAGGGCTAGCTATTTAGACACCCAAACAGTTTAGCCTTCACCAAAATCACATTTCCTATAAGAAAAATGTTCTTACCTTGCTTGTTCTTCGTCAGAATCCACTGCCAGGACTTCTACTTCAATAACAAATGTAGGTTTGGTCCCAAATAATCCATCGTTATGTTCCATCAAGACGTTTTGTTTGTGCGTTCTAGACACTATCCCAACGCTAAATCTCGGCCACGAGCATGACGCAGAATTTGACAAAAAAATTCTAAATATTCCATTACCGTACTTCGAAGCATGTCAACCGCTGTTTAAAACCAATTTTTATGCAATTTATCTCGTAGAAAAGCGATAATATTCTGACCGGGAATCTGCCTGTCTGTATACTGAGGGAAAAACCGAAAGCCGGGGGCGGGGCGGGTCGCGAGCGTAAGGCTTACTCCACTGAGAGACCACTTAGCTTTTGCTCTCGTGTGCTTCAGCCAGGGCTTTGAATTACGTCATTCCTGTTTTTCCCGGGCTCTGAGACTTCATTGGAGACGTGGGAAGTGTCACGTAACAGCAGAGATCCCTTGTAATAGATAGAGAGAATCAACAAGGGCAAGAAATGTTCAAACAGGGTACTTCCTGAACAGAAGCATCTCAGGTTTTTGCCTGCCATAGGAGTTCTGTTATACTCACAGACACCATTCAAACAGTTTCAGAAACTGTGGAGTGTTTTCTCTCCAAAGCTAATAATTATATGCATATTCTAGTTTCTGGGCAGGACTAATAATCAGATTAAATCGGGTACGTTTTTTATCCAGCCGTGAAAATACTGCCCCCTAGCCATAAGAGGTTAACACAGTGTCCAATGAAGGGCCAGATGTATACAGTCTGCATAGAGGTGGATCAAGGAATCACCCGCAGCAATAGCGACATTGTTGATATATACAGAGAAAAGAGTCGGCCCGAGAATTGAACCCTGTGGTATCCCCCATAGAGACTGCCGGAGGTCCGGACAACAGGCCCTCCGATTTGGCACACTGAACTCTATCTGAGAAGTAGTTGGTGAACCAGGCGAGGCAGTCATTTGAGAAACCAAGGCTGTTGAGTCTGCCGATAAGAATACGGTGATTGACAGTGTCGAAAGCCTTGGCCAAGTCGATGAATACGGCTGCACAGTATTCTCTTTTATCAATGGCGGTTATGATATCGTTTAGTACCTTGAGCGTGGCTGAGGTGCACTTTTGACCAGCTCGAAAACCGGATTGCACAGCTGAGAAGCTACGGTGGGATTCGAAATTGTCAGTGATCTGTTTGTTAACTTGGCTTTCGAAGACTTTAGAAAGGCAGGGCAGGATGGATATAGGTCTGTAACAGTTTGGGTCTAGAGTGTCATCCCCTTTGAAGAGGGGGATGACTGCGGCAGCTTTCCAATGTCTAGGAATCTCGGACGATAAGAAAGAGAGGTTGAACAGACTGGTAATAGGGGTTGCAACAATAGCGGTGGATCATTTTAGAAAGAGAGGGTTCAGATTGTCTAGCCCAGCTGATTTGTACGGGTCCAGATTTTGCAGCTCTTTCAGAACATCTGCTGTCTGGATTTGGGCGAAAGAGAAGCTGGGGAGGCTTAGCTGCAGGGCAAGTAGCTGCAGGGGATGCGGAGCAGTTGGCTGGGGTTGGGGTAGCCAGGAGGAAAGCATGGCCAGCCGTAGAGAAATGCTTATTGAAATTCTCGATTATCGTGGATTTATCGGTGGTGACAGTGTTTCCTAGCCTCAGTGCAGTGAGCAGCTGGGAGGAGGTGCTCTTATTCTCCATGGACTTTACAGTGTCTCAAAACCTTTTGGAGTTAGAGCTAAAGGATGCAAATTTCTGTTTGAAAAAGATAGCCTTTGCTTTCCTAACTGACCACGTGTATTGGTTCCTGACTTCCCTGAAAAGTTACATATCGCGGGGACTATTCGATGCTAGTGCAGTCTGCCACAGGATGTTTTTGTGCTGGTCGAGGGCAGCTGTTCTTAGTTCTACATTTATTGAAAGGGGCATGCTTATTTAAGATGGTGAGGAAAGCACTATTAAAGAACGACCAGGAATCCTCTACTGATGGGATGAGGGCAATATCCTTCCAGGATACCCGGGCCAGGTCGATTAGAAAGGCCTGCTCGCAGAAGTGTTTTAGGGACCGTTTGACAGTAATGGGGGGTGATCGTTTGACCACGGACCCATAGCGAATGCAGGCAATGAAAACAGCAGAGGTGTATTTGGAGGGCAAGTTGGTCAGGATACTATCTATGAGGGTGCCCCTGTTTACGGATTTAGGGTTATACCTGGTGGGTTTATTGATAATTTGTGTGAGATTGAGGGTATCTAGCTTAGATTGTAGGACTGCCGGGGTGTTAAGCATATCCCAGTTTAGGTCACCTAACAGAACGAACTCTGAAGATAGATGGGGGTCAGTCAATTCACATATGGTGTCCATGGCACAGCTGGTAGCTGAGGGGGGTCTATAACAGCGACAGTGAGACTTATTTCTGGAGAGATTAATTTTTAAAATTGGAAGCTCAAACTGTTTGGGCATAGACCTGGAAAGTATGACAGAACTTTGCAGGCTATCTCTGCAGTAGATTGCATCACCTCCCCCTTTGGCAGTTCTATCTTGACAGAAAATATTGTAGTTGGGGATGGAAATCTCCGAATTTTTGGTGGCATTCCTATGCCAGGATTCAGACACGGCAAGGACATCAGGGTTGGCGGAGTGTGCTAAAGCAGTGAGTAAAACAAACTTAGGGAGGAGGCTTCTGATGTTAACATGCATGAAACCAAGGCTTTTACGGTTACAGAAGTCAACAAATGAGAGTGCCTGGGGACACACAGGGCCTGGGTTAACCTCTACCTCACCCGAGGAACAGAGGAGGAGTAGGATGAGGGTAAGGCTGAAGGCTATCAAAACTGGTCGTCTAGTGCGTTGGGGACAGAGAATAAAAGGAGCAGATTTCTGGGCGTGGTAGGATAGATTCAGGGCATAATCTACAGACAGGGGTACGGTAGGGTGCGGGTACAGTGGAGGTAAACCTAGGCATAGAGTCACGATAAGAGAGGTTGCATCTCTGGTCGCACTAGTTATGCTGGGTGAGGTCACCGCATGTGTGGGAGGTGGGACAAAAGAGGTATCTGAGGCATGTTGAGTGGGACTAGGGGCTCCACAGTAAACTAAAACAATGATAACTATCCTAAACAACAGTATACAAGGCATATTGACATTAGAGAGAGACATAAAGCGAGGCATAAAGCAATCACAGGTGTTGATTGGGAGAGCTAGCTAAGCCAACAACGGGTAAGACAACAACAGCTAATCAGCTAAGACAACAACAGGTAAAATGACGATGAATGGGCAGAGAGGGTCAGTTAACTACACACATGGCCTGAGTTCGAGGCTGGCGCTGACAGATAAACAAAATAAACAAAATGGAGTACCATTATTAATGAACAGTCCAGCAGCCATCAGCTATTTAGCCAAGTGATCATAGGGTCCAGTGAACAGCAATAGATGAAACAGGGAAGCCGCTGGGTAGTCGATGCTACACTAGCAAGCGGAGACACGGCATTCCAAAAAAAAGTTAGCAGGCCAGGGCTAGTAGAAGCGTCTTCACCGATGTCCGGCAATGGCCGGTTGAGGGCACAATGGATGGAATTACGTTGGCAGACCAGTCGTGATGGATCGGCGGGGCTCCGTGTCGACAAAGGGTCCAGGCCAGTTAGCAAAAGAGGTATTGTAGCTGGAGTAATTTCGTTTGCTAGCCTGGAGATGTGCCTGGCTGGAGGCATCTGGTGCTAGCTTCAGGACATGGACGTTAGCCATTATAGCTATTCGGCAGCCGCTAGCTAGCTGCGATGATCCGATGCAAAGGTCCAGAGCTTACGGCAAGAATCCTGTGATGTATTGGATTCTAGTCGTGTTAGTGAAGAGTCCGGGAGGTGTCAGCTGTGTAGCCGAGTGATCATAGGGTCCGCTGAGCAGGCCGGGAGATGGGCCTGGCTCAAAGCTAGCTTCGGGGTTGGGCCACTCGGTAGCAGCTAGCTAGCTGCGATGAACTAGAGTAATGGTCCAGGGCTTACGGCAGGAATCCGTTGTCGTAGTGGAGAATAACCAGGCTAAAAGCGGCTGGTGTCTGTCTTTCAGGTAAAGGCCGCTAGCAGTGGCTAACAATAACTAAATAGCTAGTAGCTGGTTAGCTTCTGATGGAGGTTCTGGCTATAAGGTCTAAAAATAGCAGATCCATATCACATTGGGTGAGGCGGGTTGCCGGGAAGGTATATTTAATTTAAAAATGTCTTTCTTTCTATATATTTCAAACATTTACACAGGAGAATGACAAACAACGTCTGCACTGCGACGCCTACCTTGTCACAATAGAACTGATTGGCTCAAACTCATTAAGAAGGAAATAAATTCCACAAATTAACTTTTAACAAGACACACGTGTTAATTGAAATGCATTCCAGGTGACTACCTCATGAAGTTGGTTGAGAGAATGCCAAGAGTGTGAAAAGCTGTCATGAAGGCAAAGGGTGGCTACTTTGAAGAATCTCAAATCTAAAATCTATTTTGATTTCTTTATCACTCTTTTGGTTACTACATGAGTCCATGTGTGTTATTTCATAGTTTTGATGTCTTCTACAATGTAGAAAATAGTAAAAAATAAAGAAAAATTATGGAATAAGTGTCACGGTTGTCGTAGGAAGGAGCGGACCAAAGTGCAGCGTGTGTGTCGTTCCACATTTTATTTTCACTGTGAAACTATGCAATACATACACATAAACTAAAGAACGAAAAACAACAAACCGTGACGCAGAGTTGAAATATACACTAACTCAAAAACAATCTCCCACAAACCCAGGTGGGAAAAACACCTACTTAAGTATGATCTCTAGTTAGAGACAACGATGACCAGCTGCCTCTAATTGGAGATCATCCCAAACAAAAACCCAACATAGAAATACAAATCTAGAACATAACAACATAGAAAAACTAAACTAGAAAAAAAACTGTCACGCCCTGACCTACTCTACCATAGAAAATAACAGTTTTCTATGGTCAGGACGTGACAGTACCCCCCCCCCAAAAGGTGCGGACTCCGAACGCACCTAAAAAAACTGTGGGCCGTCTAAGGAGGTTCCGGACTGTGGGCCATCTCAGGAGGTTCCGGACTGTGGGCCGTCTGAGGAGGTTCCGGACTGTGGGCCGTCTCAAGAGGTTCCGGACTGTAAAACGTCGCCGGAAGCTCTGGACTGGGAACTGTCGCCGGAAGCTCTGGACTGGGAACTGTCGCCGGAAGCTCTGGACTGGGAATGCGCACTGGAGTCCTGATGCGTGGAGCTGGCACAGGTGGCGCCAGACTGGTGACACGCACCTCAGGGTGAGTGCGGGAAGCAGGAACAGGACACCCCGGACTGGGCAGGCACACTGGAGGCCTGATGCGTGGGCTTGGCACAGGTGACGCCAGACTGGTGACACGCACCTCAGGGAAGTGAGAGGAGCAGGCACAGGGCGTACCAGGCTGGATAGACTCACTGGAGGCCGGGTTCGTGGGGCAGGCTCAAGATATACTGGGCCGTGGAGGCGCACTGGAGGTCTCGAGCGTAGAGCTAGCACAACCCGTCCTGGCTGGATGCTTACTTTCGCCCGGCAAGCGCGGGGCGCTGGCACAGGACGAACTGGGCTGTGAATACGCACTGGCGACACAGGATATCCTGGACCGAGAAGGCAAACTGGAGACCAGGAACGCTGAGCTGGCACCACCCTTCCTGGCTGAATGCTCAACCTAGCTCGACAAATGCGGGGCGCGGGCACAGATCTCACCAGGCTGTGAATGCGCACTGGCGACACAGTGCGCATCACCGCATAACACGGTGCTTGCTTCCTCACTCGCTCCCCACGGTAAGCACGGGGAGTTGGCTCAGGTCTCCACCCTGACTCTGCCAAACTCCCCGTGTGCCCCCCCCAAAAAAATGTTTTGGGTCTGCCTCTCGCACTTGCCTCATGATTGGTATAGTGCCTCGTAATATCGCCGCTCCGCTTTCGCTGCCTCAATCTCCTCTTTAGGATGGCGATACTCCCCAGCCTGCCTCCAGGGTCCTTTCCCGTCCAGTATCTCCTCCCAAGTCCACTGGTCCATTCCACGCTGTTTGGTCCTTTGGTGGTGGAAGATTCTGTCACGGTTGTCGTAGGAAGGAGCGGACCAAAGTGCAGCGTGTGTCGTTCCACATTTCACTGTGAAACTATGCAATACATACACATAAACTAAAGAACGAAAAACAACAAACCGTGACGCGGAGTTGAAACATACACTAACTCAAAAACAATCTCCCACAAACCCAGGGGGGAAAAAGACCTACTTAAGTATGATCTCCAATTAGAGAAAATGATGACCAGCTGCCTCTAATTGGAGATCATTCCAAACAAAAACCCAACATAGAAATACTAAACTAGAACATAACAACATAGAAAAACTAAACTAGAAAAACTCCCCTGTCACGCCCTGACCTACTCTACCATAGAAAATAACAGCTTTCTATGGTCAGGACATGACAATAAGTAGATGTGTCCAAACATTTGACTGGTATTGGCGATCTAAATTAATTTAAAAATTCAAGATTCGTTGGTGGAACTCCAAGAGCAAACTTGCAATGTAATCGAGGCTTAAAAGTCCTCTGAAGTTTTTAATTTTCACCTCAAAATCTCCAACCTGAATCTCAGCATATACTGTAGAGTTTATTTTCTATTTTTTTGTTTGTTTTCTCTTTCAATGGTGGATTCAGTTAGCATAGCATCTATTGATGATCGCTAGGTCTGTGCATGTTCTATGAATAAATTTAGCTTGTATTACTTATAATCATGTTTTATGTTGGATGTGCCCCCACAGTTAATGTAATTGTTATTTGTCCAATGATTTATTCTTTCTTAAGGGTATTTTTTAAGGAGTGGTGGCAGTACCACTCATTTTGTTGAAGAGATAGAACAGTGGTGGAAAGAAGAGGAAGATAGGGGGAGTCAAAGGGACAGTGGGCCGGATTCGAACCCATGCCGACTGAGGCCACTAATAATTTATTCTGCCTATTTCTTGCTTTGTACATAATAAAACAATTGATCTAAAAAATGTGATTTTCCAGAACAAAAAATACATCTAAGCCCTACAATTATGTACATTTATTATATTCCACATAAGAATTCACACGAGAGGCGCTGTAGCCTGCACATAGCCTACAGAGGTTACTTGAACTGGCGCCCAGTGGACCTGCAATCTACACTCTTCACGCTAAACTATGCAAACGCAATGATGGAGCGTCATTTTCACACATACTGTAGCTACGTACATTTGTGTGGCTCAACTTTTGTAACGGACCGTATACAAAGCTCCGTCTCTGTTTGTTAATGTTTCCTTAATTTATAGAACCACAAGTCCATTCTAAATAACTGAAGAGTGTGTGTGTGTGTGTGTGTGTGTGTGTGTGTGTGTGTGTGTGTGTGTGTGTGTTGGATGGTTCTTCTATCCTTTTTTTTTTACTATCCACAAGGATAGTAAAACAAGGAAAACATTTCCCACGTCCCCATGAGGACAAAGGCTATTTTAAACTTAGGGGTTAGGGTTAGAATTAGGGTTAGGGTTAGAATTAGGGTAAGGGGTTAATAGTTAGGGTTAGGAGTTAGGTTTTAGGGTTTGGGTTAGGGTTAGGGTTACGGGTTAGGGTTAAGGTTAGGGATATAGTAAGAGGAAGGGTTAGGGGTTAGGGAAAATAGTATTTTGAATGGAAAGTAGTTTTAGGTCTGCACGAGGATAGAAGAACAAAATGTTTGCGTGTGTGTGTGTGTGTGTGTGTGTGTGTGTGTGTGTGTGTGTGTGTGTGTGTGTGTGTGTGTGTGTGTGTGTGTGTGTTCATACTATGTGTGGTGGTGACAAAGACAAATAAAAGTCCTGGACTGAGAAGCATCCGTACTGTTCTTGACGGACAGAATATAGTGAGTTCGAACCTTAACGATCAGTATTTAGCACATAGTGGGTGAGGGCTCAAAAGCCAACCGCTCAAATGAGCTCCAGCTAGCCTTTTTTTCATAAACCTTGAGTCACAATGTTGGTTGACACAGAGCAATACATACATGACTAGGGTTACACTCCACACAAATACACAAATTCTAAATCCAGACCTGGGCTCACTCTAACAGACTTAGTCACACACTCACATACACACATGCCCACAGCTGGAGGAGAGGAATCAGTGTTTCCACAGTCTGCTCCAAAAGCAGCCATGCCCATGTTGCAAAGGCAGCCTCACTTGCCCACCCAGTTTGGAAATGAGTGTGTGGCAGAGGAAACTACTGTAGTATGTAGATTGCAGTGGTCACATTGGTAAATGCTTTAAATTCTAGAGTATCAATAATGCAGAAGAAAAATAAACACATTCAGGTACACAGGAAGATGTGTCATGCACTCATTATTTTAGAGAAGGCACGAAGAACATGGGGGGTGCAGCTTTTTGCAGATTTTCCTGCATTCTAGAGGCATAAACATTATGCCTAGTTTGCTGGAAAAAAATGTATATTTTTCTGCATCGGTTATCTAAGCATATCTCTTTACCTGTTCAATTGTCATTTTTATTAATGCCTTTATTTTACCTTTATTAATTAAAGGTCAAATAAAAAAATTTAAAAAATAAAATGCCACGCTTGTATATAGTATCATAACCCAATAATTAAAGCAATTTTTGTATTTTCTAAAGTCTTGCAACCTTGCTAGTAGGCATGGCAGCTAAAATAGTTAGACAAGCTACTCTAACTCGATTGATAGCCAGAAATGGCTTGGGAGCTAGTTATGAGGTTTGGAGATTGGGAACCTAGCTCGCTGGCTAGCTAAAGCCAACTTCATAAAATTGCTAGGTGGCTAGTATTACAGACAAACAACAAAACATTTTAGATGTATTTATTCAATAGCCTGGATCAAATTAATTTACAAACATAGAACCTGCGAGTCCTGCACATCACCGGCAGCTAAAATCAAATCAAACGCTGTGTGTGTCACTCGGCACTTTCTCACCTCCTCCACTGATGATGATGGCCGTGTCAAAAAACCTAGAATAGCATTCTACATACAGTACCAGTCAAAAGTTTGAAAACACCTACTCATTCAAGGGTTTTTCTTTATTTTGCTATTTTCTACATTGTAGAATAATAGTGAAGACATCAAAACTATGAAATAATACATATGGAATCTTCAAAATAGCCACCGTTTGAATGAGCTTTGCACACTCTTGGCATTCTCTCAACGAGCTTCATGAGGAATGCTTTTCCAACAGTCTTGAAGCAGTTTCCACATATGCTGAGCACTTGTTGGCTGCTGTTCCTTCATTCTGCGGTCCAACTCATCCCAAATCATCTCAATTGGGTTGAGGTCAGGTGATTGTGGAGGCCAGGTCATCTGATGCAGCACTCCATCACTCTCCTTCTTGGTCAAATAGCTCTTACACAGCCTGGAGGTGTGTTTTGGGTCATTGTCCTGTTGAAAAACAAATGATAGTCCCCCTAAGCGCAAACCAGATGGGATGGCATATCTCTGCAGTATGCTGTGGTAGCCATGCTGGTTAAGTGTGCCTTGAATTCTAAATAAATCACAGACAGTGTCACCAGCAAAGCACCTCCTCCTCCATGCTTCATGTTGGGATCTACACATGCAAAGATCATCCGCTCACCTACTCTCACAAAGACACGGACGGCGGTTGGAACCAAAAATCTCAAATTTGGACTCATTAGACCAAAGGACAGATTTCCACTGGTCTAATGTCCATTGCTCGTGTTTCTTGGCCCAAGCATGTCTCTTTTTATTCCTGTTGTCCTTGACTAGTGGTTTCTTTGCAGCATTTCGACCATGAAGGACTGATTCACGGAGTCTCCTCTGAACAGTTAATGTTGAGCTATGTCTGTTACTTGAACTCTGTGAAACATTTTTTTGGGCTGCAATCTGAGGCTGGTAACTCTAATGAACTTATCCTCTGCAGCAGAGGTAACTCTGGGTCTTCCTTTCCTGTGGCGGTCCTCATGAGAGCCAGTTTCTTCATAGCGCTTGATGGTTTTTGCGACTGCACTTGAAGAAACTTTCAAAGTTCTTGAAATATTCCGCATTGACTGACCTTCAGGTCTTAAAGTAATGATGGACTGTCGTTTCTCTTTGCTTATTTGAGCTGTTCTTGACATAATATGGACTTGGTCTTTTACCAAATAGGGCTATCTTCTGTATACCACCGCTACCTTGTCACAACACAACTAATTGGCTCAAACGCATTAAGGAGAAAATAAATTCCACAAATTAACTTTTAACAAGGCACACCTGTTAATTGAAATGCATTCCAGGTGACTACCTCATGAAGCTGGTTAAGAGAATGCCAAGAGTGTATAAAGCTGTCATCAAAGCAAAGGGTGGCTACTTTGAAGAATCTAAAATATTAAACATATTTTGATTTCTTTTAACACTTTTTGGTTACTACATGATTCCATATATGTTATATCATAGTTTGATGTTTTCACTATTATTCTACAATGTAGAAATGAGTAGGTGTGTCCAAACTTTTGACTGGTATTGTACTTCAATCAAATGCATTTATAAAGCCCTTTTTACATAAGCAGATGTCACAAAGTGTTATACAAAAACTCAGCCTAAAACCCCAAACAGCAAGCAATGCAGATGAAGAAGCACGGTGTCTTGGAAAAACTCCCTATAAAGGCAGGACCCAGGAAGAAACCTAGAGAGGAACTAGGCTCTACTTAAACTGCATACTATGTACTGTTTAGTAAAAAGTACGCAGATGCCACGGCCGCAACACAATGCATTGTGGAAAAGTGTGCATCAAATTCTACTAGAAATTAGTATAACATCCTGGCATTTGAACCATACTAAATAAAATAAAAATCACCTACTATTATTTTCGCATACTGAGAATGCGTCATGCGCAATTGCGTTGTTTCCCATTCATTGATTCCGGTATAGCATCCCCATATCTAATTGATCAGCTTTTGTCAAAAAGCTTTTTTTTTGTATGACATCGGGGCACATTTAAAGTATACTCAATTTTCAAAATGTTGCATATTATTGAACTTATCAAACAGCCTACTATTTAGGACGCAAGTATGGGGATTTGGACATGACCAGTGTCTGCATGCACTAGAGCAGGGATTGGCTACTCCAGTCCTAGGGGAACTGATTGGTGTCAAACTTTTACCCCAGCACCAGTTAACACATCTGACCATGGGCGCAACTTTCACTGGGGACGGGGGGGGGCAGCCCTCCCCCCCACACATTCTGAAATTGCATTTTAGTCCCAACCAGTTTTATCATTGGAAAGTGATACCGCCTCCAAGCGGTCGGGTAGGCTGTTCGGAGTGTTTATCCGACTGGATAAAAAAATACAAATAATAATAATGAAGTTATGTCCCCCTCACTTCTAAAACCAAAGTTGCTCCCCTGCATCTAACTATAATAATCAACTAATCATCATCTTCAGTTTAGAATGCAATTAGTTTAATCAGTTGTGTTTGCTGGGAATGGGGAGACTCTTTGCCTTGTCCGGTCGGTGTGGCCCCTCTGCAAAATACAGCTGACAGATCTTTTTATAAATAATGATGATAAAATGTGGGCTTGAAAATGTATTTTAGTAATTAAGTCAACATCAAAACGTTTTTTAAACAGGACAAATCTGAGATGGCACATGCCCTTGTGCCCCCTATGGGCATGATGCCTCTGTTAAGTTATTACTCTTGTGTCAGTCCACAGAGTTTCCTTAGTTCTGTTAGTATTCCTGTCAACCCAGTTGAGTGGCTGGCTGGTTCTTCTGTCTTTCCCAGCGTCTGACAGTCTTCAGATATTCCTCAGGTCTATCGGACTGGTGAATTCTTCCTTTCTCTGGCTCTTTCTCTGTCTTGACTCCACCCAACTCTGGTCTGCCATCCAAGATAAATATTTAACAGCTTGTGAGATCAACAACCAAAGGTCACATCCCTCTCTGTTCTCCTCTCTCCACATCATCTCCTCATCAGAGAAAACCCACTGTTCCAGGCTTTCATCATCATGGCACATGACCATCACCCGAGTCACACTAACCATACTTTAAAAAAGGTCTATTTAGTGGGTCATGGCATTGGCTTCAATGTGGCTCAAGTCACATCACTGGTTGCAGCTTTGTTTGCTTGTTAAACTCATGGGTTTGTGAGCTACCTCTTGAATTTAGAAGTTCTCACATACTGAAGATTGTAAGCTATTTAACATCATGTTGTTCTAAAAATGACAAATCATTCACTCACCTTGAACACTTCCCCGTATGTTAAGTCTCCTGCCATGCGGGCATTTGTAGGAATAAATCAACATTCATGATTGTGCACTGGTGGATGTTGACTGTTGTTCTTCATTAACACTGCTTAGCGGTCACATTAAATATTAACCCAATATAATTTCTAACATGATGCCTAAAGTAGAAATTAGGGTTAAAAAAGGGGACTGAGGTCTGTTACCCACAAGGGGGACAGGGTGCACAGGCACATAGGGACTTGACCAACTAATTTTATAAACCTCTAGTTAAAAGAGAACATTTCTACAAGCTGTTAAGAGTGCATGGGTGGGTATCCTACAGAAAGCTCCAAACTCCGACCAGACTCAATAAAGAGTTCTCTGTAGTGTTTACAAAGGGCCAGTAGATGGCATCCTATGGACACAGGTGGTCGAAATGCATGAAGCTCATATTGTACACATTCAGGAGCTGTGTAAATAAAGTCCAATATAAGGCCTTTTTGCTGGGAGAAGAGACCACCACAGAATCAAAATCTGTAAATATCTAGACCCTTAAAGATGCACTATGCAGAAATCACTCCGCCATTTCCTGGTTGCTAAAATTCTAATATTTTGACTAATTTCGGTTTATGTGACAAAACAATCAAGTATCGTGTAGAGAGTCATTGTACAATCTAAACCGCTGTGAAAAACTTTTTCCATAAACAAAAATATTGCTAATATGAAAAAATCCATTGCATTAAGGGAACGATAATAAATGCTAATAAAACCTCCCATATATTTGGAGAGAAAAAAACACATTCAAAGATCTTAAAGTATCATGAAATAAAAGAGGTACAAACTAAAGGTAAAAGAAAAGTGTAAGTGCTAATATAGGCAAATGAAGTGCTATAGAAGCCTCCCTCATAAAGTATCATACAAATAAAAGGAACACACACTAAAGATCCAAGAAAATGATTTATAAATAAATAATGATTAAGTTTAGGGTTGAGCTGGAGTGTGGACATGAAGCTAGGGTTAGGGTTATGGTTAGGGTTGAGCTGGAGTGTGGACATGAAGCTAGGGTTAGGGTTATGGTTGGGGTTGAGCTGGAGTGTGGACATGAAGCTAGGGTTAGGGTTATGGTTAGGGTTGAGCTGGAGTGTGGACATGAAGCTAGGGTTAGGGTTATGGTTAGGGTTGAGCTGGAGTGTGGACATGAAGCTAGGGTTAGGGTTATGGTTAGGGTTGAGCTGGAGTGTGGACATGAAGCTAGGGTTAGGGTTATGGTTAGGGTTGAGCTGGAGTGTGGACATGAAGCTAGGGTTAGGGTTATGGTTAAGGTTGAGCTGGAGTGTGGACATGAAGATAGGGTTAGGGTTATGGTTAGGGTTGAGCTGGAGTGTGGACATGAAGCTAGGGTTAGGGTTATGGTTAGGGTTGAGCTGGAGTGTGGACATGAAGCTAGGGTTAGGGTTATGGTTAGGGTTGAGCTGGAGTGTGGACATGAAGCTAGGGTTAGGGTTATGGTTAGGGTTGAGCTGGAGTGTGGACATGAAGCTAGGGTTAGGGTTATGGTTAGGGTTGAGCCTGGATGTGGACATGAAGCTAGGGTTAGGGTTATGGTTAGGGTTGAGCTGGAGTGTGGACATGAAGCTAGGGTTAGGGTTATGGTTGGGGTTGAGCTGGAGTGTGGACATGAAGCTAGGGTTAGGGTTATGGTTAGGGTTGAGCTGGAGTGTGGACATGAAGCTAGGGTTAGGGTTATGGTTGGGGTTGAGCTGGAGTGTGGACATGAAGCTAGGGTTAGGGTTATGGTTAGGGTTGAGCTGGAGTGTGGACATGAAGCTAGGGTTAGGGTTATGGTTAGGGTTGAGCTGGAGTGTGGACATGAAGCTAGGGTTAGGGTTATGGTTAAGGTTGAGCTGGAGTGTGGACATGAAGCTAGGGTTAGGGTTATGGTTAAGGTTGAGCTGGAGTGTGGACATGAAGCTAGGGTTAGGGTTATGGTTAGGGTTGAGCTGGAGTGTGGACATGAAGCTAGGGTTAGGGTTATGGTTAGGGTTGAGCTGGAGTGTGGACATGAAGCTAGGGTTAGGGTTATGGTTAAGGTTGAGCTGGAGTGTGGACATGAAGCTAGGGTTAGGGTTATGGTTAAGGTTGAGCTGGAGTGTGGACATGAAGCTAGGGTTAGGGTTATGGTTAAGGTTGAGCTGGAGTGTGGACATGAAGCTAGGGTTAGGGTTATGGTTGGGGTTGAGCTGGAGTGTGGACATGAAGCTAGGGTTAGGGTTATGGTTGGGGTTGAGCCTGGATGTGGACATGAAGCTAGGGTTAGGGTTATGGTTAGGGTTGAGCTGGAGTGTGGACATGAAGCTAGGGTTAGGGTTATGGTTAGGGTTGAGCTGGAGTGTGGACATGAAGCTAGGGTTAGGGTTATGGTTAGGGTTGAGCCTGGATGTGGACATGAAGCTAGGGTTAGGGTTATGGTTAGGGTTGAGCTGGAGTGTGGACATGAAGCTAGGGTTAGGGTTATGGTTAGGGTTGAGCTGGAGTGTGGACATGAAGCTAGGGTTAGGGTTATGGTTAGGGTTGAGCCTGGATGTGGACATGAAGCTAGGGTTAGGGTTATGGTTAGGGTTGAGCTGGAGTGTGGACATGAAGCTAGGGTTAGGGTTATGGTTGGGGTTGAGCTGGAGTGTGGACATGAAGCTAGGGTTAGGGTTATGGTTAGGGTTGAGCTGGAGTGTGGACATGAAGCTAGGGTTAGGGTTATGGTTAGGGTTGAGCTGGAGTGTGGACATGAAGCTAGGGTTAGGGTTATGGTTAGGGTTGAGCTGGAGTGTGGACATGAAGCTAGGGTTAGGGTTATGGTTAGGGTTGAGCTGGAGTGTGGACATGAAGCTAGGGTTAGGGTTATGGTTAAGGTTGAGCTGGAGTGTGGACATGAAGCTAGGGTTAGGGTTATGGTTGGGGTTGAGCTGGAGTGTGGACATGAAGCTAGGGTTAGGGTTATGGTTGGGGTTGAGCTGGAGTGTGGACATGAAGCTAGGGTTAGGGTTATGGTTAGGGTTGAGCTGGAGTGTGGACATGAAGCTAGGGTTAGGGTTATGGTTAGGGTTGAGCTGGAGTGTGGACATGAAGCTAGGGTTAGGGTTATGGTTGGGGTTGAGCTGGAGTGTGGACATGAAGCTAGGGTTAGGGTTATGGTTGGGGTTGAGCTGGAGTGTGGACATGAAGCTAGGGTTAGGGTTATGGTTAGGGTTGAGCTGGAGTGTGGACATGAAGCTAGGGTTAGGGTTATGGTTGGGGTTGAGCTGGAGTGTGGACATGAAGCTAGGGTTAGGGTTATGGTTAGGGTTGAGCTGGAGTGTGGACATGAAGCTAGGGTTAGGGTTATGGTTAGGGTTGAGCTGGAGTGTGGACATGAAGCTAGGGTTAGGGTTATGGTTAGGGTTGAGCTGGAGTGTGGACATGAAGCTAGGGTTAGGGTTATGGTTAGGGTTGAGCCTGGATGTGGACATGAAGCTAGGGTTAGGGTTATGGTTAGGGTTGAGCTGGAGTGTGGACATGAAGCTAGGGTTAGGGTTATGGTTAGGGTTGAGCTGGAGTGTGGACATGAAGCTAGGGTTAGGGTTATGGTTAGGGTTGAGCTGGAGTGTGGACATGAAGCTAGGGTTAGGGTTATGGTTAGGGTTGAGCTGGAGTGTGGACATGAAGCTAGGGTTAGGGTTATGGTTAGGGTTGAGCTGGAGTGTGGACATGAAGCTAGGGTTAGGGTTATGGTTAGGGTTGAGCCTGGATGTGGACATGAGCTAGAACTAGGCTATTCAAAAGCGTACGGCCCTAAACAGAGACAGAACATATGTTGACATGCAGATAATCAGTAACTCTGTGTTATTAAATGTCTTTGTAATTACATTTTATAATGAGAAATATGTAACATGGTGAGCTGCATAAGTATTACTTCACGAAGTGAGCAGACTACACTAGGCCCAGTAGCAGTTATGTTCATGGATTTTATTACACATATAAAACACATATATCTTTCTACAACACACAACATGTCTTAAATAACAGATACAAAAAGTAGACAGTAAAAATACAGTATGGGTCAAAGGCAGCGATTGATATATGGTCCTTAAACAGTTATATATCAAACAGAATAGTTATCACTACAGGAAGTCACTCTTATAGTAATAGATCACAGTCAAGTAAAGTACATGTACAAGAAAATATAGCTTTACACATTCAAGTCTTTTTGTGCAATTTATGCCAATAGCAGCATGTCTGGCAGGTCACATCCATTATCTTTTCAGTAGATTGTGCATTTTCATTTCTTCCTCTTCTCAGCCTTATTGTGGTTGTACCTCAACAGCATTTGATCATATCATCATATCAGTTTGTCAAGTGATGGTCTGTGCCTGGGGCGTTTAGTTCTTGATGTTCTGGCGACACAGAGGGCAGGTTCCAAACTCTTGGATCACTCTGGTGGCACACTGGAGACACAGGCACTGGTGACCACACCGCAGGCTGATACAGGCCTTCTGGCTCATACACACTGCGCAGTCCTCTACACTCTCACAGTCTGCAATCAGAACAGATACGCTCAGTTACATGACCTGTAAGGTCAAGTGGGACTCGGCTCGGCATGGCTTTGAAGTTAGGGTGGTTAGTGGTGTGGTGTCCAAAAGGTTGCTCACTCCTATGTGAGGCTAACATGTACTGTAGCTACGGTATGTCCTTGAACCAGCATGGCTTAGATGTTTCTATAAATGTTTAGCTACACAATAGTGCATGCGTGTAAAATGTTAGCCTTGGGAAAATGTTTGGTTTGAAATAGTATTGAACATTATTATTTTAAGAATAGCTAGATGAGATATCAAGTAATTACATTCAAATGAAGGATATTTTTCATTTAAAAGTGTTTAAAACAAGATAGAGTTTGTTGTATCACGACGCTTACTTGATGTCTGCTTATTGGCTGGACATGGAAGAAGATATCTGTCATGGCTGTCATCACAAATTCGCTTCACATTCACATATTTGTCTACATTGAGCGAGGCATGTCTCTGATGAGCAGAACAGGAGGAATGCCGTTGAGGAGCAGGACAGGATTTTTGATTAGACAAAAAGCATTTCTTCTCCGAACCTACAAGAGATAACCAGATGTGTGGTTAGTCACTGACAGTTGGGCATCAGAAGCCCTTTCCTGCGGTCAATGACCAAAAGCACCCTCTTTGGCCTCATGGGTGGAATGTTATTCATATTTTTCATAATTTCATAATTAATAAAGATTATTATTAAAAACCTGAGGAAAATCCAGTGCTTCTATGCCAAACAATTTTGTTATATTTCAGTCTTCTGTGATGTATATACAGCATAATATTGGAATGTAAACTCAAAATTGAACATTTAAACTTTATATCTGACAAGGTACATGTGTCTTTTTTTTAAGCCCATAACCATGTGTGTGAGGTGTATACTTTTGTTTCAAAGTAGATTTATTTACGACTACAAAGAATCACTCTGTGTGACAATGATTTAGCCAACTGCAGTAAAAAGTTAAACTAATAGGTCAAATGAGAAGGACAGACAGACTGTTCATTCATACATGTTCCATTGATTTCTGAACTTACCCAGTAAGAGCACAGAACAGGTCTGCCCATACACATCAATCATGGCCCACAGGGGCCAGCTGAGGTCTACTCCATCCAGCAGTTTGTGTTGTCGGCCGTTGGCATTCCTGAAATACAATGTACCGCCATAGGAGACCCAGAACTCCAGCTCTGAGCCTGCCTGGCAGCACGTCTCAGGCACAGGAGCGGCCCAATGACCAGGGATGTTTGTGAGGTCTGGGATGGCCATGGAGGGCAAGTCTCTGGCAATTGGAGGTACAGTGGTGAAGCCTATACGCATAGCTCCACACCAGTTCAGCCCACACCGCTCCACTCGCAGACGCACCCTCTCCTGGGGCTGTACCGGGCGGCTGCTGAACACCAGGCCATGTCTGAAGGTGTCCCCAGTCCTGTCTGCCCGTCTGGCACCCTGGCTCAGGCTCACCAAAGCCCCCACCGCCTCCCTATGGAAGGTCAAGGGGCCCAGGCAGCGGGGTCCACAAACGTGTGCTGGCTCAGGCTCTAAAGAAGATTTGAAAAGGGGAAGTAGGGCTAATCATTTGAATGCTACAGTATGTGTCAGTCATAATGATTAATGATTGGCAGACATAATGATTAAAATGATCAAAACAACATAGAAATTAATATCTGAATGTGACTGAGAATGAAACTGCTTTACTGTTTTATGGAATGTATTGTTTGCAAGCCAACAAAGTACATTGCATCAGTATAGGACAGGCTTTTGTCAAAAAATCTTAAATGACAACAATTCTCATTCAAATACTGAATGTTACTTGCAAAAGAGGAGATGAGATTCTATTAGTTTTATTATTATTTTAGTTTTGCATTAACACTGCCAGCAAGAAAGGCAGTTACACTATGTTGATAGATAAATACAGGAGAGTGACCTGGTTAAGGAAGAGTCTTGTTTACATCACATTCCTGTTTACAGTGCCCTAAACAATTGTCTGATTTGTCTTACATTAAATTGTCTCTCCCCATTAACCTGTCCTAAACTTGTGTCTCAAATGAAATCTTTAATTCACATTAATAATAATTTAGCCCCCTCTCACCCTGGACCAGAGAAGCCTCTGCATAGCAGAGTTCTTGTTAGAAGTAAATCTAATTCCTAGTCAAACAATAATAACAATTTTTAAAAATAAAACAGATTATATGGCTGGTTGCCAGAAAATGTCTTATTCAATTGTATATCGTAAATGACAGATTGGTCTTCCTCTAGGATCTGCCATATCCATGGGTAACTGCCATATCCATGGGTAACTGCCATATCCATGGGTAACTGCCATATCCATGGGTAACTGCCATATCCATGGGTAACTGCCATATCCATGGGTAACTGCCATATCCATGGGTAACTGCCATATCCATGGGTAACTGCCATGTATAGTATGTCAGTGTTGTGAATGACTAGCTTTACTGTTATCTGTGCCTACCAGAATCCCTTGACATAAATGTGCATGAAGGAAAAATATTGTAATGTTTGTAGATACAGTATAAAGATTCACTTTACATAAGACCATTATAATATAAGTGGTTGGTCTACATCTATGAAAATATACTAGAAGTAGACATTCCTCCTATTACAATTACAGCACAGTTGTCATCATTCATCAATGAAGAGACGATCCTTACCAAGGCTTCTGCTGACCATCTTATACACGTTGCTCTTCGTATCCTCTGTAATGTAATGCATAGCCACATAGTACACCTACAGTAGGTTGAGTAGTTCTGAGGTGGTGGGAGTGTTCGCAGGCTTTATACTCCTCTGTCTGCCCACATGCCTGTAGTTTAAACACAAAAGATTACTCATCACAAGGAAAGGGGAGGGCTATGGGGCAGGACAGTACTCATGAAAAGTACATACATTCTAACAGAAGACACCATGTTTTCATTTGTTTTATCTAACACCATTTTCTGTTTTATCCAATAATTTGAGATCTTTGAAAACAGTAACATTTTTATATTTTTAAAGCATGACAAAACTAAACTGTGGGAAATCAACCAGAGGTATCACGCCCAAGTGGTTTCACTATCATTTTACATTATTCAAGTTATGAATAAACCAGGTTCTTTAAGTATGAATATATAATGTGAAAATAATTACTGCTAAACCAAAAATTACATTATTCTTTCAACAATAAGGAATTCCCCCATGTTCAATGACTACACATGTAAAGCAGGTAGCTACAGCCTACAATGCAAACAACAGAATGTTGTATGCCTGGAGAATATTCCACATACATTACATGGTTCACATACTGTAGGGGAGAAGAGATGATCAGGAGTTGGAATTTCTATTAATAGAGCAATACAAGTATATAGTTGACAAGTAAAGAATGTTGTCTTCTTCTGGGGTTTTGTTTATCGTATTGGATCATTTCTTTGTTCAGCTCCTGTGAAAAGTTAAGTTGTGTATAAAACTTATCTTTCAATCTTTTTTAATCCAAGAATTGTAGGTTCCACTTTCTAACCATCGCTATATGCACCACATCTTTTTTTCATGGGGAGAGGATAATTTGTAACAGTAACAAAAGAAGTAGTCACCTAAAAAGTAGGTGACTACCTGCCTCGGGAGTTACTGAGAATCAGTTGGGGTTTTTCCATTTCAAACGTCTAGTTGGTGTTTTTCCATTTCAAACATCTAAAAAATAACTAAAAAACTCAGTGGAAATTCTACATTTGAACCTTTGCATCAGCTCAAACTTCCATGATTGATTCAGTGAGCTGGTAATATGATAAAGTAGTCTCTATTGGGCCAGGGCCAGGGCGAGGTATCTCACAGGGGACTTGACATGGTGGCAGTGAGTTGACCTCATTGCAAAATAGGCTAATGGCATCACTTCCCTCACAACTCAACCTCATTTCAAACTGTTGGTTTTGAGATTATCTTGAAAATGTGCAATGGTAACTCAAAAAGCCTATGTCATTCCAACCTGGACTCATGGGTAGATGTAACATAGTAGATCTAAATCTGTCTCCCTCCATTTAGTAGGATATGTTACGTTTAGCATGTTATGTATTAATTTGTGGATGTCCATCATCCATTTCATATGATATGTTATGAATTACAATTCGTATGATATCTTATGATTTGCAATTCATACAATATGTTACTAATTTGCAATACGTATGATATTTTAGGAATTCCAATTTGTTGTGGCTAACGTTAGCTAGATGGTTAACGTTAGCTAGGCTAGGGGTTAGGAGTTAGGTTAAAGGGTTAGGGTTAGGGGAAGGGTTTTTCTAAAATGCAAAGTTGTTGCAAAGTAGCTAAAAAGTAGTAAGTAATTGCAAAGTTGCTAATTAGTTAAAATGCTAAAGATGTTCATGGTGAGATTCAACACGCAGACCCCGACCAACCACCAACCTTCTGTCTTATGTAACCATACCAAACATAACATATCATACTCATTTGAGTGTCCCGGGTTTATGTTTACTATGTTACGTCTAGTCTATGAGACCAGGCTGGTTATTCAAAACAAGGCATGTCAACCATTTGTGGTTATAAACCAAACTGCTGGTCACCCACTGCTCAAATTGGTCAGAAAAAAAAGGTGAATTTGGCTGCCCTCTGTTGGAGGTTTCGGCATCAGCAGGTTCAGCATCATGTGACAGGATACAGACCATCCCAATTTACATTCCAAAGTCATGTCACCACTTTTGGAAAGTTACTGGAGATAATGATAGTAACCAGAAAAAAGTAAGGAGAAAAGTGACCTAATAGTCACATGTTAGATCTCCCCTCCCCCCACTAAATTGCCTCAGGAAAACTCCAAAGGTCAGGATTACACAAGATTATGCAACGCTCTTGGCGTTTCCCGTAGACTGCTATCAATCTGTCCTGGCAAGAGCAAACATTACCAGTGTTATGAATTTGACTTCTGCTAAATGTGCACATATAGACACAATTATAGAAATCAGAGCAATATGTGTGCATATTACAAACAGACTAGTTAATAATAATTATTATCATTATTCTCTAATCATTTGTGAGTTTACATTCTGTAATAAATATACCCTTCTACATGCCGTGAGGATTTTAATTTGTTTTTTTATCCTAAATAATAACTGAAATATATTTTTTTAATCAATTCATTGTTTACATTTATATTTCCATAGAGTATTAAATACATTTGAATAAAGATGCGGGAAATACAAATGGATTTTTATCTATTAATGGAATGAGTATGAATAGATACAGAACAATGACTCCATTAGAGATGATGCAGAAAATGGACAGAGAATAGTCACAGAATTCAACAACATAATAACCAAACTTACATCAAAAGAGAAATGCAATTATATAATTGGGCGACAAGAAGCTTTATAATAATAACCACTATTCAAAATATCTCGAAAAAGCTAAAGATGGTTTACTTTTTTTTTTTTTTTTTACCTTTATTTAACTTTTCAAGTCAATTAAGAACAAATTATTATTTACAATGATGGCTTACCAAGAGGCAAATGGAGGACAAAACATACATCAAGACAAGAGAGACACCACAACACTACATAAAGAGAGACCTAAAACAACACAACATGGCAGCAACACAACATAACAACCCAACATGGTAGCAACACAACATGACAACACAACTTGACAGCAAAACAACATGACAACACAACATGGCAGCAGCACATGCTATGAACTAAAACAGAGGAAATATAAATCTGTGTGCCGAAGCTACTTCTGCCTCAGCACCACAGAGGGCCAGCCATGTCAGGCCATCAAAAAGCAACTTGTTCCCACTCCACCTTTTCAAAACACTATTAATCTGCTGTTTTCCAATAGTTGGCTTTGACCAGGGAGCCAATAGAAACACATGAGAGCTGTGAGACCCTGACCAATCCTAAGCAGCATTCTAATGTGGCCTATCTTTATCAACGTGCCACTCCACTTCAAGATACTGCTTATTTATGACCCCCGAGGAGAGAGCAGGGAGGAGATATTTGTCTTGAGGAGCAATTGTGAACACTCTTTCTCAGGTGCCACAACACCTGATGCTAATTTTGGAATTACCACGTTCAGTACAATGGTACAAATCAGGTGAAGGAAGAGAGTGAAGAGGTTTTATGCTGGTACCTGCCCTCTGCTGTCAAAGCCAGCTAGAGAGACACCTCTGCAGATACCAGTGACCTGGAGTAATCTGGTCCTCAGTTAGGGGACATTGGCATTTGCATCATAGGTCATCATTTGAACATCAAAAGACTGGATTAAGAAATAAGAACACAATCAACAAACCTGTATTCATCCAGCTTGGTGAGAGAGGTGAACTTGAACCTTTGTGGGCCACACTGGGTCTTTTCATGACTGGACCTTGTTAGGTGAGTTGGTGAAATCTGGAGGCGGGACCACTTCCCATGGATCCCAACATACCGGGGTCTTTCCTGTTTAACAACAGCCTGAACCAATTCTCCTCGGACTTAAAGACACCTGTGTGTCAGTTCTCAGTGCCCAACTCCTTCTGCAAGCTCAACCCAGGCCTGAACAGCCAGCTGCAGGCAACGGGCACAGCCCAAGGCATTGGCAACATTCTCAGCCGTTCCGTGATGGGCGCTACAGGCACCACCACCCTGCTCTCTGGATACCCCACCATGGGGGGCTTTGGCACTGTGGACCCAGGGGTCTACTACAACTGTGCAGACTATAACCCCTCCCTGGGCAGCTTCACCAAGCCTGGCACTGAGTGCCCCATGAAGGGTCGCAGTGGCAGTTGCTGGGCAGAGAGCGGGTGCGAGTGGAGAGGGAGGCAGCAGTCCACAGACAGTGAGTTTAACTCCACACTGTAGTCAGTTTAACATCACACCACTCACTAACCAACTGCCCGAGGCATGACATTGGCTCTTATCACTTATCCATGATATTAAGAGAACTGTATTATTAGCTAGATTATTATCATGTTTTTCTACAAGCTCAAACTAATTCATAAATGTAATTGTGTAAATTTCTCTGTAATTGCTATTTAATTCAAAACATCTTAGTTAAAACATTTTAATAACTTAATTTATCTCATTCAAGTTTTTAATTCAAGGTTATGTTAGTTAAAGGTGTAAATATATTGTTGATAGAGTGTACTGTTGTCTTTGAAATACTCAAAATTAGATATTGTAATATATAATGTTATTTTATGTGTCATTGTTTAAAAATTGATTCATTCACTTGACATACATACAAATATTTGGAACCTTATTACATACTATATCCAAGTATAATGCTGTGCAAGTCACATAAAACCTTTCAAGATTGCTTTTAAAATATTATATATATGTATGGGAAGAAATTAGGTATTGAGAAATGTATTCTACTATCATATCTGATATTCTTTAAAACAACCATCCTAAAACTACTGGACAATTGGTTGTATCTATGTCCTAATTTTTTTTATTTGTTTATTCATTTTGATTCCTCAAATATAAGAATTTTTGACTAACATTTTACAGTTAGGAGATTCATATCTATGTAATTGACCAGGTTATCATTATTTACCTCACTATTAATATGAAGTCCCCAAATGACTTAAATTTAAAAAAAAATACTTAACTGTAATGTATACTTTATTTCCAGACAGTGGGCATCTAGGAGATATGTCAGGCAGGAAGAAGCACACCAGACCTACATTCAGTGGACATCAGATATTTGCCCTGGAGAAAACCTTTGAGCAGACCAAGTACTTGGCCGGGCCAGAGAGAGCTAGACTGGCCTACTCCCTGGGTATGACAGAGTCACAAGTCAAGGTAAAACAGATTTACATGCATGCACTAACAATTAAACACTTAATCTGAATTGAAGTTGTAAAAAGTATTACAATATTGTATAATGTAATGTAAGCAGGTTAAAACAAGAAATCCCACTAAGTAAATAAATTATTTCATCAGGTGTGGTTCCAGAACCGACGCACCAAGTGGAGGAAGAAGAGTGCCTCAGAGCCTAGCTCCACCCAGGCCACACGGGGTGAGCAGGGAGGGGAGGCCTCGGAGAACGAGGTGGAGGATGAGGAGTACAACAAGCCTCTGGACCCCGACTCAGATGACGAGAAGATACGACTGCTGCTGCGTAAACACCGCCGGGCTTTTTCTGTACTCCACCTTGGACCACACCACGTCTGACACACTAACACAAGCGCACACACAAATCAGATGTGCATGTTGTAGCAAGGGGTATCGTTTTGTAGTATAGACCCACAATTTAATATTCAAGCATGTTAAAAAAGACACATTTACAATACAGTAAGTTTAAGGAGAAAAAAGGTAATGGTTCACTTGAACTGTTGCCTTGACGTACAGTACTGTATAATGAAAACAGAGAGATGTTACATATGTAATGATTGGTGAAACAGTTAAATTGAGAATTGAACATAATGAGTTTCAATGTGGAAACTGGTTTACTGTTATGTGGGAAACCCATCATGATAATCTGTTATGATGGTTGTATCAAACGTGAAAGGAAATTGTTTCTAATGTATAAAGACACATTATAGCAGACAAACTGTATAGAGGATTTGTAAAGCATTGATAATGCAGTTTACAGTACTTGTTTTATTTGTACAGAACAAACACAAACACTATTTTGTTTTATGTAATTAATTTGCTTGTTGTACTCCTATGATTCAATGTGCATTTGAATTTGTTCACAGTCAACTGCTGTACAGTAACTATGAACACAGAATACTTATATAATTAACCTTTATTCATTTAACTTGAGAGCCTGGCAATGCTGTTTTCATACTGGCGTTGAGGGCACACATATCTCAATATAAGTCTTAACATTCTATTTCGACTAATGTGTTGGCAAACTTTCATGACATTTGAGGGTTTCTGCGCATCCAAAATAAGTCCCATAAGGATAGTGTAAATAAATGATGAAATTTGGAATTGTAAAATAAATTGTGAATTATTTATTGAAAACAATGGTAAAATGATTGTGTCATGCCTCGGTTTTTCTGTAATTGTTTTCAGATAAACGACAACAATCTCAAAACAGACGACTAATAGCACACTGGATCTGCCATTAAAACAGGCACTGAAGTCTATATCAGAAATAGATATTACAAGTGACAATTAAGACAGATCGGCGGTTGGGAGGCACAATCATTGAGTAGAAGAGAGGGGTCAAAGGCCAATCCCACTGTGATCTATATAGTTACCAGGGTGCTGTTGTCAAGTGTCAGTTGTGTGGAGGTGAGAATGGAGTCAGGCGCAGGACACAGGACTGAGTAAAATAACATGCTTTACTCTGAAAAATAATTATCCAAACAAATCCATGCAGGTATAACAACCCTAACACAAACGACTAACACAAAAACCATGAAACAATCACAAACAAAACATAATGAGAGCCAGAGGGTTAAATAGGGAAATAATAATAATGTAATGGGAACCAGGTGTGAACAATCAAGACATAACAAATGGAAAAAGAAACGTGGATCGGTGGCAGCTAGAAAGCCGGTGACGAAGACCGCTGAACGCCAGAACAAGGAGAGGCACCAACTTCGGCGGAAGACTTGACAGCTGTGGCTGAACTGGCTGGAGTGTTCAGTGTAGAAGACCAAGAAATCAGACTCATCAGCAGCTCAGTGTTGTTTGTCATTAGGACAGATGCTAAAGGAGTGCGTGAGTGTGTTCCCAGCACCAAGGAAAATCTGCATTGTGCTTGCTTACTGTTGAAACAATGATGCTATTGTTGATAATGAAACATCACGCGTTAGGTCGCTCTACAATCAAGCAATGTCTACATCACCAGATAAAGAGGAAATGCTAACGGCCACACTTTACAGACTACAAACTTTTAGAAATATTCCCAGAATAATACATACTGTATCAGATAACTTTCTACCACAAAGTTATATACTGTAAACAGAAGAGACAAGGACGCTAGGAGAAAAGCAACATTGATGTCAGATGTCGAGGTTGGGAAATGAAACCTCGGATATACATTACAAGTCAAAACTGGTATAGTATGTTACATTTCAGGTGCATCCAGTTCTGACTGTAAACATTGGAGTGAAGCAATTCCTTAAGAACTTTCTGAAATCACATGGCAATGTTTGTGTCGTGCAGGACATTCCATTACTGGTGTGACAGAAAGATAACGACAAATAGCGATCATAGTTACCACCCAAAGAAAAACACTTGCATGACCCTGCGAGAGGTGCAAGTAGAATTGTATATCCATTGTATATAGTCTTATTTTTTTCTACTGCATCATTGATTGTATGTTGTTTTATTCCATGTGTAACTCTGTGTTGTTGTATGTTGTCGAACTGCTTTGCTTTATCTTGGCCAGGTCGCAATTGTAAATGAGAACTTGTTCTCAACTTGCCTACCTGGTTAAATAAAGGTGAAATAAAAATAAATTAAAGAATGCCAACTGAGAAAAATCAAGCTAGCAGCAATAACGTTGACATTGGTTTTACAAGGTATCCACTGGGCACAGAAGTCAATTCAACGTCAATTCCACGTTGGTTTAACAGAATTTCATTGAAATGACGTAGAAACAAAGTTGATTCAACCAGTGTGAGTCCAGTGGGTAGAATTTCATTAAGGGACAATAATACGGTAATGTAATTGCAGTGGTCAACATTTATTTACAAAATTGGAAGCATTAGAAGAATGTAGTGTTTTTTTTGTGTTCGACCAGAAAATTTGACAAACGACATTAATCCACTCCATCTAACAATACTACTGGCCTCATGTTGAACTCTAAACCAAGAGCAATCCCTGGAGGGCATTACAATATGTTGACAATACCATGAATCAACTACTATAAGTATATTATTGAGTGGGCCTTGCACTTTCCACGCAGACCCATACATTATTGATTGTAAACTAATTTCAGGACATTTGACAGGGTCCAGAATACAAGGATAATCTATCTATACATTTGAAATAATGAATCGTTGTCATATCAGTCTATAATTACTTCACAGCAGATTGAGTGGCAGTCAAAGTCCATACTACAGAGGAAGATTGATTACAAATGATGCATTTTATACCTCAAAATAAGAGTACAACATTTGAAAAACTTCATTAATAGGCATTGATCATTTAAGTGCATTCTGAATATCATTGATACAACTATTAATCAATAAGAAATCCATGATTATATTTTAAAAGTCTTTGAATTAGTCCTAAAAGTCTTTGAATTAGTCCTAATATAGCAAAATTATGCAAACTATCCATCCATTTCATACAAAAGAGAACATGGAGAATGAACAAAGATCTGAAGAGGTTGCTACAGCACAAATAAACATAAAACATAGAAAAAGAGATATACTCAATAAAATAACTGCAACCAAATAATACGTAGGTGTCAAGCTTCAAATTGTTCAACCTTTGCGTGTGTGAACGTGTGCGTGGGTGTGCGACTGTGGTTTCAAACATCCATTCCAGACACATCCACATTCAAATTAAAGAGTGGGATAGTAAACAAGTTATTGTTTGGTAAACAGTCAAACTGATCACAGTAACTGAAACAGTCCAGAAGATGCTGCCTTGTAAAACAATGGACGCATTATTAAAAACAGAATTACATTGCGTCAGCTCCCCTGAACAAGAGAAATCTCTATTAGCACACTCTTCAATTCTCTAAAAACAAATGAAAACATATTTATGAAACTCTTAGGAGCAACTTTAAAGGACCCAGTCATAGTTTGTGGAATAAAGCACTTCATGGTAACAAGAACATAGCTACCTACTGTACCACCGGCAATACACATCAGAAATGAAAATGGACTACATAATCGTGATGGCCTTATAAGAGAGCAGCAAAATCAACTCCTGTCAGTGACTGATCTGGCAAGCTTGGTGTCTTTTTGTGCTGATATTGTCTGAATGTGGAACAGTATTTAGCCACCCATGTCTGCTCTGACGTCCGATAGAGTAGACTAACCTTACAGTTGAACCATATGTTTGTACATTACATAGGCCCACCCCATAATATGTCAACGTCCAAGCCACCAGAGAGTATACCCAGCAGAGTGTGGTAGCAGGCAGGCAGAGCTGTGATCATCAGTATTCAGCAGCATGTAGATGTTATACTTTAGAGTCTGAGGGAATCCAAGGCAGAGGTCTGATGGGAAAGGAAGGTGCATTTCCACATTTCATACTGACATTATGGGCTGAGTTATAACAACACCATTGAGATTGTCGGTTAGGAAAAATGACCTCAGCGTGGCATTAGGGGGCAAATTGACTGTTTTCTTAGAGTTCACTGTTTCAAGGATGAGCTGGGATAGTATGTACGTACTTGTCACGAGTGCGGTCTTCAAATTCCCTGTCATAAAGGAGCCAAGGCGCAGTGTGCCGGTAATTCCACATCTTTATTGAAGGAAACCGAAACCAAAACAATAAACAGGTACGCAGCAAGAAACGTAAAGCACTGTGCCACCCACACACACACACACACACACACACACACACACACACACACACACACACACACACACACACACACACACACACACACACACACACACACACACACACACACACACAAATAACAATAACCCACAAACACAGGTGGGGAAAAGGCTGCCTAAGTATGATTTCTAATCAGAGACAACAATAGACAGCTGCCTCTGATTAGGAACCATACTTGGCCCAAAACCAAGAAATACAAAAACATGGAATGCAACACATAGAATGCCCACCACATGTCACACCCTAACCTAACCAAACAGTGAAAAACGACTCTCTCAGGTCAGGGCGTGACAGTACTGGTGAAATGTATCCTTTTAACAAAAGACTGCACAACATAAGAATGCACAGAGAAGGGGGACTCAGTAAGATGGCGCCGACAGAGATGGCAAAAAGAAAACTAGCCACGTCATGGACGTCACGCTTCTAGACGAACTAAACACATTCTTTGCCCGCTTTGAGGATAATACAGTGCCACCATCGCGGTTCACTAACAAGGACTCCTTCTCAGTGGCTAACGTGAGTAAAACATTTAAACGTGTTAACCCTCACAAGGCTGCAGGCCCAGACGGCATCCCTAGCCGTGTCCTCCGAGCATGAACAGACCAGCTGGCTGGTGTGTTTACGGACACATTCAATCGCTCCCTATCCCAGTCTGTTGTCCCCACATGCTTCAAGATGGCTACCATTGTTCCTGTACCCAAGAAGGCAAAGATAACTGAACTAAATGAGTACTGCCCCGTAGCACTCACTTCTGTCATCATTTAGTGCTTTGAGAGGCTAGTCAAGGATCATATCACCTCCACCTTACCGGCCACCCTAGACCCACTTCAATTTGCATACCGCCCCAACAGGTCCACAGATGACGCTATCACCATCACACTCCACACGGCCCTATCCCATCTGGACAAAAATAATACCTACAGTTGAAGTCGGAAGTTTACATACACTTAGGTTGGAATCATTAAAAGTCGTTTTTCAACCACTCCACAAATGTCTTGTTAACAAACTAGAGTTTTGGCAAGTCGGTTAGGACATCTACTTTGTGCATGACACAAGAAATCTTTCCAACAATTGTTTACAGACAGATTATTTCACTTATAATTCACTGTATCACAATTCCAGTGGGTCAGAAGTTTACATACACTAAGTTGACTGTGCCTTTAAACAGCTTGGAAAATTCCAGAAAATAATGTCATAGCTTTAGAAGCTTCTGATAGGCTAATTGACATCATTTGAGTCAATTGGAGGTGTATCTGTGGATGTATTTCAAGGCCTATTCAAACTCAGTGCCACTTTGCTTGACATCATGGGAAAATCAAAAGAAATCAGCCAAGACCTTAGTCTGGTTCATCCTTGGGAACAATTTCCAAACGCCTGAAGGTACCACGTTCATCTGTACAAACAATAGTACGCAAGAAAAACACCATGGGACCACGCAGCCGTCATACCGCTCAGGAAGAAGACGCGTTCTGTCTCCTAGAGATGAACGTACTTTGGTGAGAAAAGTGCAAATCAATTCCAGAACAACAGCAAAGGACCTTGTGAAGATGCTGGAGGAAACAGGTACAAAAGTATCTATATCCACAGTAAAAGGAGTCCTATATCGACATAACCTGAAAGGCCGCTCAGCAAGGAAGAAGCCACTGCTCCAAAACCGCCATAAAAAAGCCAGACTACGGTTTGCAACTGCACATGGGGACAAACATCATACTTTTTGGAGAAATGTCCTCTGATCTGATGAAACAAAAATAGAACTGTCTGGCCATAATGACCATCATTATGTTTGGAGGAAAAAGGGGCTTGCAAGCCAAAGAACACCATCCCAACCGTGAAGCACGGGGGTGGCGGCATCATGTTGTGGGGGTGATTTGCTGCAGAAGGGACTGGTGCACTTCACAAAATAGATGACATCATGAGAAAGAAAAATGATGTGGATATATTGAAACAACATCTCAAGACATCAGTCAGGAAGTTAAAGCTTAGTCGCAAATGGGTCTTCCAAATGGACAATGACCCCAAGCATACTTCCAAAGTTGTGGCAAAATGGCTTAAAGACAACAAAGCCAAGGTATTGGAGTGGCCATCACAAAGCCCTGACCTCAATCCTATAGACCATTTGTGGGCAGAACTGAAAAAGCGTGTGCGAGCAAGGAGGCCTACAAACCTAACTCAGTTACACCAGCTCTGTCAGGAGGAATGGGAAGCTTGTGGAAGGCTACCCAAAATGTTTGACCCAAGCTAAACAATTTAAAGGCAATGCTACCAAATACTAATTGAGTATATGTAAACTTCTGACCCACTGGGAATGTGATGAAAGAAATAAAAGCTGAAATAAATAATTCTCTCTACTATTATTCTGACATTTCACATTCTTAAAATAAAGTGGTGATCCTAACGGACCTAAGACAGGGAATTTTTACTAGGATTAAATGTCAGGAATTGTGAAAAACTGAGTTTAAATGTATTTGGCTAAGGTGTATGTAAACTCTCGACTTCAACTGTATGTAAGAATGCTGTTCATTGACTACAACTCAGCATTCAACATCATGGTATCCTCCAAGCTCATCATCAAGCTGGAGGCCCTCGGTCTCAACCCCACCCTGTGTAATTGAGTCCTGGACTTTCTGACGGGCCAGGCCCAGGTGGTGAAGGTAGGAAACAACATCTCCACTTCGCTGACCCTCAACACTGGGGCACAACAAGGTTGCGTGCTCAGCCCTCTCCTATACTCCCTGTTCACCCACGACTGCGTTGCCATGCACGCCTCCAACTCAATCATCAAGTTTGCAGACGACACAACAGTAGTGGGCTTCATTACCAACAACAACAAGACAGCCTACATGGAGAAGGTGAGGGCTCTCGGAGTGTGGTGTAAGGAAAACAACCTCTCACTCAACGTCAACAAAACAAAGGAGATTATCGTGGACTTCAGGAAACAGCAGAGGGAGCCCCCCCATCCACATCAAAGGGACAGCAGTGGAGAAGGTGGAAAGTTTTAAGTTCCTCGGCGTACACATCACAGACATACTGAAATGGTCCACCCACAGACAGTGTGGTGAAGAAGGCACAACAGTGCCTTTTCAACCTCAGGAGGCTGAAGAAATTTGGCTTGTCACCCAAAACCCTGACAAACTTTTACAGATGGACAATGGAGAGCATCCTGTCGGGCTGTATCAACCGCAAGCTCTCCAGAGGGAGGTGCGGTCTGCACAAAGCATCACCGGGGGCAAACTACCTGCCCTCCATGACACCTACAGCAGCCAAAGTCACAGGAAGGCCAAAAAGATCATCAAGGACAGCAACCACCTGCCTGCCTGTTCACTGCCTGTTCACATCGCTATCATCCAGAAGGCGAGATCAGTAGAGGTGCATCAAAGCGGGGACCGAGAGACTGAAAAATAGCTTCTATCTCAAGGCCATCAGACTGGTAAACAGTAATCACTAACTCAGAGAAGCTGCTGCCTACATTGGCACCCAAACACTGGCCACTTTAATGGATCACTAGTCACTTTAAACAATACATATCTTACATTAATCATGTCACATGTATATACTGTATTTTCTACAATCTATTGCACCTTGCCTATGTCGCTTGGCCACCGCTCATCCATATACGTACTTATAGGTACATATTCTCATTCACCTCTTTAGATTTGTGTGTATAAGGTAGTTGTTGGGGAATTGTTAGATTACTTGTTAGATATTACTGCACTCTCGGAACTAGAAACACAAGCATTTCGCTATACTCGCATTAACATCTGCCAACCATGTGTATGTGACCAATAAAATTTGATTTGATAAAAGTGTATTATACTACTGCTCTATTCTGACAAACATGCTGACAGTGCATTGAAATACGGTGGCAGCTTTAGTTTATTGTGTTTGATTTTAGCATGCTTATATTGATAGTAAACAGTTCAAACTACTAAAATACAAATTAAAAGTATGCATGTATATTCCATTCAGGAATGACAGAAGGAATGAAAGTCAATACTTAATCGTAAACGTTTCACTAGCAAGTCAGGGTATTTACTTGGGGGGGGGGGGGGGGGTGTAGGATGGTTCTAAGGGCCTGTGACTGACATGGACCCTAAAAAATGAATTGAACATTAGGTTAGAAAAATTTAATATTAAATTATTAACCAATCATCGTAAATAAAACTAACGGGTTCTTTCTTCTTTTCTTGTTTTTGGCACAAACATTCAGAGAGCCTCTGTATGCCAGGCCCAACAGATGCAGCTTCAGGGTTAGCAGCCCTGTCTCCCCGTCCCCATACCCCTGAACCAGCCCTACTCCCAACTGAAGGAGCAGACCTGCTAACATGCACGCATTTTGTGTACCAACTACGCAATTCTCTGTCCATGTACGCAGGTACGAGATTCGAGTTAAAAGTACGCAGAAATTAATAGGGCCTGATTATTATTAGTATTTTTCTTACTCTAAAGTTTCTTTCTCTAAAGTGCCAGCAGTTCACTCGCATTTGCTCGTGAAAGAAATTAAATGCAAATACGAAAAATAACTGGTCGCATTTGTGCGCGTGTGATATACATTTCATTCTGCGTCCCATTAGTTGTATTTTCCACGTTACTTTACGAGGATCACGCAAACTGATATACTGTAATTGTAATTATGATCCACGTCACAAAAAACATTACAAAAGTATAATCGAAAATAAATATAGACACATTGGCATTAAATGGAGTCGGGAGTTTAGAAGACTGCGCGATGAAGAATGAATGAGTGTCCTGTATTAGCTATAGAGGCAATGCTTCCAAAATGCCTTTGCACTAGATTCGAGATTTTATCAATTTCTAAAATCTGAAATGATGTATGCGCTGCAAAGAAATGCAATAGGCACCTTTACATAGGCTGAAACACCGGACTCTTCTAGCGAACAGCATTCAGATTCCCTTTGCCGTAGCCTACTTAAGCTTTGTGTAGCCAGTTTGCGGTCTGTGTCGATGCGATCATTTGTTTGTGTTTTTATGTTTTCAAAAATGATTTTGCTTTTAGTGTTGATTGTGAACCGTGTCTAAAAAGCCAATACTTGTGAGCTGGCCCTAGTGATTGGCCCTGTTTGGGAGGTGACAAGCGTTCCTCTACTATAGGCTAAACTTGGGGGCATGTGCTAAGAAAAACGTTATAGATAATTATCTCCATTCTACACTGTACATGTAATGGAATTGATTTGGTACAATTCTATAATTGCGATCAGACTCACAAACAGCGCTCGGTCGAGCGTGCGGGGGAAAGAAACCCAATTCGGCGTGTGCTAAGCGTGCGAGTAGAATCTCCAATTTGCCGCATGTGTCTGGTACTCTAAATGGTTGGACCGGGTTGGCAGGTCTGAAGGAGGTGAGCAGCATTGTGTTTTAACGACATGTCAGTTGGCATAAAGGCAATGCATTGAGGACAGGAATGTGATTCTCCAGTCAGAAAAAATATCACTTGACACAGAGGCAGCCAATTTCAGAGCCTTAAAGGAAGAGATGCAGGCTCTTAGAGTTGGACGGGAGTCTCTCCTGATTGAGGCAACACTGATTGCTATACAAATGTCTGTTGCACCTCGATTTAGCAAGGAACAAAGCCGCCAGAGGAAAAGGAAGATATTCCATGATGAGACCTCTGAAGAGGAGACAGCTCGGGATAGTGCAGCTATGCTGTTTCAGAGCACAGTGTTTTTTAATGCTATGGACAACATCATAAGTGACTTGGCCACTAGGTTCCACACCACTGATGTTCTGAAAGTTGGGCAGATTAGTGAGGATGAAGTCCCTTCTGTGTGCCAACCACTGATCATGAAGTACTCCAGAGATCTTACACCTGAGTTTCAAAATGAAGAAAGACACCTGGACCCTGTATATGCTGCCACTTTTCCCCTAACTTGTCCCCTCTTGGTCTCCTGAATGCAATTTGTAAGATGCAACTGCAAAGTGTTTATTGCTTTACGTATATTTTGCACACTGCCTATGACTGTTGCTGGTGGCGAGAAAGCTTTCAGTAAGCTAAAACAGATTTTTTTTTTTAACTGTTTGAGGTCCACTGTTTTGTTTTTTTAAAACAATTATTTAACTAGGCATGTCAGTTAAGAACAAATTCTCATTTACAATGATGACCAAGGAACAGGGGCAGAGCGACAGATTTTTACCTTGTCAGCTCAGGGATAGGCTCTGCAGTCTTGCCATGCTGTCCATTGAAAGTCAGTTAGCTAGAATGCTGGACCTCAAAAACTTGATCAGTGACTTTGTTAACAAGAAGGCTCAGCGCTGGGCTCTTGGTGAGTAAGGCTGAGTAAGGGCCATTGATAACTGTTAAATGGCATGGCTATGGATGTTGGATCACTACACATGATGCCCACAGGCTGAGAACAAGACTGAGAACAAGATATCTCAAAGTAATGGCTGGATTACCATAACATTTGTTGTGCACAATCAAGACCCCAAGTGGAAGAAACCTATTGATTTGGTGACCACTTGACCTTTCCCCAGGCCTTTTTATTTCCATTTTGTTTTCCATTTTCCATTTTTACAGCTGCTTATTTTCTAGTTGGTATGTATACTTAGTTCAACAATCTGCTGCTGATTTTATTATTTTGTTTGTTAAATCATTCTATAGATGATAATGTTAATTTATTTTAATTTAAGAGGTTAATGTATATTTAAGTTATATTTATTTTAAGTTATTCATTAATGTTAAGAGATTTTTTCATTCAAGAATTTTACCATTAAAATTACATTTGGACTGTAAAAGATGGCCTTTAGCACATTTCTTATAGAGGGCAGAATGTTGCATGCATGTCTGCAGTGTTATATTTTCACAGGTCACTGTCAGTAAATATTGTACAGTAAATATTGGACTACAAGAGAGTTGCAAGCCTGCAAAGGTAGAGTTATTTAAAGCTTTGAATGGGTCGATTGGGTTCTGGAGGTGTGTGGTTAAAGCAATTGTGCAGGGTTGGTGTGGCCTGTGGTGGAGGGGCCCAATTATTTTTGGGGCCCAAAATCCCTGGCGGCGCCCCTGCCTCCCTGACAAGGCCATGGCCTAAACATCAGCAGTCCCACAGTCACATAGTTTATTGTCTTTACGTTGGTCCTATTCCATCCAGCAATCCTATTCCAACGATCCATCACTGAAGAGAGGACTCCCAGAAAATACCGTCTCGGTGTATGTTTTGGGGTCTGCTTGGCAAGACATATGGCCAAGCACAGGATAGAGCAAATTGTCTGTCGAAAAAATCCATAATGCTGATGATCAAATCTGTGATGATGTCACCCAAGTCATGGCAATCAATAACTTGGAGTGAGAGGAGAATAGAATGTGAGAGACTTGGTTGGGTGGAAACTGACTGACTGCATGCACTTCAGGGAGAGGCTGGGTGCCGTGACTGGGTAGGAGCTGCTCTGTTTATCCTCTGGCACGGATAGCGGAGTGGGAGTGTGTGATGGGGATGACCAATGTTAGATAGACACTGGCTTAGATAATGGGAGAAAAGTTAACTCTCTTTACCATCAACAAGGAAAACATACAGTAACATCTAAAAATCATCTAGAAATTGTTTCAATGTGTAAATTAATGATATATGATTGCTAAAAGGAGTTCCTAAAAAACAAAACAGATACAAGTCCAAATTGGGTGAAATCCTGCTGGATTCATAGATGGGACCAGGATAGCCAAGGCAGACCAGAGAATCACATATTATTTGCTTTGGTATGCTGTCCCCTCATTGAAAAGCTAATTGACAGCCGTAAGTCCTTCTGAACCATGGCTTTTATCACTGTTAGAACCTTCTGAAGAGAAATCCTCTTTAAGGAGAAAACCATCATATGAAAAAGTCATAGAAATGGCAGCAAAACAAAATCACAGCTGTAAAAATGCCAATACACTGCCCTGCACAACGAATGTCTCTCTGGACGGCGATCTGTCTGGTAATGAATGAAAAGAGGGCCCACATTGGGCTTAGTGTAGCCACACACAGCGACAGTGGAGAGGATTCTATAGCCATAAATGGCCCAGCTACATTATGGACAAAGGATGCAGTTTGTCCACAGAGGCACTTCATCTTAGTTCATATCCCAACAGCACTCCACTGGGCCAGCCTGGCCTATGGCTCTCTGGAGAATAAGGCCCGGGAGCTGGACACGATTACGGCCTGTGATCGCTATTTCAGAGACCCCCTGGATATAATCCTATAAACCTACAGAACATACACTACACACTCACTAGCACATATACTCTTACCACAGAGGGATCCTTGTCAATGGCCATTTGTCTTCAGTGCAAAGGACAAGAAAACGGTCTGGAGAAAAAGGAGGAATACACATTGGTACATAAGTTTAGTCCTGTTTATAAAGGGCCGTTTTCAAGACGAGACATGTTACATTTTATATATATACAGTGTCAGTCAAAAGTTTGAACACACCTACTCATTCAAGAGTTTTTCTTTATTTTTACATTGTAGAATAATAGTGAAGACATCAAAACTATGAAATAACACATACGGAATCATGTAGTAACCAAAAAAGTGTTAAACAGAATGCTGGTACTTTAACTTGTTATGGATAGAGGGCAGTATTTTCACGGCCGGATAAAAAAACGTACCCGATTTAATCTGGTTATTACTCCTGCCCAGAAACTAGAATATGCATATAATTATTAGCTTTGGATAGAAAACACTCCAAAGTTTCTAAAACTGTTTGAATGGTGTCTGTGAGTATAACAGAACTCAAATGGCAGTCCAAAACCTGAGAAGATTCTGTACAGGAAGCACCCTGTCTGACCATTTCTTGGCCTTCTTTGCCATCTCTATCCAAAACAGAGTATCTCTGCTGTAACATGACACTTCCTGAGGCTCCCATAGGCTCTCAGAAGGCGGCAGAACGTTGAAGGATGACTTTGCAGTCTCTGGCTGAAAAACAGTAGCGCATTTGGTAAGTGGTCGATCTGAGAACAATGAGACTGGTGCGCGCGTGCACGAGACGAATCCATGTTTACATTTTCAGTCTTTGAACGAAAACAACGACTCCCGGTCGGAATATTATCGCTTTTTTACGAGAAAAATCGCATAAAAATTGATTTTAAACAGCGTTTGACATGCTTCGAAGTATGGTAATGGAATATTTTGAATTTTTTTGTCACGATACGCGCCGGGCGCGTCACCCTTCTTTACCCTTCGGATAGTGTCTTGAACGCACAACAAAACGCCGCTATTTGGATATAACTATGGATGATTTGGAACCAAAACAACATTGGGTGATGAAGTAGAAGTCCTGGGAGTGCATTCTGACGAAGAACAGCAAAGGTAATCCAATTTTTCTTATAGTAAATCTGAGTTTGGTGAGTACCAAACTTGGTGGGTGTCAAAATAGCTAGCCATGATGGCCGGGCTATCTACTCAGAATATTGCAAAATGTGCTTTCACCGAAAAGCTATTTTAAAATCGGACACCGCGATTGCATAAAGGAGTTCTGTATCTATAATTCTTAAAATAATTATGTTTTTTGTGAATGTTTATCGTGAGTAATTTAGTAAATTCACCGGAAGTGTTCGGTGGGAATGCTAGTTCTGAACATCACATGCTAATGTAAAAAGCTGGTTTTTGATATAAATATGAACTTGATTGAACAAAACATGCATGTATTGTATAACATAATGTCCTAGGAGTGTCATCTGATGAAGATCATCAAAGGTTAGTGCTGCATTTAGCTGTGGTTTTGTTTTTTGTGACATTATATGCTAGCTTGAAAAATGGGTGTCTGATTATTTCTGGCTGGGTACTCTGCTGACATAATCTAATGTTTTGCTTTCGCTGTAAAGCCTTATTGAAATCGGACAGTGTGGTTAGATAAATGAGAGTCTTGTCTTTAAAATGGTGTAAAATAGTCATATGTTTTAAAAATTGAAGTTTTCGGATTTTCGAGGAGTTTGTATTTCGCGCCACGCCCATCATTGGATATTGGCGCAGGTGTTCCGCTAGCGGAACGTCTAGATGTAAGAGGTTTAACCTGTTTGGGATAGGGGGCAGTATTTTCACGGACGGATAAAAAACGTACCCGATTTAAACTGGTTACTACTCCTGCCCAGAAACTAGAATATGCATATAATTAGTAGATTTGGATAGAAAACACTCCAAAGTTTCTAAAACTGTTTGAATGGTGTCTGTGAGTATAACATAACTCATATGGCAGGCCAAAACCTGAGAAGATTCCATACAGGAAGTGCCCTGTCTGACAATTTGTTCTCTTTCTAGGGCATCTCTATCAAAATACAGCATCTCTGCTGTAACGTGACATTTTCTAAGGCTTCCATTGGCTCTCAGAAGGCGCCAGAAAGTGGAATGACGTCACTGCAGTCTCTGGGCGAAAAACAGCAGGAGTTTTTGTGAGTGGTCAGGCAGGGAACAATGACACTAGAGTGCGCATCCACGAGAGGACTCCATGTTTTTCTTTCAGTCTTTGAATTGATATAACGTTGCCCAGTTGGAATATTATCGCTATTTTATGAGAAAAATAGCATAAACATTTATTTTAAACAGCGTTTGACATGCTTCGAAGTACGGTAATGGAATATTTTGACGCAAACATCCCACCTTGTCCAGGGAGGTTAACTGTCACTGAATCTAGGAAAGTCTCAGAACACCTTAGGCCGTTCTGGTGCAACTTCATTTCAGAAAGGAAATACCACGCTTAACCATTTATTAGATAAGATTGCAATGCATAGTCTAGGCGTTAGGCTCTGCTCCTTCAGGGTAGCTCACTGCCAGAGCAAAGCATCATACACAGGTGATAAAATAACTACAGGCAGTCAGTACGATATGCTATACCAAATCCCCTGAAGGAAGAAACAGAACCCAGACAGGTGGAGGCTGGGGTGGTAATTGGATATCAGAAAACAGCAAGCAGAAAGAGTAACAGCTAGTAAGTAACAGCTGCAATGGCAGCAAGAGACACCAGTGCATGTGTGCATCAAGGAAGCATGTGTAGAACTGGTCAACTTAGAAATCTACTTTTTCACTTTGACTTTTATATCAATCGAAAGCAGTTCAAAAGGGAAACCCGAGTGTAGTGGAATCAGCCGAGCACATCAGCAGTTATTGCACCAATTGGATTCACACTTTACTTACATGCAGTCTATTTAAGAGTAGCCCAGTTCTGTGATAACTGCAGAAGCGGTTCAGAAATGAGACATGCATATTCATAGACATTTTTTATCATCCAAGCAAGGAAAGGCCATTTCCATGTTTTTGGTGAGCATTATACATTTCAGTCGCTCACTGCAGACTGTATTGTTTCTGCTGAAGCTTTTGCCTTGCACCGAAAATACATCTGAGACAACAGTATTGGATTAACATTTGTCTTCTTAAATGCAACTCACAATTTCAGTTGGCTTTTTCTTTCTGGAGCCTGAGAGTATCAATCGAAAAACTTGGCCAGTTTTGACGGTCCAAAATAGCCAGCCCATTCCACCTTGAGAGGACGCTTTAATATCCCATATATTTCACACAAAGTCCTATAAATATGCAGACCACTTTTTTTTCTACATTAAAGGTGAACTTGTGTGATGGGTCGTCTATGGTATAGTATGTTACATTTCAGGTGCATCCAGTTCTGGCTGTAAACATTGGAGTGAAGCAATTCCTTAAGAACTTCATCTGAAATCACATGGCAATGTTTGTGTCGTGCAGGACATGCCATTACAGAAATGCCGTGACAGAAAGATAACGACAAATAGCGATCATAGTTACCTACCCAAAGAAAAACACTTGCATGACCCTGCGAGAGGTGCAAGTAGAATGCCAACTGAGAAGAATCAAGCTAGCAGCAATAACGTTGACATTGGTTTTACAAGGTATCCACTGGGCACAGAAGTCAATTCAACGTCAATTCCACATTGGTTTAACAGAATTTCATTGAAATGACGTAGAAACAAAGTTGATTCAACCAGTGTGAGTCCAGTGGATAGAATTTCATTAAGGGACAATAATACGGTAATGTAATTGCAGTGGTCAACATTTATTTACAAAATTGGAAGCATTAGAAGAATGTAGTGTTTTTTTTGTGTTCGACCAGAAAATTTGACAAACGACATTAATCCACTCCATCTAACAATACTACTGGCCTCATGTTGAACTCTAAACCAAGAGCAATCCCTGGAGGGCATTACAATATGTGTGGCTCAGTTGGTAGAGCATGGTGTTTGCAACGCCAGGGTTGTGGGTTCAATTCCCACGGGGGACCAGTACAGGAAAAAAATGTGTGAAATGTATGCATTCACTACTGTAAGTCGCTCTGGATAAGAGCGTCTGCTAAATGACTAAAATGTAACAATACCATGAATCAACTACTATAAGTATATTATTGAGTGGGCCTTGCACTTTCCACGCAGACCCATACATTATTGATTGTAAACTAATTTAAGGACATTTGACAGGGTCCAGAATACAAGGATAATCTATCTATACATTTGAAATAATGAATCGTTGTCATAGTCTATAATTATTTCACAGCAGATTGAGTGGCAGTCAAAGTCCATACTACAGAGGAAGATTGATTACAAATGATGCATTTTCTACCTCAAAATAAGAGTACAACATTTGAAAAACTTCATTAATAGGCATTGATCATTTAAGTGCATTCTGAATATCATTGATACAACTATTAATCAATAAGAAATCCATTATTATATTTTAAAAGTCTTTGAATTAGTCCTAATATAGCAACATTATGCAAACTATCCATCCATTTCATACAAAACAGAACATGGACAATGAACAAAGATCTGAAGAGGTTGCTACAGCACAAATAAACATAAAACATAGAAAAAGAGATATACTCAATAAAATAACTGCAACCAAATAATACGTAGGTGTCAAGCTTCAAATTGTTCAACCTTTGCGTGTGTGAACGTGTGCGTGGGTGTGCGACTGTGGTTTCAAACATCCATTCCAGACACATCCACATTCAAATTAAAGAGTGGGATAGTAAACAAGTTATTGTTTGGTAAACAGTCAAACTGATCACAGTAACTGAAACAGTCCAGAAGATCCTGCCTTGTAAAACAATGGACGCATTATTAAAAACAGAATTACATTGCGTCAGCTCCCCTGAACAAGAGAAATCTCTATTAGCACACTCTTCAATTCTCTAAAAACAAATGAAAACATATTTATGAAACTCTTAGGAGCAACTTTAAAGGACCCAGTCATAGTTTGTGGAATAAAGCACTTCATGGTAACAAGAACATAGCTACCTACTCTACCACCGGCAATACACATCAGAAATGAAAATGGACTACATAATCGTGATGGCCTTATAAGAGAGCAGCAAAATCAACTCCTATCAGTGACTGATCTGGCAAGCTTGGTGTCTTTTTGTGCTGATATTGTCTGAATGTGGAACAGTATTTAGCCACCTATGTCTGCTCTGACGTCCGATAGAGTAGACTAACCTTACAGTTGAACCATATGTTTGTACATTACATAGGCCCACCCCATAATATGTCAACGTCCAAGCCACCAGAGAGTATACCCAGCAGAGTGTGGTAGCAGGCAGGCAGAGCTGTGATCATCAGTATTCAGCAGCATGTAGATGTTATACTTTAGAGTCTGAGGGAATCCAAGGCAGAGGTCTGATGGGAAAGGAAGGTGCATTTCCACATTTCATACTGACCTTATGGGCTCCCAGCCTGAATCTGGCCCCACTGGTCTTTTACATCATTTTATTGATTTAAGCTGAGTTATAACAACACCATTGAGATTGTAGGTTAGGAAAAATGACCTCAGCTTGGCATTAGGGGGCAAATAGAGCATTTTGTTGGAGTTCACTGTTCCAAGGATGAGCTGGGATAGTATGTATGTACTGGTAAAATGTATGCTTTCAACAAAAGACTGCACAATATAAGAATGCACAGAGAAATGTGTATTACGCTACTGCTCTATTCTGACAAACATGCTGACGGTGCATTGAAATACTGTAGCAGCTTTTGTTTAATGTGTTTGTGAGTGTTTGCTTTTAGCATGCTTATATTGATAGTAAACAGTTAAAACAGTTAGAAAATAAATAAGTAAAATAAAAGACTACTGAAATGCAAATGAAAAGCATGCATCCATATTCCATTCAGGAATGTCAGAAGGAATGAAGGTCAATACTTAATAATAAACCCTTGACACTTGAAAACCGTTTGACCAGCTGAAGTCACGCTATTTACTTGGCAGAGTGCCAGAGGGTGTGTGTGTGTGTGTCCTCACATGTCTTCTTCCTCCCATTGTGAGAGAGTTGGTCCCTCCCTGACAAGACCATGGCCTAAACATCAGCAGTCCCACAGTCACATAGTTTATTGTCTTTACGTTGGTCCTATTCCATCCAGCAATCCTATTCCAACGATCCATCATTGAAGAGAGGACTCCCAGAAAATACAGTCTCGGTGTATGTTTTGGGGTCTGGATGGCAAGACGTATGGCCAAGCACAGGATAGAGCAAATTGTCTGTCGAAAAAATCCATAATGCTGATGATCAAATCTGTGATGATGTCACCCAAGTCATGGCAATTAATAACTTGGAGTGAGAGGAGAATAGAATGTGAGAGACTTGGTTGGGTGGAAACTGACTGACTGCATGCACTTCAGGGAGAGGCTGGGTGCCGTGACTGGGTAGGAGCTGCTCTGTTTATCCTCTGGCACGGATAGCGGAGTGGGAGTGTGTGATGGGGATGACCAATGTTAGATAGACACTGGCTTAGATAATGGGAGAAAAGTTAACTCTCTTTACCATCAACAAGGAAAACATACAGTAACATCTAAAAATCATCTAGAAATTGTTTCAATGTGTAAATTAATGATATATGATTGCTAAAAGGAGTTCCTAAAAAACAAAACAGATACAAGTCCAAATTGGGTGAAATCCTGCTGGATTCATAGATGGGACCAGGATAGCCAAGGCAGACCAGAGAATCACATATTATTTGCTTTGGTATGCTGTCCCCTCATTGAAAAGCTAATTGACAGCCGTAAGTCCTTCTGAACCATGGCTTTTATCACTGTTAGAACCTTCTGAAGAGAAATCCTCTTTAAGGAGAAAACCATCATATGAAAAAGTCATAGAAATGGCAGCAAAACAAAATCACAGCTGTAAAAATGCCAATACACTGCCCTGCACAACGAATGTCTCTCTGGACGGCGATCTGTCTGGTAATGAATGAAAAGAGGGCCCACATTGGGCTTAGTGTAGCCACACACAGCGACAGTGGAGAGGATTCTATAGCCACAGATGGCCCAGCTACATTATGGACAAAGGATGCAGTTTGTCCACAGAGGCACTTCATCTTAGTTCATATCCCAACAGCACTCCACTGGGCCAGCCTGGCCTATGGCTCTCTGGAGAATAAGGCCCGGGAGCTGGACACGATTACGGCCTGTGATCGCTATTTCAGAGACCCCCTGGATATAATCCTATAAACCTACAGAACATACACTACACACTCACTAGCACATATACTCTTACCACAGAGGGATCCTTGTCAATGGCCATTTGTCTTCAGTGCAAAGGACAAGAAAACAGGCTGGAGAAAAAGAAGGAATACACAATGGTACATAAGTTTAGTCCTGTTTATCAAGGGCCATTTTCAAGACCAGACATGTTACATTTGTATGTATGCATGCATGTATGCATGTATGTATGTATAAATAAAGGTTACTTTGTGGTCGCCCATGCAGACATTAGGGCCCAGTATGTTGTAAACCACACTGCTCTCTCCCTCATCCCTCTGAAATGAAACACACCATTTTTTCAATAGGCCTATAGAAAGTGCCTCCATGGTAAATGAATAAATGAATCAACTAGTCAGTAAGTGTGGATGGCAGAGCGTTGCCAGCTGACTCACCCTGTGGATGATGTCTTGGGCAGTGTGAGACATGAGGATACGGTCGCACCAGGAGGGGCAGCGAGTGTTCATGTACTGGGTGGGTTTAGTGTAGTCTTCACTGTAGGGGTAACTGACAGAGACAGACCGACCGAAAGCATAGCATCTTCAGGTAGTAGTAATAGTGACAGTAATAGTGACAGGGCTGTCAGGGATGAGGCTTACCTGGGTGGAAACAGGATTTCTTCCTCTGCAATGACATCTTGAAAGGCTGCAATCTCCTTGTCATATTTCAAAATCTGAGCGATATAGAAGGATTAACAATTACTGGAGGACCCAAAACCTTTAATCTGCAAACCATAAACATCTGCATAATGTGAAAATTCAATTTCATAACTATCTCTGTTGTAGGATGTCATTTAATTAATGAATTTAATGAAGTATCTTCTGTGGTTGTTTTAGAGGCAGTAATCAAATCAAATGTTACTCGTCAAATGCGTCGTAAACAACAGGTGTAGACTAACAGTGAGATGCTTACTTACGGGCCCTTCCCAACAATGCAGAGAGAAAGAAAATTGAGAAATAATAGAAAAACAAAACACGTAATAATACAAATAATAATAGATACACAATGAGTAATGATAACTTGGCTATATACACAGAGTACAAGTAGCGAGTTGATGTGCAGGGGTACGAGGTAATTGAGGTAGATATGTGCATATACAGCAAATAGGAATAAAGTGGCAGACAGTAAACAGTAGTACCAGCTATGCGATGAGTCAAAAAAAGTTTGTGCAAAAAAGGGTCAATGCAGATAGTCCGGGTAGCTATTTGGTTAACTATTTAACAGTCTTATGGCTTGGGGGTAGAAGCTATTCAGGGTCCTGTTGGTTCCAGAAGGTGCATCCACTTGCCATGCGGTAACAGAGAGAACAGTCTCTAACTTGGGTGGCTGGAGTCTTTGACAAGGTCTCTGACCTCCTCCCTATAGGCTGTCTCATCGTCGTTGGTGGTCAGGCCTACCACCGTCGTGTTGTCTGTAAACTTAATGATGGTGTTGGAGTTGTGCACGGCCACACAGTCGAGAGTGAACAGGGATCACAGGAGGGGACTAAGCACGCACCCCTGAGGGGCCCCTGTGTTGAGGGTCAGTATGGCGGCTGCGTTGTTGCCTACCCTCACTACCTGGGGGCGTCCCGTCAGGAAGTCCAGCATCCAATTGCAGATGGAGGTGTTCAGTCCCTGGGTCCTTAGCTTAGTTATGATTGTTGTCATGGCAGTGAGCGGTAGACCATGATATTAATATGGGTGGGGTGTAAATTAGTTGATGTGTACAGTAGAAAATGTTCTCACCGCTCTGCCGTTGTCCTCTCTGAACACTGCCTGGTGCAGGTAGGCAAACATCTTGGTCTCAATATGGAGAAGAATCTTGAGATGAAGGAACAGGGGATACAGTAAACATTTGAATCTGAATAACAACAAGGAGACAGTAGGATGGAAGAGGTTGATGGATGGGGAGGCTCACCTTGTGGTCATTGTCCTTTTCCTCACAGATTATTTTCTCCACCTCGTTACTGCTGTCCTTCTTCACTGTCTGCACCTCTGCTGAAGTGGACAAGTTCTAGAACACACACAAACACACCACACACAGTTAGGTTAAAAATAAGTCAACAGTCAGCTGACCATTAGTAAGGTTTCCTGATTTTCTGATTCTGATTAAATTCTTGAGGAAGTGGGTCATATAATACCTGGACCAGGCTAAGGGTGTCCAGGCGGAAGTTGAAATCCCCAAACAGGAAGAAGGGGAGTGGAGTGTAGCTGCTCTCTGATATCCTAGAAGGAAATGACACCGGTATGAGTCAAATGTTTTAGCCTATAAATTGAGTCCTCTATTTTAAAATGATTGTAAACGCAGATCTACATACACTTGCAAACCAACTTGCAGACAACTATTTTTTTTAATCTAGATTCCCAAGTGGGCTTAGAGTATATCTCTCAAGTAGGTGCACTTGAGTTGTTCTTCAAGGCTGAGAATGGGCAGGCTAACCTGTTGATGACATATCTGAGGGCCTTCTGGCGGTTGGCTGAGTAGATGGAGGGACTGGCATTACAGGCAATGAGGTTGGAGGCATCATGGAAAAGGTGTACGTTGACTAGGTCCAGACCCCTGCAGAGAGCACACACACAAAATGAGAATTGGCAGACATATCTATGAAAAAAGGAAGCATTGGGAAGATATTTGTCCTCCTATTCGATTTAGACGCTGTGTGTGTGCTGTTCAGTGATGTCAGTTAGGAAGAGTTTAATTATTAGTGAGGCCACTTGAGGTAATGCTAGTCCACAAACAAACACATTAGTCTTCTGTGCTGAGCATTCACTCCTTTTCTGCTGCTGCCACCTGAAAACAATGAATGTGCATCCAACAGACGGGCTATGTTGACTCACAGGGTGACCTTGTAGCACTCTGCCCATGGACTCCTTTTGCCTAAGAACTGGTGGTAGTGACATAGGAGAGCAAGCAGTAACTATTGTGCAGAGGAAACAGAGGGCTTTTGCTGAGCTTCAGCTTTAACTACTGCATTCATTGAGTAACGGGATGACAGCCGGCTCTCTGTCTATTGACGAGCTGTGACAGTAGACAGTAGAGTACGTAGAGTCGAGAAGAGTAGAGCAGTAGGTCAGTAGACTAGAGCAGGGGTTCCCAAACTTTTTGGGAACGTGACCCATCAATTGAGGTGTCTTTTGAGTCGTGACCCACCATGAGGGTTGAGCGGTGAAAAAACATACACAGACCAAAAAATAAGTAAAGAATATCATCTTGTTTGAGGAGAAAATTGTGCAGTTTTAAAACTACTTTCCTGAAATTCTACACATTTTGCCATGGCTACTGCTGTGTTCTTATGCTTAAGCATTAAAACAAAATCAATGGGGGCCTGATTGTCTAGCTTTTATTTTGTTGATTGTAAGTTCTCAAAGATTCTAGGCTATTATTTTGAAACACAGTGCATTCGGAAAGTATTCAGACCCCTTGACTTTTTCCATATTTTGTTACGTTACAGCCTTATTCTAAAATTGATTAAATAGTTGTTTCCCCTCATCATTTACACACAATACCCCATAAAAAAACTGAAATATCACATTTAAATAAGTATTCAGACCCTTTACTCAGTACTTCGTTGAAGCACATTTGGCAACAATTGCAGCCTCGAGTCTTCTTGGGTATGACGCTACAAGCTTGGCACACCTGTATTTGGGGAATTTCTCAAATTCTTCTCTGCAGATCCTCTCAAGTTCTGTCAGGTTGGATGGGGAGCATCGCTGAACAGCTATTTCCAGAGATGTTCGATCGGGTTCAAGTCCGGGCTCTGGCTGGGCCACTCGAGGACATTCAGAGACCTGTCCCGAAGCCACTCCTGTGTTGTCTTGGCTGTGTGCTTAGGGTCGTTGTCTTGTTGGAAGGTGAACCTTCACCCCAGTCTGAGGTCCTGAGCGCTCTGGAGCAGGTTTTCATCAAGGATCTCTCTGTACTTTGCTCCGTTCATCTTTCCCTCAATCCTGACTAGTCTCCCAGTTCCTGCTGCTGAAAAAGGAACCATGCTTCACAGGTTTCCTCCGGACGTGACACTTGGCATTCAGGCCAAAGAGTTCAATATTGGTTTCATCAGACCAGAGAATCTTGTTTGTCATGGTCTGAGAGTCTTTAGGTGCCCTTTGGCAAACTCCAAGCGGGCTGTCATATGCCATTTACTGAGGAGTGGCTTCCGTCTGGCCACTCTACCACAAACGCCTAATTGGTGGAGTGCTGCAGAGATCATTGTCCTTCTGGAAGGTTCTCCCATCTCCAGAGAGGAATTCCCTGACCAAGGCCCTTCTCCCCCGATTGCTCCGTTTGGCCAGGAAGCTAACTATAGTAAGAGTCTTGGTGATTCTAAATTTCTTCCATTTAAGAATGATGGAGGCCACTGTGTTCTTGGGGACCTTCAATGCTGCAGACATTTTTTGGTACCCTTCCCCAGATCTGTGGCTCAACACAATCCTGTCTCTATTGACAATTCCGTCGACCTCTTGGCATGGTTTTTCCTCTGCCATGCATTGTAAAATGTGGGACCTTATATAGACAGGAGTGTGCCTTTACAAATCATGTCCATTCAATTCAATTTACCACAGGTGGACTCCAATCAAGTTGTAGAAACATCTCAAGGATGATCAATGTAAACAGGATGCACCTGAGCTCAATTTCAAGTCTCATAGGAAAGGGTCTGAATACTTATGTACATTTGTTATTTCTGGTTTTTATTTGTAATAAATTTGCTAAAATTTCTGAAAACCTGTTTTCTCCTTGTCATTATTGGGTATTGTGTGTAGACTGATGAGGATGATTTTATTTAATCCATTTTAGAATAAGGCTGTAATGTAACAAAATGTGGAAAAAGTCAAGGGGTCTGAATATTTTGCGAATGCACTGTATACAGGTCCTTTATCTTTTCTTATCTTATCTTTTCCTTCTATTTGGTTTTAGTCATTTAAGTTTACACGGAAAGCGTTTTTCCATTCTGAACATCTATGTAAAAAATAAAATATATATAAATTCTACACACAGAAAAATGTCAACCCGACCCACCGTTTGGGAACCACAAGACTAGAGTACGTACTGGTTGTGAATGATCCACCGGGTCCTCATGAAGCCCTTCCTAGACCATTTGAACTGCAAAACACATCACAAACAAAAAGTTAAACAGATGAATGTTTTGTATGTTAAATGTTCACCAAATACTGTACCACCATGTAGCTAACTAATTGGAGGACCATGCTGGTAATTATTGATTATTCCATACAATTTGTCTCATATCCCTGTCAGATAGACTCCCCCTTTAGCCCCGACTCACATATTTGTTGCAACAGCTCCTGGGTCACCCTGAACTTTACACCCCCCCCCCCCCCCCCCCCCCCACACACACTCACATCGGGCCAGAAATTCTTCGGGAATTTTTCTTTCTCCATTGTGGTTACCCCGTCCAGGGAGCCCACATACTTGTTTTGTCCAGACACTGCTTTAAAATCCTTAACTGTGAGGGGGAGAGAGGTGGGAAGGGTAAAAGAGTGAGAAAACATGCAAACACCAATCAATAAAGTGATGTTAAGCTGATCACAGCAGCATACGTGACCAGAGGATCTATAATAAGGCCATTAGGCAGTGTTTGGTTGCTGTGCACCAATCTGACTGGCAACACAGAACATGGCAGGCCTGGGATGTTTATGGCTCTTCCATAAGCCTTTTCTGAAGATATTTGTCATGCCTAACGTGACTGGACTATGCAACAAGATGATAACACGTCCCACTTTCAATTCAGATTCCCTGATACGTCTAGCCAAAAGAGGTGGCCATCATACTGCAGTGATCAAAAGATGTTCCGACTTATTATCAAAATACACAGATAGGAATCTCCAGACTGACACAGCAAATTGCTCTTACCTCCTAAACTGTTTTGTGCCAAACTCTAATTATATTATAATAATGATACATTGCAAAGGGCCAAGTTTGTACACCAGGACTGATACAGATGTTCTGAAATTATCGCCACGTGCAGGGCCTGAATGGAAGTGATAATCATAAAGCGATAACAAAATGTCATTAATCTTTTGTTATTCAAAGTCAATACTGACGTGATATAGATATGATTGTAATGTTCTTACCATTAAAATCATATTGGTAGATGTTTTTCAATGACTTGTGGATGAAGTACATGCTTCCCAGGGCCTGTAAGGACAAGGAATACAATACAAGCTCCTTTAAACAATTGCTGAGAACGTCAGTTTCCTATAGAGACATTATCAAGCTCTCTCATGTTCCAATATTGCATTCTTCCAGAAATACAGTTGAAGTCGGAAGTTTACATACACCTTAGCCAAATACATTTAAACTCAGTTTTTCCACAATTCCTGACATTTAATCCTAGTAAAAATTCCCTGTCTTAGGTCAGTTAGGATCACCACTTTATTTTAATAATGTGAAATATCAGAATAATAGTAGAGAGAATGATTTATTTCAGGTTTTATTTCTTTCATCACATTCCCATTGGGTCAGAAGTTTACATGCTCTCAAATAGTATTTGGTAACATTGCCTTTAAATTGTTTAGCTTGGGTCAAATGTTTTGGGTAGCCTTCCACAAGCTTGAATTTTAGCCCATTCCTCCTGACAGAGCTGGTGTAACTGAGTCAGGTTTGTAGGCCTACTTGTACGCACACACTTTTTCAGTTCTGCCCACAAATTTTCTATAGGATTGAGGTCAGGGATTTGTGATGGCCACTCCAATACCTTAACTTTGTTGTCCTTAAGCCATTTTGCTTACTGACTTAAAGAAACAACTTCATTTCTGATTCATCAAGGAGTATCATGCAACATGATCTGATTCCATAATATTTACATCATTATCATCTTCAGTAGTTCTAGTCTCCTTTCACACACCCACCCAGTCTCTCAATCCTTCCCTCTTTCAAGCAATTATATTATGCTCAACTCACTCTTGTCCACAGAAACGCATAGCTTTACTGCAATAACATGTACACAGTACACAATCAAACGTGCACACACCACACACACTTTAGCACCCAATCATCCCTGATGTGACCATTTTTTATGTACTAACTGCCTGCTCTGATTAATCATGCCTTCTGAGATCAATAAAGACAGAAAATTAAAACAATTGAAAATGTATTAAACAGTAGGGCTGCCGTGCCGGCTGCAGGACGGAATTTGTTTTGGCGGCACCCAGAGGGTCTCGGCGTGATTAGGGTTGCAAAGGGTCGGAAACTTTCCAGTCAATTTCTGGAAGTTTTCAGGACATTTTCCATGGAAAGTTAAGCCCTGGAATTTGGGGAATTTTGCTTAAATTCAACAAAAATGTTAGCTTATAACAGTAAACCTTTCTTGTGGGATACACATAAGGCAATTCTAGGTCTTGTGGCATATTTTGGTTAAACTATCCCCAATTCAATGGAATTGCAACCCTCTGCATGCACAGTGCATTCTTCCATCACATGTACAGCTGATTATCCTGATCTTGCACACTACTACACTGTCTGAGCCAATGACTACATGCTTTCTTTTAAGTTTTGATTATAATATTGGGTGGGGTGAATATACTTTTTATGACATACATGATTTTTTGTCAACTAGTAAATAGTAGCCTACAGCAAAGTGTGTTTAAATCATTTCTAACTTGTTAACAATTTCTGCTAGTTAGTTTTTGCTACCATGTGGATTTTAGCTTGGATTTGAGTTCAACTGTTGCCATACATGTTTCGTTTTAAAACACTTACATTACAAAGGAGTTGTTTAATCGAGCTATTTATCTGTACATGGAATTGTATTTTGAGTTTAACATTTTTTTTCTTCTAATCTTTACAGGAAAATGCCACAGCACTATCTGATGTGTGGAGACATTTCACTGCAGCTAATGTGAAGAATGCAACAAAGATGCAGAATCATCTGGCCAAATGCATAAAGTTCCCTCAGAGCTCACAACAAGCAACCTCTGACAAAAGTCCCTCTACTTCTATTCGAGGTGAAAATGATGAATCAGACACCTTTTCGATAGCAACGGCTCATGGTCCTCCTGGAATCAGAAGGTTTTTTTTGACTCAATGGAGGAACGTAGTCAGAGAAATGCTGATGAATGTCTTGCTCGAGCTGTGCATGCAACTGGTTCACCTCTGATGCTCACAGGAAATGTGTATTGGAAGAGATTTCTGAATGTTCTTTGCCCAGCATACACCCCTTCCAACCAGACATGCTTTATCTACTCATTTGCTGGATGCAGAGTTCAACAGAGTTCAAGTGAAGGTCAGGCAAACCATAGAGAAAGCAGACGTATTGCAATCATCTCTGATGGGTGGTCGAATGTTCGTGGGCAAGGAATAATTAACTAAATCATCTGCACCCCTCAACCAGTATTCTACAAGAGCATAGACACAAGGGACACACCGGTCGCTACATTGCAGATGAGCTGAATCTACTCCTCAAGGACATCATAGCACTGAAAACAATGGATACACTCTACAAGAGAGCCAAGGAAATGGTTAGGTATGCAAAGGGTCATCAAGTTATAGCAGCAATCTACCTCACCAAGCAAAGTGAGAAGAATAAGAGCACCACATTGAAGCTGCCCAGCAACACCTGTTGGGGTGGTGTTGTCATCATGTTTGGCAGTCTCCTGGAGGGGAAGGAGTCTCTCCAAGAAGTGGCCATATCACAGTCTGCCGATATGGACAGCCTCATCAAGAGGATCCTCCTGGATGATGTATTTTGGGAGAGGGTGGTAAGCACCCTGAAACTCCTGAAACCTATAGCAGTAGCCATTGCACGGATTGAGGGAGACAATGCCATCCTGTCTGATGTTCAGACTCTGCTTGCAGATGTAAGAGAAAAAATCCGTATTGCCCTGCCCACTTCACTGTTACTCCAAGCAAAGAACTGCAGTTCCGAGACATCAAAAAGCCTGAAGACTTCTGCCTGAAGCCCATACAAGCCACAACGTACATGTTGGACCCCAAGTATGCTAGCAAGAACATTCTGTCTGGTGCAGAGATCAACAAGGCCTATGGTGTCATCACTACCATGTCTCACCACCTTGGCCTGGATGAGGGCAAGGTTCTTGGCAGTCTGGTGAAGTACACTTCCAAGCAAGGGCTTTGGGATGGAGATGCAATATGGCAGTTGTGCCAACATATCTCATCAGCCACCTGGTGGAAGGGACTTTGTGGATCTGAGGCTCTTTCTCCTGATTCCTCCATCATCCTCCAAATCCAACCAACATTAGCTGCCTCAGAGCGCAACTGGTCCTTGTTTGGGAACACACACACACAACAAAGCACGCAACAGGCTGACCAATGCAAGACTTGAAAAATTGGTGGCCATCCGGGCAAATTTGAAGCTTTTTGAGCCTGACAATGAGCCATCCTCAACAAGGTTGGAAACTGACAGTGAAGATGAGGCCTCAGAGTCTGATGTTCAAGAGGTTGACATTGAGGAGGTCCAGGGAGAAGACATGGAAGCCTGAGAGGAAGACAACCAAAGCTTTAGTTTCTAGACTATCATTTTACAGATATATGTTGAAAAATTTTTTGGGAGATGCGATGGATCATTGGGGATCATTCAATATTCCCTTTCTTTTGTTGTTCAGTGAAATCATCCCATGTGAAGAGTCAACTCATTTAATTAAAGTCCAATTTGTAACTAAATTGTTTTGTTTATATTGGAAGGATTTAATCATTTGCAATTATGTCTACTTATGATAAGGTAAAAGGTTTATATTTCTGTCTCCATATGATATGGTAAATATATCCAATGCAAAAAACATCTATATTTAAATGGTATTAATATTAATTTGCATCTATTTCCCATTTATTCCCACAGAAAGTTTCCACCTCTGAATATTCCCCAAAACGTGCAACCCTAGGCGTGACTGGCCGGTCTATTCCCCCCCGGCATGAGAGATCGCTCCCTGAAGAGACCATTCATCTTCACTGCCAGAGCGATCCTCATTTAATGGGACGGAGCTGTCCCTATTACGACCAGCCAGGGTGACCAGCGATTAGGGACGGACCTGTCCAAGTTGGGGAAGGAGGGGACGGGGGTTAGAGGAGGAAGAGGAGGTTCGGACTAAAGTGACGGTTTTGCAAGTTAAATCTAACATCGGCTGACTTCAGCTGAATCCCTAACCTGAGTTATAGCAGTTATTAAATAAAATCGAATGCATTAGCTCAGTTTGAAAGAAAACATGGTAGGCAGGTTTGAGTGTTTAGCGACTAATAAACATTGTCTAATGTCTATATAGTGACGTTATCAATAGCAATTACATTTTGGGGGGATATTCTTAAAACTGTAAAACAATTTTATGACTGTAGAAGTCTGCTGTGCCTTTTGTTTTTTAAAACACACAAAGGTTCTCCTCCATATACGCTGCCAAGGACCCATCTTCATCAATCAGGTTTGTGCACAGTTTAATAAAAAACGATTGACTTACAAGTGATTTTTTATCAAAACACCATTTATACAGGGAATGCATGCATGCCTGCCCCCCTCCTCACAGCCCCTCTGAACACAGAGACCCCCCCCCCCCCTAGCCTCTTCTGGCCAGGGAGCTGCTGATCCACAGCCGAGGGGAAACAAATTGAAAATCAATGCTGGTGGCACAGGCGAAATGAGAATGTGGCATTGGGGGCTGCAGCCCTCTTAGGGCAGGTGGGGGGGGGGGGGGGCACAGACACCCAAGCACAGGGGAAACATAGTCCCAGATGTCCGCCACTCCCCTCAGCCCTTATTTATTGTTTACAAATGGGCAGGGATCAATAGTTTTAATCTAGAGTTACATTTATTGACTTTGGCCTGTCTCCCCACACCTGGACATTGACTTTCCCCTCCACTTCACACACCGAGTGTAGACAGATCCATTGACCCCACTGTCATGGCTCCAGTGTTGGGGTCTAGCTTGGGTGGGTTTAATCCTGTGCCACTCTGCACATGTTGGGGATGGACCCTCCCAAGATTGGATTTAAGCAACAACTAGGCCTGTGTGTTGTGTTGACCAGCCCATTTATGAACCAGGCTCTGACATGACATGGCTCATTTAGAACTAAGGAGGGTCAGAACAAGCAACACTGGAAACAGTCTTTATTCCAGGTACAGAGGACATGAGAGAGGAAGCTGAAGATGGAGCTGGTCTGGACAGGTGTGGAGATTGAGACACTGTCTAGGATCCAGACAGCCTCCTGACAACTCTATAATGACAGTTTAGTGCTGCACAAACACACAGCCGTATATATTGTAGTCACATAAAGAGAGAGATGGGCGGCCAAAGAATAGATGAGGATATAAGACTAGCAGAGAGTCAAGAGCAAGTGTATAAACCAGCCTTTAAACACAGCACCTCTGTCGGTACTCACACATTATAACTTTCAGAGTGTACTGTACATTATACTCTCTTTTAGACACCCCCCACACATTGTCATGTTGTAATTAACTATATGGGAGGATCAACAGTGTCCTTTCACAGGTGAAACAAACTCAGCACGTTACCTAAAGCCTTGCCCTGTGACATTCACACTGAGGTCAAACTAATATCACCCTAGTTCCAACTGTCAAATATACTATGATCTCCTAAGTCAATGATAAATCTGAACTGTCCAGTGGGTTAGGGTCCACCATGCACTTCATTCATGTTGTAGGAGTTTGTTCCTCTTATTGAACTGTACTATTGAGAAAAGCATGTCACAACATGGATACATGCACTTTTTCAGGCCAAATTGTTTGCTACCCTGTCTTTGTGATGAAACAATAATTTAAAGCCTCACCCTATGGTCATGTTAAACACATTGTATTGGGTACACTTAAATGTCATATTATTTAAATAAAACCAAAAAGCATTAGACCATAACCTGTACAGAATGGATGTCATCCTGAACATAGAATTTTGCATTGGAAAGCAGAAAATGTAAATGTATCATGTGTATGTACAGTACCATGTACTTGTAATGTTCTATTATGCTATATCTACCACAGAATCCCTGTTTCTCAGTCTAAAAATAGCCAATATAGCATTGATGGGAAGCCCTGGCCCTCATTGGAGCTCTAGTGTGGAGCAGGGCCCCACCTTGTGGTCACAGAGATATATTGCCGTCTAAAGAATGTGGGGTCTTTGGAGGTACTGCAGGGTCCACGGCCAGATCTCAAAATATTAATACACTAATAAATGTTCTCTCTGATGCCAAGTGCGGGAGCTTTAATATTTCCTAAGGCCCGAGACTTGATTAGTCCAACCATGCACTGTGGAAGTCGTAGTAAAACTGCAAGAAATTATATTTTTAATCGCACTCGAAAGTAGGAGTTGTGTTCTGATATTATGAGGGGGTCCCTGATGAATTTGCTATCACAAAAGGGGTCGCCTATGCAAAAAAAGTCTGGGAATCCCTGCTGTAGGAGATACTAGGTATTCTAAAGGCAAAGACACCAATGGTAACCCTTGTAAGGGCTTTCGCAACATGTTATTGCTTTACCTAAGCCTCCTGTACATCAAGCTCCACTATATAGATGTTATTAACTGAGCTAGTGTAACCAGACACGGTGGTTATAGAGTCTTTCAATTCAACTTCTGTCAGTTGATCAGTGCAGTCCTGTAGTACTCACCGTGAAGCTGTCCACATTCTTAAAGTGGTTGTCCACATAGATGCAGACCCTGTCAAAGTCCCTCATCTCCTCACTGGACTCAATGTTCCTAAAGACCAGAAGAGGATAAACTGAACAACTCAGAATCTGATACACTGAAGTAACTGTCTCTAACACTGTACACTTGTATTTGGGAACTCTCTTATTGAGATAATGAAAGTTGTCCTGAGGTTATAATAACATTATACAGTCTTTGACACAGATTTCATGACCACAGTTCAAAACCCTTCTACCACATTACCTGCCCGACGAATCATGAAGTTAAACTGTATCTGTTGGTCATAAAACTGTAAGGAGTCTGGGCAGCATTTGTGGATACTTTTGAAAGTGTCCCATAGAGAGTGTAGCACAGTGATGTCTTACCAGAAGAAGTTCTCTGCATGGCCCATATTGACCATGTAGTCCTTGCCTCCAATCTCCTGGAAGTGCAGGGCGATGAAGCGTGGTTTGTGACTCTGGACAGTCTGTGACAAGATATAGACATCAGGCAAGCCGTTAAACTACCACAATCATGTGCCATAATGGTGGTCAAATGTGGGGCATCCTACTGAATTCTGGTAAGTACATGTTATTTCTTAAGATGACATATAACTTTGGAATTTGACTATGTGTAATGTGTTGGCTAAATAGTGGAAAGTGTCTTCTTCACCTCTTTGGGAATGGAGACAGTATCTATTTGATTTATAAGTCTACCATCCAGGAGGGTTCATGGTTCAGCCTCAACATGAGAGGATGGCTTAAGGTGTTTGCATGTCAACAGTAAAAATGTGAGAATCCAGAGTGGACACCTGAGAGGGATCCCAAACTCACCCCAAATAATTCTCGAAGCCAGTCACTCTCAATCTCACCCACCTGTGGGTTGAAAAAAAAAACATTTCAATTCACACATGGTTTCTACCAAAAAGAATAACGGAACAGTTGAGATATTGAAAACAAAGGGGATAAACAGAATGGTTTAAATGAGATCCTACGGTGCAACTCGTCAACCCAGGTTTACCAGTCAACCCTGCCAGGCACCTTTCCTATACACTGACAAAAGGCCATGTTTAATTATATATTAGCACTTGACAGTGGAAGATATAAAACATGCATGAGGTAGGCAGGCGGATAAGCACAACACGGCAGTCTTGTCAAATGTTTTGTTGGGACATACAGTAAGATTTATGCAGATTAACATATAATTGTACCTGTTGGTGTGTTTAACACTTAACCTATGCAATTAAAAAACAAAATGTCCCTCTGGAATGGTTGTAATATGTTTATTACATAAGTGGCATAAAGAATCAGACTCTAATCTGTAACATTATTAGCAAGCCTGCCTGTTGATGTATACACTAACAATGTGAGATTGAATTAACATGCATCCTTCCATTTTGTTTAATGTCTGTTCTTCAACAAAATATTTCCAGGGAACCTCTGTGAGCTACTAAGTATCCAGAGTACAGTGTGTGTTTGTGTTTCCCCCAGGGCCAGGCCAGAATACAGACTGTGCTGTATTCTCCAGGGCCAGCCGGATGCAGGCCAATCTGCCAGAGCTGTAGCAGCACAGCAGTGGCTTTGCATAGTGCATTTGCATGGCCAAATGACTGCTGCTGCCCACCATGCCCGGCTGCCTAGGCACCATGGCCTGACAGGAGAGCAGCTCATCCATAATACAGGTGTCTGACTGAAGAAACCCAACTGCATGTGTCCTGTACTGTCTTTTCCCAACGAATCTTATCCATAAAAAAAGCATGATTAGGCCTAAAACAGATGCTGAGATGCCATTTTATTTGCAAAGGTTTTTACTGAAGGGCTTGGTGTCTGAAACATTTCATTACAGTGCCTTATGTCCATTCCCTTCAGTTTCTCAGGGCGCAAGCAGACAAAGTTGCGTGAAAGTTGCTTTGGGTACTCCAACCTAAGGCACCCTTGTAAGTCCATCTGAAGTCCTTTCCAAGTAAGAGAAAGTGTTTGCCAAAGAAAGTGAAACTTGGCAACCTGCTGTTTCCTTATGCTGATCCAAACACCATGGCAACCCAAATGAATTTACACAATGCTCTTTAAAAAGGTAGAGAACACCAAGATAAATATGTCGATCTAACATTGATGACTATTAATGGTAATTATATTATTTACATTGCTATTGTTACGTTCCCCATCAAGAAAACCAAAAATGTCGCTCAAACATAAAGTGGGAACTAACAAAAAGTCACTGAACAACAACCAAAACAAAAGAGCAGGGGTTTTAGACGGGGTTCTGAAAGACACTCATAGGGGTGTCCACTGAAATTTGACTAGCAACAACAACTGGAACCTAAAAGACACCCACCATGAACGCCCACTAAATTTACCCAAGAAGAGGCAGACAAAAAGATGAACCCATACCAAACTTAAAGACAGGAAACAAACCAAAAATGTGGAACAAAACAAATCTGCAAAATGTATGTTTTTCTAGAACTCAAATAGGGAGCGCAAACTAAAGGTGTTGACCCTCCACATCTCTCAAGACAACTGGAGCACCGGCCAGCCACTAGTAAATAGCACCTGGTCCAGCACAGGTGAAACACCTTCCCACTAACGACATGGCAACCAGTACAGGTATAACACATACGGACTAAAGAGGTGACACCAATCGGTGCCCCCTACAAAGTATTCAGACCCCTTGACTTTTTCCACATTTTGTTATGTTACAGCCTTATTCCCTCATCAAATTACACACAATACCCCACACTGACAAAGCAAAACACTTTTTTTCTTCAAAATAAAAAACTTAAATATCACATTTACATAAGTATTCAGACCCTTTTCTCAGTACTTTGTTGAAGCACCAGAGACTTGTCCCGAAGCCACTCCAGCGTTGTCTTGGCTGTGTGCTTAGGGTCGTTGTCCTGTAGGAAGGTGAACCTTCACCCCAGTCTGAGGTGCTGAGCACTCTGGATTAGGTTATTATCAACGATCTCTGTACTTTGCTCCATTCATCTTTCCCTCGACCGACTAGTCTCCCAGTCCCTGCCACTGAAAAACATCCCCACAGCATGATGCTGCCACCACCATGCTTCACCATAGGGATGGTCCCAGGGTTCCTCCAGACGTGACTTGGCATTCAGGCCAAAGAGTTCAATCTTGGTTTCATCAGACCAGAGAATCACTTCCCTGACCCAGGCCCTTCTCCCCTGATTGCTCAGTTTGGCTCCCCTGATTGCTTAGTGTTTTGGTACCCTTCCCCAAATCTGTGCCTCCACACAAACCTGTCTCGAAGCTCTGCTCACAATTCATTCGACCTCATGGCTTTTTACTTAGACATGCACTGTCAATTGTGGGACCTTATATAGAAAGGTGTGTGCCTTTCCAAATCATGTCCAATCAATTCAATTTACCACAGGTGGACTCCAATCAAGTTGTAGAAACATCTCAAGGATGAACAATGGAAACAGGATGCACCTGAGCTCAATTTCGAGTCTCAAAGCAAAGGGTCTGAATAGTTATGTAAATAAGGTATCTGTTTTTTTTATTTTTAATACATTTGCTAAAACTTCAAAAAACGATTTTCACTTTGTCATTATGGGGTATTGTGTGCAGATTGATGAGTAAAACATGAATTTAATCAATTTTAGAATAAGGCTGTAATGTAACAAAATGTGGAAAAAGTCAAGGGGTCTGAGTACTTTCCGAATGCACTGTACATGTCCTGTACCACCATCACTCTCTGTTCCATCATACCCTCTAAAAAAAAGTAGGCCTAACAATTCTAAACCTAGAGGTGATTTGCACGGTTCTCTCCTTGACAAGTAAAGTTCCTTTAATTGAATGGCCTGGTGACCTTTTTGTGACCTCAGCATTCAACACCATAGTACCCTCCAAGCTCATCATTAAGCTTGAGGCCCTGGGTCTGAACCCCGCCCTGTGCAATTGGGTTCTGGACATCCTGACGGGCCATCCCCCAGGTGGTGAAGGTAGGAAACAACACCTCCATTTCGCTGATCCTCAACACTGGGGCCCCACAAGGGTGCGTACTCAGCCCTCTCCTGTACTCCCTGTTCACCCATGACTGCGTGGCCAAGAACACCTCCAACTCAATAATCAAGTTTGCAGATGACACAACAGTAGTAGGCTTGATTACCAACAACGACGAGACAGCCTACAGGGAGGAGGTGAGGGCTCTGGGATTGTGGTGCCAGGAAAATAACCGCTCACTCAACGTCAACAAAACAAAGGAGATGATCGTGGACTTCAGGTAACAGCAGAGGGAGCACCCCCCATCCACATCGATGGGACAGCAGTGGACCAGTGGGTCAGAAGTTCACATACACTCAATTAGCATTTGGAAGCATTGCCTTTAAATTGTTTAAATTGGGTCAAACATTTTGGGTAGCCTTCCACAAGCTTCCCACAATAAGTTGGGTGATTTTTGGCCCATTCCTCCTAACAGAGCTGGTGTAACTGAGTCAGGTTTGTAGGCCTCCTTAAGCCATTTTGCCACAACTTTAGAAGTATGCTTGGGGTCATTGTCCATTTGGAAGACCCATTTGCGACCAAGCTTTAACTTCCTGACTGATGTCTTGAAATGTTGCTTCAATTATCTACATAATTTTCCTGCCTCATGATGCCATCTATTTTGTGAAGTGCACCAGTCCCTCCTGTAGCAAAGCACCCCCACAACATGATGCTGCCACCCTCGTGCTTCACGGTTGGGATGGTGCTCTTCGGCTTGCAAGCCTCCCCCTTATTCCTCCAAACATAATGATGGTCATTATGGCCAAACAGTTCTATTTTTGTTTCAGCAGACCAGAGGACATTTCTCCAAAAAGTATGATCTTTGTTCCCATGTGCAGTTGCAAACCGTAGTCTGGCTTTTTTATGGCAGTTTTGCAGCAGTGGCTTCTTCCTTGCTGAGCGGCCTTTCAGGTTATGTCGATATTGGACTCGTTTTATTGTGGATATAGATATGTTTATACATGTTTCCTCCAGCATCTTCACAAGGTCCTTTGCTGTTGTTCTGGAATTGATTTGCACTTTTCACACCAAAACAAGTTCATCTCGAGGAAACAACGCGTCTCCTTCCTGAGCGGTATGGCGGCTGCGTGGTCCCATGGTGTTTATCATTTTGTACTATTGTTTGTACAGATGAACATGGTACCTTCAGGAATTTGGAAATTGCTCCCAAGGATGAACCAATTTTTTTCTGAGGGCTTGGCTGATTTCTTTTGATTTTCCCATTTTGTTAAGCAAAGAGGTACTGAGTTTGAAGGTAGGCCTTGAAATACATCCACAGGTACACCTCCAATTGACTCAAATTATGTAAATTAGCCTATCAGAAGCTTCTAAAGCCATGACATCATTTTCTGGAATTTTCCAAGCTGTTTAAAAGGCACAGTCAACTTAGTGTATGTAAACTTCTGACCCACTGGAATTGTGATACAGTGAATTATAAGTGAAATAATCTGTCTGTAAACAATTGTTGGAAAAATGACTTGTGTCATGCACAAAGTAGATGTCCTAACCGACTTGCCAAAACTCTAGTTTGGTAACAAGAAATTTGTGGAGTGGTTGAAAAATGACTTTTAATGACTCCAACCTAAGTGTATGTAAACTTCAGACAAACTGTATATACTGTATTCTATACTATTCTACAGTATATTAGTCTATGTCGCTCTGACATTGCTGGTCTATATATTTATATATTCTTAATTCAATTCCTTACTTAGATCTGTGTGTTTTGGGTATATGTTTTGAAGTTGTTAGATATTACTTGTTAGATATTGCTGCACTGTCAGAACTAGAAGCACAAGCATTTCGCTACAAGCACAATAACATCTGACCAATAAAATTTGATTTGATCTAGAAGTATATCCCTATAATAGAAAACCTGGATTTCCATCTTTCTTGTGTAAATATGTCTACAAGATTACTAGTCTCTAGTGCGACTAAAGGCCCTAAAATGTGAGGCATAAACTTTTCTCCAAGTTTGGAAGGGTTTGTTTAAAAGTATTAGGCGACCATATAAGAAGAAAAGCATGAAGAAACCCCTGGGAAGATAATCATCTGTTTACAGATCTCTTGAACCCACAATGGGATCTGACATGTTTTCAACTAGGCCAGATAGGGCAACCGGAAACATGGTCCTGAGCCACATTTCCATTAGTGTAACCCCCCTCCCCCTCAGTCACAATGACAGCCAAGCCCCGATTTCCCAGACACCACAGCACAAAACTAATGCACTGGTGTTTGCATTTTTCATCACATCACAACCACTTAAAGTATGTCTACTCATATATTATTGATTTCATCCTGTTACTACCACATATACAAATTACTATATCATCAAGGCAACTGTCTCCATGATCTCAACTCACAATACTTGCCTCTACAAATATTTTAACCAGATTTCATGGAAAATGACAATTAGTTAAAAGAAAACAAGCTGACGTGTATTTTGTGCAAACTTTTCAGCCTCACAGCCATTGACAGGGACTTCCTCGAAAACCTATCTCGATCCAGGGATGACAAACGCGTTCCAAAATGCCTGCTGTGGCTTCTGCTACCTAGCATGAGGACCAAAAGGCCAGTTTTTGGGAAAACTACCAGTTGTTTAATCTTCAATTGGAATAATTGGACAATTCTGAGTACAACGCATTTCTGATCCATGGATTGAGGTACATTTTCCAAGCCATATCTTGTGTTGGCTCTGCTGTAATTTAATCTACACAGGAATGCTGTCCGACCATGTAAACAAGAGGGTCAGCCCCAGGACCGAGTTTGGGAAACCCTTCTTTAGGCTACTGTGCATAATGTGAGTTGTTATTGTGCAGCAAAATTAGCCCATTTAAAATTACACCCAAATATGGACAATTCCATGCTGACCATGATCATTGCCTATTTCAGTGATCATGTGTAAAATACTTATGCAGTAAGGCCTACTGTGGTACCAGCATTGTATTGATATGTTGTTAACTCGTAGTAACCTAACAGGTGTTAGGCCCACAGTATTGAAACAATATAGGCACACACATCTAATTGCCAACAATGTAGCCTAGGCTACAAATGATATCAAATCACTTGTTTCTGCAGTAGCTGAGCGGGAGCTCAGTGAATGATAAAAAGTTGCGCACTGCACTTTCGCGGCAATAACTTTAAACGTGTCGTTGTTGCACGCCATCAATTTCCTGTTTGATTTGAACTGGGACCCGTTGTTCCTTGATAGGTAGATTCTCTCCACGAATCTGTCAATATGATGTGAGAACACGCACGCGCCTCAAGAATCATGCCGCAACAGCTCACGATACATACGGGGTGAGTATAACTATAGACAGAGGACTTTCAGTTGTATAGGCCCATCGAAGTGAAAACAATGTGTCGTCAGAAGCCACAATAACAAAGTTTGAGAAGAAATCATTTAGGCTACAGAAATCATGGTTGTCATGATTAAATTGAATAGTCTAAAGAAGTATTTAATGTTAAAAAAAATATTATTTTATAGGGCCTATAATAATTTAATTAAATATTGGATTGCGTGCCCGATGCCAGCCTGTGGGAGTTGAACTACTCTCTATTCGAATGTAGTTAACTACAATGTTACAGGTAGTAGAATTTGGTCTTGTAACGGTTCTGGTGCTCTCTGGCAGGTGTAGTAACTGCTCACATAGGAATCTCGCTGTTCCACTTGGACATTTTGATTCACCATTCAAAGTGACTTAAAACAGAATATCGTTAGGTGAAATGGTGTTAATACTTACATTGTCGAATAATGACCCAACATTTGCGGTGACAAGTAGAACGTCAGTGTACGTTTCCATGATTACGATCGAATTCCAGAAATAGTCTGCAGGAAGAACTCTTGTACACGCGATGGTCAAATGTTGTGTGTTAACTACAAACAGTTTACTGATTATGGTGGTGTATTGTATAGGTCGCTATAACCTGCCCTTAAGAAGTCGGTCGTATAATTAATTAATCCTGATCATGTATTTCTGCTCTTCTCTTGCCCGCTTTTTGTTGATGGCTGGTGTCGTTCGCCGTCTTGATTCTATATCCTTGGGAAGGAGTTATTTCCCATGTCTGCTAAGAAATGGCAGAGCAGGCAGGAAAGGATTTGTATATCTCTCCATGGTAATTGGACTAGGTTCTTAACCGATTTAAACCTGGAACGGTGCATGTGCTGCTTGCGCCAGAACAGCGCGACCAGATCTTGTTGTGTCATGAACTCCGGAGCTCCGCCCACGGCGCTCAGTTTCTTTTATACCGGTATTTATATTTTACAAATAAGCCTACCTTTTACTATGAAAAACCACAGACGCCTAATCCAGACCTCAAAACACCGAAAAATATAGGCTAGTAGAATTTATATACAAGCTATGGCTAGTGTAGCCAACTATAGGGTATACCTTCTAATTATAGCCCACGTCTGTGACTAGTCTGAGACTGGGGGGAATGATTATGAATGGTTGGGCCTGAAAGCTGTTAGCCTGTGAAATACCAGATATTAGGCTACTTCACAAATAATAAAACAAACTACATAAAACATTTTTTTTAAACACGTAGCCTATTCATTTATAGAGATTGTGTATCATGTTCAATCTGTTATTGTCAGTGGGCTGGCAACAGTTTGCGCTACGCAAAATGTTCAAAGAGCACAAGATAAAAGACCAGGCACTGTTCTGATTAACTACTCCATCAAGCTCTGACACTGCTGTTGTAAAACATAACTGACTCATTTCAATGATGGAAACAAAAGAGCAGAGCTGTGTGATTTAATTGGATTGACCCCATCTCACCATCCTTTATTCGTAACCTGCACCATTTGGATGTGTGCCCAGCACTGTCTGTCACCATGCATGACAAGACAGAAATATGTTTGTTTTACACTTATGCTATGATCTTTGAGCAGACACTACATTGACAGTGCTGCACTAGAGCAGCCACACTTTTAGTGATACACTGATATTGTGAAGATCATAATTCTGACTCCACATTCAGCTTTTCACTGACCTCACAGCCTACTCTGTTACTTGATAACAGGACAAACTACAGACCACTTATTATGGTGAGCTGTTGAACAATCAGGTCAGACCTTATTTTATAGTAAAGACGCAATTTAACTGTAAAAATGTAATACCTTTTAATGACACAGTCATGATGTTTTCACTTGTGTCAAACAAATGACTTCAAACAGTAGGTTATCTTCACACATTCATCCAAAATAATTCCAGCATCCCAACAGCCACCTCAATTCGCAAGTGGCTGAAACTATCTCACCAGAGAAAGCATCCGAGCGAGCGAAACAGCAAACCTCTGTCTCACTACAGCCAGAAATGAAAACACATAAAATCAGACTTTTCTCAGCTTTATTTACACACAGTAACCCACAATATCCAAGCAAATTTTTTTACTTTTTTAAAAACTTAATATTAAAACAGTAAAATACCCTATTTGGATAAGTGAACACCCCCCTGAGTTAATACTTGTTGGAACCACCTTTTGCTTGAATTACAGACATGCAATATTGACCCATTCTTCCTTGCAGAATTGTTGAAGCTCAGTCAAATTGCATGGTGACAGCTCACAGACTGCACTCTTCAAGTCATTCCACAGATTCTCGATGCGATTTAGGTCGGGGCTCGAACTAGGCCACTCAAGGACATTCACCTTCTTGTCCTTCAGCCACTGTACGGTTGCTTTGGCGGTGTGCTTTGGGTCCTTGTCATGTTGAAACGTGAACCATTTTCCCATTTTCAAATTCCTTGTAGAGGGCTGCAGGTTCTCCTTAAGAATCTGTCAGCATTTTGCACTGTCCATTTTCCCTTCTATCCTGACAAGTGCTCCAGTCCCTGCTGAAGAGAAACACCCCCACAGCAGGATGCTGCCACCGCCGTGCTTTATTGTAGGAATGGTGTTCTTTACTGTAGGAATGGTGTTCTTTACTGTAGGAATGGTGTTCTTTGGCTGGAAAGATGTATTGGGTTTTCGCCAGACATATCGTTTTGCGTTCACGCCAAAAAGTTACAATTTGTTCTCATCTGACCACTTTTTGCCACTTAGCCTCGGAATTTACAATGTGCTTTTTGGTGAAGCTGAAATGAGACTTGAAGTGGCTTTTTTTGAGGAGTGTTTTTTTTCTTACCACCCTCACATAGAGGCCAGATTTGTGGAGAGCTTGTGATATTGTGGTCACTTGAACACATTGACCAGTCTTTGCCATAAAGGCCTGAAGCTCCTTCATTTCAGGCTGTAAGGCATCAAAAGGTGAACATTTTGAAAGGGGGTGGTGACTTTCTATACCCACTGTACATGTCCTCTGCCCAGCTGACGATGGCAGTATTATCAGCAGCACCTTTCTTTTTACTAAATGCATTAGGTAATTTTTCTGTTAAAATTAAATATAATTTTTTTATTACTTGTTTCTACTGTTATGAGAAAAACGTATATTGATATGAAATAAATAATTGATCTATTATTAATTATTATTCGGCTGTAAGGATTCATTTACTTTTTGGGGGGCCTTTTGTGTCAACAATGTGGCCTCATTAACCTGGGTACAGCGGCCAGGCAAAACCCCCCTCCCTCCCCATTTCCTTTGCAACTTTGAAGCTTCTTGCATATTTAGCTGCTGCTGAGATATTAGAAAAAAAATACTAGTATTTTTTTTTATTATGCCCAGTTCCCAAGGCCCCATGATGATGCAAGGTCTGAGACAATTGCCTCTTCTGCCTAATGATATGCCCGCCACTGTCCTTACCATGTCATTTGCTTCCAAGGGGGGCTGCATTATTTTGGTCTTGAACTAGCCTCGGTCTGAATCTGCTTAGAAAGAGTAAAGATAGTTCAGAGTAAAGCACCGAAAGGGGGCAGAGGCCCAGGACCCTTAATAGTGCTTGCTGCGAGTTGCTAAACCATGGCATGGTTTACACAACCAACCTTTGAGGTTTGCACACTGCTTCCTATTGCTCCTCTGCATATTGTGTGCTTTGTCCTGCCGTGTCAATAAATCCCTTTGAAGCCTGGCTGAGCATTATGTTGCCCTGTCCATCAGCAGTGTAAACAAAACCACCTAAAAGGGAAATTCCCCCTGAAAGGCTACTGAGGCAGTTCCTCACTGTTGGGATGCAGGCTGGGTACTCAGTAAAATCACTCGCAATAATTTACCCTGGCAGAAAGGAGTCCTGGCTGGACAACACGTCCCTGAGTGCATGGTCAGATATTGGATTGATATAGAATATATCACCCTCAAAAGGAAGGTTTTCAATCCTCACAACTTACACTGCACTACTGGCCCACAGCCCACTGCATTATAAATGAATTAACAGTAGGTAGGCACTCTGCCCGCAGTGGACAACTGGGCACAGTATATTGTTCAGTAAGCCAAGGGTTAGCACAAACCTATCAACCATTCAGATCCCCACAAAAAAAGTATTTATTCAACCCAATCAACCATTATTAAAGCAGTACAGCCTCACCCGGCCAGCAGGCCCAATGCTGGCAAACTTTCATAATGGAATGCCAACTTCATGGTTTGAATGCTGATGGAATGCTGATTCTTAGGGGTTCCAGATGTCACAAAGGCCACTCTTTTCAACATGCCTATCCAAGTGTGTTTTCATGTAACACCTGATTGGCAAACTGGACTGCATCCTCTCCTTCCTGCTTAGAAAGGAAGACACAGATCATAGATAAAGACCACACACAAAAGGGGACTTGGCTCCCTGAGTATTAGACATGTTCTGGAAAGGGTCTCGTTGAACATACTGTATGAAGGAACACCAAATATCCCATCAATAACACACCAAGCAAAAGTGGTCAGGTAGCCAACAAAATATTGAAAGGAACCTGGTACAGGATAAAAGGTAAGGTCAACTAAGCCAGAACTGGCAACCTTCCTTACCTGAATGCAAGCTTCATGCTTTGAATGCTGATGGAATCCTTCTTCTTATTGGTTCCAGAGGTCACTAAGGCCACTCTTTTCAACAAGCCAAGTGTGTTTTCTTGTATACTAATGAGGAGTACTGAAAAGAATGGCTTGCATTGACAGAGCTCTTAGCATCTAATTTTACATCAATGAAACTTGCACAACTTTGATATCTTCTTCCTTGGGTTTTTATTGGTCAACATTGGACAGACTTTGATCTAAACGTCTATACCCTTGGTACAGCAATGTATAAAGGGATGAGAGAACCAAACAGGAGTTTGAGGAAGGCGATGGCCAGGGATTTCCACTAGGCCTGCACTGTAGCCTCGCAGGGAATCAGTCTAACTCTGCAGCTGTACTTTAATTTTCTCCTTCAGGCCCCCTCACTTTCTGGAGTGCATTTGGCATGAGAATTCCCACAGTAGACGATGAGAAGCCTTCATGGAAGTATTAATAGAGCAGCTAGGGAACAAGGCATATTTTTCACATCCATGGCCCGGTATGATATCACGTTTTAACCATGTTATAACAAATAATTAGTAAGTAAACAAATTAAAAGCACACAATGCTGCTTAAACCACAGCTATCGTGAGGTGTTGATGGCAGAGGCCTCAGTCTTTACACAGCTCAGAAAGTAGCTTCACGGTAGATAAGGGTGGGAGGCAGAAGTGTTAATTGAGATAAGGTAGGCTAGTTTAGATGTGACGAAAGTTGAGTATCTACTACATTTCAACATCCCCCACCAGTCACTGAGAATGTATATTCTTCACAACAGGAAAAAAAAAAAATAGCTCCACTTTAACATAACTCCCATATTTTACACATGAATGCAATGCTTAAAGGCCCAGTGCAGTCAAATGTGATTTTCCTGTGTTCTATATATATTTCCACATTATGAGGTGGGAATAATACTGTGAAATTGTGACAATGATAATAATGCCCTTTTAGTGTAAGAGCTGTTTCAAAAGAATGCCTGAAGTTTTGGTGGGATGGAGTCTTGGCCTGCCTGGTAACATCACTAGGAGGTAAATTAGTTAATAGACCAATAAATAAGAGTTCTAACCCTCTCTGCCAATAACAGGCAGTTTTCTGTTTTCCACTCACCACTCCCAGACAGTCCTAGCAAAATTCTTGCTTGAGAAATTGCTCTTTGCTAAGAAGCTTTCCTGGTTTCTTTTTGACCATTTTAATTGAAAACAATCACAGTAAGGTACTTAATTGTTACCCAGAAATGATGTGATATTGAGATTAAAACAGCTGCATTGGACCTTTAAAACAAAAGGCTTTTTTCATCTAAAAAAAACAAACAATAAAAAAAAAGTGAAACATATTTACGTGGCACCTCACCATCTTGGTCGTGTTGGGAACAAGCCATTCAAGCATTTCCCAACATGGTCACAGTTTTCCCCTTCAGTACAAACTTTACAGTACTTCTCTATGTTGCATTGCTACAGTACATCCCCACACATATCTCTTGTAACTTAAAGAACAATTATGATAATAACTGTCATTATTACTATTAACAATAATAAAACCAAAAAAGAGAAATAAGAACAAGACATATACATGAACTCAATGAAGGACATACATTAGTCACTCAAAAGACAGTTTTGTCACCATCAGGGAAGACAACAAACCATCTTAGTGAGCAGCTTCATGACACACTGGTACAGTAGAGGCCAGTTCATTGTCAAATCATTAGAAACAGAGGACAGAGACAAGGCCTAGAATGGGCTGTAACAGCAATGAGAACTTGAAATGCCAAGCTGAGGCAGTGACCGAGAAAGCCAACTGAAATATTCCTGACATGAGGGTGGGAGTATTCCAAGTCAAAACCTCCTTTAGACTGTCCATTCTGTGGTCCCCAAGTGGGTCTCTGATCATCTTAAACTCCTTGCATTTGTCTTCAAGAACGACTGCGGTCCTCTTGGGTTCCCACTAGCATTTTGCTGTATAACTTTTGTTGCTCCTCTTTGAAGGTGTCTTTTACCTTCCCTCGCTTTAAACCTCCATCCCTACAAAGAAACAACAACATAATTCACAAATCCATTACACCAGGGATCATCCACTAGATTTAGCTAAGGGCCGAGTAAGGGGTAAAGGGATCATAAACATAATTACAAATCATTTGTAGACTGCAAACTGACCACAAGAAGCCCAAACATATATAATATTTTACAAAAACATAATAATTTCATTTAAAATCTCTCCCTTATATGTGGGAATCATTTGGAAAAGATTTCCAAAATTCAAATCACTAAGGTGATTTGCTGGTGTTTTTACAGTCTTATTTTGGGGAACCCTGCACTACACAGTATTCTGTGATGCCCACAAGGTGATACATTAGAGGAAAACTAAGGTGGGTTTAACAATGCTACAGACCTGATATGTACAGTGCCTTGTAAAAGTATTTACCGCCGTTGGCGTTTTTACTATTTTGTTGCATTACAACCTGTAATTTAAATGGATTTTTATTTGGATTTCATGTAATGGACATACACAAAATAGTCCAAATTGGTGAAGTGAAATGAAAAAAATAACTTGTTTAAAAATATTTTAAAAAATGGAAAAGTGGTACGTGCATATGTATTCACCCCCTTTGCTATGAAGCCCCTAAATAAGATCTGGTGCAACCAATTACCTTCAGAAGTCACATAATTCATTAAATAAAGTCCACCTGTGTGCAATCTAAGTGTCACATGATCTGTCACATGAGCTCAGTATATATACACCTGTTCTGAAAGGCCCCAGAGTCTGCAACACCACTAAGCAAGGGGCACCACCAAGCAAGCGGCACCATGAAGATCAAGGAGCTCTCCAAGCAGGTCAGGGACAAAGTTGTGGAGAAGTACATATCAGGGTTGGATTATAAAAAAAATATCAGAAACTTTGAATATCCCACGGATCACCATTAAATCCATTATTAAAAAATTGAAAGAATATGTCACCACAACAAACCTGCCGAGACAGGGCTGCCCACCAAAACTCACGGACCAGGCAAGGAGGGCATTAATCAGTGAGGCAACAAAGAGAACAAAGATAACCCTGAAGGAGCTACAAAGCTCTACAGCGGAGATTGGAGTATCTGTCCATAGGACCAATTTAAGCCGTACACTCCACAGAGCTGGGCTTTACAGAAGACTGGTCAGAAAAAAGCCATTGCTTAAAGAAAAAAATAAGCAAACACGTTTGGTGTTCGTCAAAATGCATATGGAAGACTCCCCAAACATATGGAAGAAGGTACTCTGGTCAGATGAGACTAAAATTAAGTTTTTTGGCCATCAAGGAAAACGCTATGTCTGGCACAAACCCAACACCTCCCATCACCCCGAGGACACCATCCCCACAGTGAAGCATGGTGGTGGCAGCATCATGCTGTGGGGATGTTATTCATCGGCAGGAACTGGAAAACTGGTCAGAATTGAAGGATGGCACTAAATACAGGAAACTTCTTGAGGGAAACCTGTTTTAGTCTTCCAGAGATTTGAGACTGGGATGGAGGTTCACCTTCCAGCAGGACAATGACCCTAAGCATACTGCTAAAGAAACACTTGAGTGGCTTAAGCATTTAAATGTCTTCGAATGGCCTAGTCAAAGCCCAGACCTCAATCCAATTGAGAATCTGTGGTATGACTTAAAGATTGCTGTACACCAGCAGGAACCCATCCAACTTGAAGGAGCTGGAGCAGTTTTGCCTTGAAGAATGGGCAAAAATCCCAGTGGCTAGATGTGCCAAGCTTATAGAGACATATCCCAAGAGACTTGCAGCTGTAATTGCTGCAAAGGGTGGCTCTACAAAGTATTGACTTTGGGGGGGTGAATAGTTATGCACGCTCAAGTTTTCTGTTTTTTTGTTTCACAAGAAAACATATTTTTCATTTTCAAAGTGGTAGCCATGTTGTGTAAATCAAATGATACAACCCCCCCAAAAAATCTATTTTAATTCCAGGTTGTAAGGCAACAAAATAGGAAAAATCCCAAGGGGGTGAATACTTTCGTAAAGGCACTGTATAACCCATGTGAACATATGTTCTCAGATGTTTGCTATGGGTTACTCACCATAGCAAGTCCACCAGCCCTCCTTGCCTGGCGATAGCTGCTTTAACCCGATTGGCAAACTGGACTGCATCCTCTCCTTCCTGTTCAGAAAGGAAGACAAAGATCATAGATGAAGACCAGATCGACACACAAAGGGGACTTGCCCATCTGAGCATCAGACATGTCCTGGAAAGGGTCTTATTGCACATATTGTATAAATGACCAACAGCTATCCTTTCTATTGGCTACAGCCACTAATGGGCAAAATTGGCATGTAGTGTAGTATCAAGTACAGTTTGATAAACTGGGATATTGAATAAAGCACAATGCATTTCATGGGCCATGCATCAGAGGAAAGAGAATAATCTCTAAATATGGATTGATCTGATTCTGTGTGATGCTGTGTAACTAGGATCCCCTGGTGACAGAGAGACTGGAGGCTGCTCCAGAAGCCTGCTCTAAGTACTAGTTTCCATTCAAACAGCAGGTGGAACATTTGATCAAAGGGCAGGATACCTCTGAGGACCAGTTGGATCCTAGCCCACTGAGTTCCTTCCACTCTGACATTTAGAGAAAGGAAAACTTCCCAAACTTCCCTCCTTCTGCTTTCTACATCAAGATGGGATGGTCGGTCAGTCAATGGCCAGAGCCCCAAAGCTGGCCAACCCCTGCCTCTGAACATCATGTTTTAGAAGTGGATGGTTGTACACGACCCTTTCCTGTTTTTCATGAGCGTGGCCTGACCAAGTTCACATCCACACCCGGCTCAAAAGACTCTAAAATCATTATCTAAATTCCTTATACCAAGTCACATACATTAAGTGCACATCCACAATCCTAGCACAAATGGCTTTGTCAAGCTCTGGTTGTGCAATCAGCCTTAATGTACAACCTTTCCCTCAAAGTGAGCAAGACAAAGGAGCTGATCGCGGACTACAGGAAAAGGAGGACCGAACACGCACCCATTCACATTGACAGGGCTGTAGTGGAGCGGGTCGAGAGTTTCAAGTTCCTTGGTGTCCACATCACCAATAAACTATCATGGCCCAAACACACCAAGACAGTCCTGAAGAGGGCATAACAACACTTTTTCCCCCTCAGGAAACTGAAAAGATTTGTCATGGGTCCCCAGATCCTTAAAATGTTCTACAGCTGCACCATCGAGAGCATCCTGACTGTTTGCATCACTGCCTGGTATGGCAACTGCTCGGCATCTGACCGTAAGGCACTACAGAGGATAGTGCGTACGGCCCAGTACATCACTGGGGCCAAGCTTCCTGCCACTCACGACCTATATACTAGGCGGTGTCAGAGGAAGGCCCAAAAAGACAGTCACCTAAGTCAGAGTGCTCTCTCTACTACCGCACGGCAAGTGGTACCGGAGCGCCAAGTCTAGGTCCAAAAGGCTCCTTAAAAGCTTCTACCCCCAAACCATAAAACTGCTGAACAATTAATCAAATGGCCACCCGTAATATTTACATTATTTTCTTAACTCTATTTCTTGAACTGCATTATGGGTTAAGGGCTTGTAAGTTAGCATTTCAAGGTAAGGTCTAAACCTGTTGTATTAGGCGCATGTGACAAATAACATTTGATTTGAAAGACAACCCAACATGAGACAAACCAGCAACTGTATAAGCCTGCATGTCTAAAGGAGGCAGCCATACTAGCCTCTCAAAATACTGCTTTGAATCACATTTCCTTAAATCAGGGGTGGGAGCTGGGAGAGGCCATCTTAACCTTAAATATTAAAGGAGGTGAATGCTGATTTGAAAACCGACTCAAACCAGGATTTATTTGCATCAGAAATGCAAACTCTGGGTGACTTGAGCATGTCCTAGGTAAATCATGCCAAGATGAGGTCAAAGAAAGGAGTGCATCATATGCATCCATTCAATATTAATAACACTGGTGGATTGAAATGAGAGGCTGTGCAATGGTACTAATATTATCCACACGAAACAGCTAACTTCAGGGAGGTTAGCTTGACTACACCTTCTAAAATATTGACAGTATTAACTTCACTGGGGCTAGAGCGTGCTAATAAAATGTAATTTTATTGCCATCAAACAATGCACAATGGCCAGGAAAAAACATAAGCTCTTAGACGGAACCCAAACCGGCTGCGCGTGTGCGCCATCGTGCATACATTTATTTTGTCCCCCTACACCAAACGCGATCACGACACGCAGGTTAAAATATCAAAACAAACTCTGAACCAATTACATTAATTTGGGGACAGGTCGAAAAGCATTAAACATTTATGGCAATTTAGCTAGTTAGCTTGCACTTGCTAGCTAATTTGTCCTGGGATATAAACACTGAGTTGTTATTTTACCTGAAATGCACAAGGTCCACTACTCCGACAATTAATCCACACATAAAACGGTCAACCGAATAATTTCTAGTCATCTCTTCTCCTTCCAGGCTTTTTCATCTTTGAACTTATATGGTCATTGGCATCTAAACTTTCATAGTATTACTACACCAACCGGCAATACAGTTCGTCTTTCAATCACCCACATGGGTATAACCAATGAGGAAATGGCACGTGGGTACCTGCTTCTATAAACCAATGAGGAGATGGGAGAGGCAGGACTTGCAGCGCGATCTGTGTCAGAAATAGGAATTACTTCTATTTTAACCCTTGGCAACGCAGACGCTCGTTGTCGCGTGCGAGCAGTGTGGGTGCAATAATTGAATGACATAAGATTCGTAAATTTATTTTGCAACGCTTGCGCACACGACGCGAGCGGTGTGGTCAGCCTGTTTGGGGGTTGAATCAATGAAAAAATTTATTTTAAAATAAAAAAGGTGAGGTTTTTCCCAAACTAACCTCTCTGGTCATGGGTGGCAGGTACCACACACTGCACACAATGGCCCAGCTGCTCATCATCCTCAGCAGGTAGTTGACCATCCCAAACTGGCTGCTGTTCCAGAAGGCATCTCCAAAGCGGGGGTCGTACTATTGGGACCGGAGGGACAGGAACTTAATACTGATTAATATTGAAGACAGAGGGGAAAACACACCACCCATGTACATGCACACATGCACACACATACATACATACATACATACATACATACATACATACATACATACATACATAAGGCTGTTGCGGTGACCGTATTACCGCCACACCGGCGGTCACGACTCATGAAGGCAGTCAAATTCCATGTGACCATTTAGCCAAGGTAATTAGGCTTCTCCAAGCTCTGATGCTACTGATGGTCATTAGTAGCCTACCAAACGTGCTAACTGCCTGGTACTCAGCACTCATTAGCTTTCTATAGGCTAGGCCTACTATATCTATTTCTCAACTTTCCTAATATTAAGCACATTGCTTATATTTACAACAGGAGTATAGCCTTCCTGGCTGGCATGAAAATGAACCACGCGAAAAGCATCCTCCATTCGCTATTTGAGTGCATAGATGACATGTATTTTTTCCCGCCGCCCGTTTCGATATATGATAATGGTCCATTCTAAATCACAACAAATTTCACACATATATTATTTAGTATATGTAAAGACCAGATTAAATCAAGAATAGTCTGATGAGTGACAATATTAGCCTATCACTTGTGAATTATATATTCTCACTCGTGAATGATTCCCAGCATAAGAAACAATGCCTTTTTTTGTGTGACTTTTTCTAATCATAGTCGCACACCTCATGTAGCCTAGCCCATATGTAGCCTAGCCCACTATATGTTTTGATAAGGTTTGTATCACAACTAAAGTGGCCAAATAACTTCTTAAAATTAAGCACATTAATCTGCTTTACAACGGGCATAGAGTCTAACTGGCATACATAAGCAGCACGCGAGTTTCAAGTTTGGGAAAGATCACTTTCACCATAAAAATTCACCTTTATAATAAAAGCATTACATGAATAGTTGCATTTGCGGTCACTTTTGATAATGGCGTTTTCCGCTAATGGGACATTTGCGCTTTTAGCCTACTACCATGTGAGCATTGCTACGCTTATAATGTGAAGAAATAGCCTAATAGTTTATCAACATTTTAAGCTAAATATTCTGATCTGTTGCATCGATTTTTGTACTATTGACATAGGCTAGTGCTTTTGCTGTTCGTTAGGCCTACTCATCTTGTTGGCAAACGAAAAGTAAATGTGGACAGTTCTTCCAATATCTTCAATATGCACCTTGGAATTGGATAAGGACGCGCACAGTTGCATCCCGATGTGTCTGTCTTCACTTGTAGCCTGTGAGAAAGACCCGATCATGTGATGGAGAGCCATGTGAGTTAGAGGTGATTCAGAGAGCTCAGCAGTCAGGGAGAAGCGCACAATGGCCACTGGCCGCAAAAGGCATGGATTTTTTTAGGATGCATTACAGCCACACAAAGGGGATGCCACCCTGAAATTCTGGGCATTATCAAGGGCTTGTCAAATTGTGAATGACAGACTGATGTAGTGTGTACAACCGGCGCAAAAAAACAAAGCAGAGCTCATGCCTTCCAAGCGACTTTTTTCAAATCATCATTAGTCATGCATCATGCAGCCTTAAAATGTATTAAAAATCTAAACATATAGGCCAACGTTTGTAGAACAACTAAAGTTACATTAATAACTCTAAATTAAGCATATAGGAGTACTTATTTCTTTGTTAACCCCTTAACACAGAATAGCTGAATGAGCACACTCCAAATCGTTTGGAGAATATATTTTTCTATTTTATTCAGCTTTGTTCAATTGTATTCTTCATACTATAAAATAATGCCACGGAATTCTAAACAAATCTTGTCTGCTAAATTAACTAGTGTAGCCCACAGCCATTTGGCATAGCCAGATCAGGACCTAACATAAGGACAACTCAGAGTATGCTATTCTGTTCTTCTGAAATAGACTACATTTTCTTCATATCATGCTTCTTTAGACCTGTCTACAATAAATAATAGATGTATTGTGAAGATGTAGGCTATATTACATGGATTTATTAGACCTTTAAAAATGTAGATGTTCCAAAGGTCTGCATCAGTGGCTTGTAGGCTGTGTGGAAGCCAGGAGATGCTAAATGTGTTTATGTTAATTAAAGATCAATTACAGTGAGACCCACAGTTATTTTCTTGACAATAACCGTCTGCAAAATGTTGTGACCTCCACAGCCCTACTGACACACACACACACACACACACACACACACACACACACACGAGAGAGAGAGAGAGATCTACTCTCACCTTGATGGCCACAGGGTAGACTGTAGAGCCAATCTCAAAGCTGCCCTTTTTAAACATCATTACTGAAGTGTTGTTGATGCAGGTGCCTATGGGGAAAAGGTTAGTGTTTACAAATGGGGATAGGAAATTATATTAAGGTAAGAGTAACAGTAAAAAGCCAGTAATAGAAACTACTGTAGTAATGTTCAAAGCAGTAAGGAAAAAAACTAAAACTACTCACCTTCAGGGAAAATGAGAATAGGCAGTTTAGTTTTGTCTTCTACATGATCACTCAATCTGCAACAATATGTTTTTGTATGTTTACAGTACATTGATTCAATCCAGTTTGACTGGCTTTATCAATACACAAACACTAATCCCCATATAAAGTCTAATCAAAACATCTTTGTCACAGTAACCTTTAATTGAAAGTTGTCAATTATCCATTTAAGTTATTTAAATGTCTCTGCTAAGGTACAGCTGAGTTAGTCTGGCTGACGCGACCCATGTGGTACACAGCGAAGGAGTGCTGTGCCCCACTTGTCTGGACAGGAGTTTGGTTTGTTGGTGCAATATTCACTCAGAAATAAAGCAAGCTTTGATTGGTTCTCTCAACAAAACAATTATTTTCTGGGTGGTTATTTGGATTTGAAAATCCAACAGTTGTGTGTGGTTGTACATGTGTGTGTTTAAGTGAGAAAGACACAAAGGAGAACCAACCAGTAAAAGCACAGCTTCGTTATCAACGCATCGTGCCGACAACTTTAAACAGCCTCCCCAGACTCTAAAGTCAAAAGGACTTTGAGTTTAGTATCAGCCAGACTACAGCTGAGAGACTTCCAGCTAAAATGCATTAAACAAAGTGCACATATGCATTACTACCTTTTGGCCACTAGATGCCGGTCTTTGACTTCAGAGCGTTCAAACCAAATATGTGGGCAGGCTTTCACCATAGACTTCTGGATCACACCCATCAAACCACCATGGATTTGCCCAACCTGGAACACAAACAGACACACATACAGGTGTGGTTTAACAAACATCTGATGATACAGGTCTCAGATCTCACAGAATTGGAGTGTTTGCTTCAGCTGTCTAAAAGTTTGTTTTGTGGTAGTAGCACACCAATAACTTTATAAATATGACACATATCATTCAGTAATTCAGTGCTGTAGTAGGTAGCCTTGTGTTTGACTGCTGTGCCATTTATCATGGGTGTTGGGCCTTACCATTGCATAGCAGCCATCGCTTGCCAGGATGATGACATCGATGGGTGAGGTGTGGTTGGCCACACAGATCCCTCCATTCTTGGGCTTGTTTTCACTGGGAGGATCGAGAGAGAGACAGACAGAGGGGAACAGGATGAGTATCAGGAAATTACTATTCCAGTGTAAGCTAGAGCCTAACAACTCAGTAGATTATGGAAAATGTAGTCCTAATGGGTTTGAGGGAGAAACTCAGCGCCCTCTCCTTCACCTCTCCCTAATTAACATGAAAGTGGGAGGAGGCTAATGATGTTGGAGTTCAAAGCCAGACCCCCTGAGCATGCTGGACTCTGGTAGGAGCCCAAATTCCGAGGAGATAATGTTGCTGATCGTGTTACTAAAAGAGAGAGCCCATCTTACACCACTTCTGTATTTTTAGCCCCACCCAGACTAGAGAGAGAGGCACATGGTGTAACAGGCCCAGCACTACATGTAGATTCCTTCAGGGCTAACAGGCAGAGCAAGACGGGACATAATTCATACTGAACACACCACATTCCTATAAAGAATTGTCTATTATTATTATTATTAGTAAACGTCTATCACCTATTAGAAACGTCTTTAGTTTATGATCAGTTATTTTTATCCCAATGGATAAATCTTTCAAAACATTTGCTCTGAGGGACAATTTCACAGACAGAGATTAGCCTAACCCTTCTGGTCCTGGACTTAAGGGTTTATTTGAATGAGTAGGCCTATTCTTTAATTACACTCCCTGACTATGACGACTCATTCTTTTTTTAAACTGCAAAACAAAGGGTATCTTGACAAGTTCATATGACAAGTTCCCTCTCTGACCTAGAGTTGGGGATGAGAAGGACTGCATTTTTTTCAATATGATAGAGACGTTTCGGTTTCGCAACATTTCCTCAAATGTTCTTCTTTACCTTATCTCGTTTGAATCAGCATTGGCTAGTAAGGGCTTTGTCAAACAAACATGTGACTAGTGGTTTTGTAAAGGCGGTGCTCTACAGCAGTTATTCAAATCAACACATCAAGACAGGTCTGGGGGCAGTGTCTGGCATTGTCTCGCACCACAACAACTGAGGATCAATACAAATTCATCATCAGAGGATATTTGAACCTGACAGAAAACTGCCTGCATCATGTCAAAGGGAATGTCCACTGTGGCATAAACTGTCTAGTGTAGAGTGGTGTAGTGTAGAGTCTGGGTATATATACACTGCTCAAAAAAATAAAGGGAACACTTAAACAACACAATGTAACTCCAAGTCAATCACACTTCTGTGAAATCAAACTGTCCACTTAGGAAGCAACACTGATTGACAATACATTTCACATACTTTTGTGCAAATGGAATAGCCAACAGGTGGAAATTATAGGCAATTAGCAAGACACCCCCAATAAAGGAGTGGTTCTGCAGGTGGTGACCACAGACCACTTCTCAGTTCCTATGCTTCCTGGCTGATGTTTTGGTCACTTTTGAATGCTGGCAGTGCTTTCACTCTAGTGGTAGCATGAGACGGAGTCTACAACCCACACAAGTGGCTCAGGTAGTGCAGCTCATCCAAGATGGCACATCAATGCGAGCTGTGGCAAGAAGGTTTGCTGTGTCTGTCAGCGTAGTGTCCAGAGCATGGAGGCGCTACCAGGAGACAGGCCAGTACATCAGTAGACGTGGAGGAGGCCGTAGGAGGGCAACAACCCAGCAGCAGGACCGCTACCTCCGCCTTTGTGCAAGGAGGAGCACTGCCAGAGCCCTGCAAAATGACCTCCAGCAGGCCACAAATGTGCATGTGTCTGATCAAACGGTCAGAAACAAACTCCATGAGGGTGGTATGAGGGCCCGACGTCCACAGGTGGGTGTTGTGCTTACAGCCCAACACCGTGCAGGACATTTGGCATTTGCCAGAAAACACCAAGATTGGCAAATTCGCCACTGGCGCCCTGTGCTCTTCACAGATGAAAGCAGGTTCACACTGAGCACGTGGCAGACGTGACAGAGTCTGGAGACGCCGTGGAGAACGTTCTGCTGCCTGCAACATCCTCCAGCATGACCGGTTTGGCGGTGGGTCAGTCATGGTGTGGGGTGGCATATCTTTGGGGGGCCGCATAGCTCTCCATGTGCTCGCCAGCGGTAGCCTGACTGCCATTAGGTACCGAGATGAGATCCTCAGACCCCTTGTGAGACCATATGCTGGTGTGGTTGGCCCTGGGTTCCTCCTAATGCATGACAATGCTAGACCTCATGTGGCTGGAGTGTGTCAGCAGTTCCTGCAAGAGGAAGGCATTGATGCTATGGACTGGCCCGCCCTTTCCCCAGACCTGAATCCAATTGAGCACATCTGGGACATCATGTCTCGCTCCATCCACCAACGCCACGTTGCACCACAGACTGTCCAGGAGTTGGCGGATGCTTTAGTCCAGGTCTGGGAGGAGATCCCTCAGGAGACCATACGCCACCTCATCAGGAGCATGCCCAGGCGTTGTAGGGAGGTCATACAGGCACGTGGAGGCCACACACACTACTGAGCCTCATTTTGACTTGTTTTAAGGACATTACATCAAAGTTGGATCAGCCTGTAGTGTGGTTTTCCACTTTAATTTTGAGTGTGACTCCAAATCCAGACCTCCATGGGTTGATAAATTGGATTTCCATTGATTATTTTTGTGTGATTTTGTTGTCAGCACATTCAACTATGTAAAGAAAAAAGTATTTAATAAGATTATTTAATTCATTCAGATCTAGGATGTGTTATTTTAGTGTTCCCTTTATTTTTTTTGAGCAGTGTAATTAGTCCGATTAACTTCCAGTACTACTTCCTGCTGAGCTGTGCCTGGACTGTTCTCCCACAGTACAGACTATCACACTGTGGGTGTTAGTGCCTGAACAATGATGGATTTGCATGTTTCTCTGCCCCTGCTCCCTTTGGTGACACCTAGCCTGGTAAAGTCCAGGGCAGCAGTTTGTGCTGGATGCCTCTAAGGGTACTCTATCCCAGACCTAAATAGAATGTGATGGCCTTGTTGGAGCAGCCCTTGCTTTGTGTGTGTGGGCGCCGGGCGGTCGCGGCTACAGGCTTTTGAACTCCACCTAAGCGGACTCTGCTCAGCACAGTGGACATGAATGTAGATTGCTACTGGCTCTCAGCGACTACTCCACTCATTGCTCAAGAATTCAAACTGATTTATTGATGTGGGTTGTAGTGCACAGACCAATAGTGTTCATCTTTCAACAAAGGTATATAGTGCATGTCGTTCCTAATAATGCTTTCCACGTGTTTTGCATTAATATTCTGTGTGTTGAGTGCCGTTTCTGCTGCTTACCTGTCGTGGTAGGTAATGATGGCAGTGAGAGCTCTTACACAGATCCGGTAACACATCAGATGCACCTGCTCACTGAGGAAGTTCTTCATCCTTCAGGAAAAACACAGAAAACAGGGCCTGAGTCTCAACACTTACTATGTTGTTCCTACCCTAATTACAATGTTACTACTCAGGTAATAATGAAAGTGTTACAATTATGAGAAATCCTGTCTTACCTCCCATTTGGAAGAAACCCGATGATGGAGGTGAGTACGACCAGAAGACCCACCCCGGTGAAGGCAAGAGTTACCCTGTTAGAGAACACACACAGAGCTCCAGTCAAACACAGCCCATACAACCCTGTCTATTCATAGACGTCTGTGCATATCACTGAGCACACCGAGTATAGGCCTATTCAAGGTTTCTAAACTGACAGCTGGCAGTGCTTTCACTCTTGAATGCAATCACTTTTTGACTGCATCCCTTTTGATTTAAACAAAACTAGCATACAAGTTTGACCATGGAAGAAGTGTTCAGAAAGTTACTTTTTGGACCACAATGCCAAAACATTCAGGAGATAAAGATGCTCAAAGTTGGTCCATTTGGAATACCCCACCATACCATGAGACATTCATGTCTTCATCATGGAAAATATAAATGGGTGAGTTTTATATAAGTTAAAAGCTTACAAACAGGGTTGTCAAACTATTTTATAATTTAATACCGTTTTTTTATACAAACTATGAAACATTTTAACCATCAACATCAGTTATCTAAAACGCGTAAATTCCGATTTCTTTTCAGATTCGCATGTGTTGTAGCTTAGACCCTACTTAACATCATCTTTGGTTTTTGTGTTGTGCCCGCCATTTCTTGAGACACAACATGCTCTTGAATACAGTGGATGTCATTTCAATCATAGAAATATAATTCATAGAATGGACCTATCCCTTCAGACCACTGCAATTTGGCTGGTATACCATTGAAATGTAAATTGATTTGAAATTGTAACTTCTAAATACTACCACAAAGATGGCCGCTGGTCACCCCAATGTCAAATGCCAACTTAATAGTCATGTTTATTCTATTATCTATATTATTTCAATAGGTTTCCTATGGAGAATTGACAGTATCATTTAAAACAGTCCACACATTATTTGATGTGTGGACCTCCAACCATCTTAGTAGTACCAATTGAAAGTAGAAATTTCTATTTTATTCCCATTTTAGTACATTTATCAGCCAAAACATGACACCTGATCTGTATTCAAGAGCATGTTGTGTCTCAACCGATTGTGGGCACAACAGAAAAACTTCCGATAATGTCTAAGGCACTGCATCTCAGTGCAAGAGGCGTAACAACAGTCCCTGGTTCGAATTCAGGCTGTATCACATCCGGCCATGATTGGGAGTCCCATAGGGCAGCACACAATTGGCCCAGCGTCATCCGGGCCGTCATTGTAAATAATAATTTGTTCTTAATGGTGGTTGGACCCATCTATGTGAAGCTAGCCACAAAAAGGATTAGCCCCAATAGTTGACTTTGCGGTTAGCCTTCAAAATAAAAGTATGGCATAATTCTACTATTTGTATTCATTTGCATCACTGTCGATTAAATAGTTTTATTTTGAAGGCTAACCACAAAGTCAACTATTGTGCCTATTCCTTATTGTGGCTAGCTTCACAACACATAACCCGGTCCGGTCGAGCCTCACTAGCCAGATGAAGCTAGCTGGCTGCTTATAATGTTAGCTCTCGGCAACAGGGTTAAGTAGCTGGCTGGCTATTTATTTTCATGAACTTAAGTTCAATTTCAATAGTTGACCAACAAGTGGCAACCTAGCTAATACTTACAAGGATTCCTAAATCATTGCTAAGAATAATGAAAATGACTGCAGTTTCTACTGGTCATTGCTTTCAGGCTGGTTGTATTGGTGCTAGCTAGGTACCGAGCTAAAGCTAACTACCCCAGAAGTTGAGGTCAAACAAATGATGCTTTATTACCAACGCCGTATTGTAGGCACATCGTTCGTGGCCAGTGTTTGCAGACTTTTTTGTACAGCTTTGACAGTGCTACTGTATCTTTTTTGACACGCAAAGACCCAAACAGCGTTCCATAGTATGTATGTCGTGAAGCTAATAGCAGTGACGCTATTACTGTGCAACTCCGGTAGGGCAACATCTGAAAAATAGTGCACTTGGTAGTGTGTACCGGTGCTCGACCAGTCGGCGAAAGCCAACATCACCCACGACAGAAAACGGTTGATTGTCAAGGACAATGAATTCCATTATCTTGGCATTAACGGATTTCTCCTTTGAGTTGTCTCGCTGAAATGTTATTACTCTTTCAAATGACTGTTCGACTTGTTGACTGCTTGATCCACACAGCAGACATTGTGGGCTAGGTTAGGAATGCTGTGTTGTATGTGTAGCGCAAAATTCTACGTGGCGTCATTACGTCACGTACCTACGTTATATAGGTATGCACAGTAGCTTTGACATCGGTTTTTAACATCAGCGTTAAACCAGATATCGGGCCGATACTGATGTTGGCATTTTTAGCTAATATCGGCCGATTCCGATATGTTCACCGATATATCGTGCATCCCTAGTAATGATCATGCTGTTTAATCAGCTTCTTGATATGCCACACCTCAGGTGGATGGATTATCTTGGCAAAGGAGAAATGCTCACAAACAGGGATGTAAACAAATTTGTGCACATGAAACATGGGACCAACACTTTACATGTTGCATTTATATTTTTGTTCAGTATAAAATATATATAAAGTACCAATCAAAAGTTTGTACACGCCTACTCTTTCAAGGGTTTTTCTTTATTTCTACATTGTAGAATAATAGTGAAGGAAAAAAAGGAAACCGCACACTGTTCTTGATAGTATCACTGATATTTAATAAGCTTACGTATCGGCCTCACGGCCTTCGTCAGAGCTTTTGTGAATTTTCTAAAACAGCACCTCTATGTAGACCTAGCCCCACCCACATCCGTTCCACGTATGGAAAGGAGTTGGAGGCAAAGGAAAAATAAATAAGCGCTACCAAACATAACAATATGTATTTCACAAATATAACAAAAGTGTATAGACAAGACTACCGAACACGTCCATAAAATCACAACAAGGACATAGCAAGTTTTCATTAATCATTGGGTACATCATGCGAAAAAACAAAGTGATCTTAAATAGGAGCATATTTTAATTCACAACATAACATGCATAGGCATTTCATCATTAAGTCCTTTAGGAAATAATGTCTGGAGGGTGAAAATCCAAAAACATTCTCTTTTGCTGAGAGTATTATTAATATCACCTCCCCTGTCTGATATCTTGACTTTCTCTATACCACAAAATCTAAAGGTAGAAATGTCATGCTTTAGGTCATTAAAGTGTACTGCGACTGGATAATCCCTGTCGTTTCTCCTGATTGAACTTTTATGTTCACTAATTCTCTGTTTGAGAGAGCGGGAGGTTTTACCGACATAGCAGAGCCCACATGGACATTTAATAATGTAAATAACATGGGTGGTGGTACACGTGATGATATCGTTAATTTGAAACCGTTTTCCTGTGTGGGGGTGGCATTTCTACCTTTAGATTTTGTGGTATAGAGAAAGTCAAGATATCAGACAGGGGAGGTGATATTAATAATAACTCTCCTGTGACGATCTGAAGGATCAGGTTAGTGGCTCCGCTCTACAGTGTGCTCTCTCTCGTAGAGGGGGAGAGCGGGAAGTCGGCTGTTTTATGGTCGGTCATAAAATATGCTGCCCCTATGCTCTGTAGTGTTCGATGGAATGTAAACTGTGGAACACAGAGAGACCCTTGGACATCAAAACTTTGAATAATTAAACAATATTTATATTTTTGAGAATGTGGGAGTGGTCCGTGGACACTTAACTTCATCGGGGTAGGGGGCAGTATTTTGACGTCCGGATGAAGAAGGTGCCCAGAGTAAACTGCCTGCTACTCAGTCCCAGAAGCTAAGATATGCATATTATTAGTAGATTTGGATAGAAAACACTCTGAAGTTTCTAAAACTGTTTGAATGATGTATGTGAGTATAACAGAACTCATATGGCAGGCAAAAACCTGAGAGAAAATCCAACCAGGAAGTGTGGAAATCTGAGGTTTGTAGTTTTTCAAGCGATTCCCTATCCAGTATACAGTGTCAATGGGGTCATTTTGCACTTCCTAAGGCTTCCACTAGATGTCAACAGTCTTTAGAACGTTGTTTCATACTTCTACTGTGAATGGGGAGAGAATAAGAGCCATTGGAATCAGATGACTGAGAAAATGACATGAGCTCAGTGGCGCAGGCTCCCGTGAGAGTTAACTGTGTTCCTTGTCTTTTTTGAAGACAAAGGAATCGTCCGGTTGGAATATTATGGAAGATTTATGATAAAAACATCCTAAAGATTGATTCTATACATCGTTTGACATGTCTCTACAAACTGTAATATAACTTTTTTGACTATTCGTCTGAATTAACTGCGCGAGCACAGTGGATTTGGATTACTCGACTGAACACGCAAACAAAAAGGAGGTATTTGGACATAAAGGATGGACATTATCGAAACAAATGAACATTTATTGTGGAACTGGGATTCCTGGGAGTGCATTCCGATGAAGATCATCAAAGGTAAGTCAAATCAAATCAAATTTATTTATATAGCCCTTCGTATATCAGCTGAAATCTCAAAGTGCTGTACAGAAACCCAGCCTAAAACCCCAAACAGCAAGCAATGCATGTGAAAGAAGCACGGTGGCTAGGAAAAACTCCCTAGGAAAAACTAAGTGAATATTTATAATGCTATTTCTGAGTTTTGTTGACCCCACAAAATGGCGGGTTTGGTTTTGTGACTGAGCGCCGTACTCAGATTATTTCAAAGTGTGCTTTCGCTGTAAAGCTTTTTTGAAATCTGACACAGCAGTTGCATTAAGGAGAAGTGTATCTATAATTCTTTGAATAACAGTTTAATATTTTATCAACGTTTATGATGAGTATTTTTGTAAATTGATTGAAGTTTTGGGAGGCAAAACCTTTCAGAACATTACACGCCAATGTAAAATGGGGTTTTTGGATATAAATCTGAACTTTATCGAGCAAAACATATATGTATTGTGTAACATGAAGTTCTATGAGTGCCATCTGATGAAGATCATCAAAGGTTAGCGATTCATTTTAGCTGTATTTCTGTTTTTTGTGACCGCCTCTCCTTGCTTGGAAAATAGCTGTGTGGTTTTTCTTGTCTCGGCGCTGTCCTAACATAATCTAATGTTATGCTTTCGCCGTAGAGCATTTTAGAAATTGGACAATGTGGTTGGATTAACGAGAAGTGTATCTTTAAAATGGGATACAATAGTTGTATGTTTGATAAATTTGAATTATGAGATTTTTGTTGTTTTGAATTTGGCGCCCTGCTATTTCACTGGCTGTTGAATAGTGTGTCCCACATACCCCAGAGAGGTTAAGGGACAGTCATGATGAGTGTGTTTTATTTGATGATCTCATGAAGGACAGGAAACACTCATTAATGTGTCTTTGGTTGTTTACACTTCTTAATTATGGGGTTTACATCAAAATATTGTGAAACGTATGTGATTAAACATAAAACTATTTGTGAAAAGATGTAATGTGATGTTACCCTTCTAAACCAAATCAGGGGCCACGCCTGTAACGGCCATCGTTCAAATGAGACCATAGTGCAGCGGAGGATGTGTTCATCTTACAAGATTTTAATAACCGAATGAACACTACACAAAAAGAAACAAAAAACGACCAGCAACAGTTCTGTCAGGAACAAACTAAACAGAAAACATTCACCCACAAACCCCAAAGGAAAAACAGGCTGCCTATGTATGACTCTCAATCAGCAACAACGATCTACAGCTGTTCCTGTTTGAGAGCCATACACGGCCGAAACAACGTAACACACCAACATAGAAAAAGAAACCTAGAACGCCCACCCATGTCACACCCTGGCCTTACCAAAAATAGAGAACAAAAAACCCTCTCTATGGCCAAGGCGTTACAGTACCCCCCCCCCCCAAAGGTGCGGACTCCGGCCGCAAAACCTGACTCTAAAGGGGAGGGTCTGGGTGGGCCTTCCTACGGCGGCGGCTCTGGTGCGGGACATGGACCCCGCTCCACCCTCGGCTTGGCCCACTTAGGTGGCGCCCCTGGCTGAGCCAGAGGACTGGCGGGCGACGCTGGCTGCGCCCGGCTGGCGGGCGACCCTGGCTGCGCCCGGCTGGCGACCCTGGCGGCTCCGGACAGGCGGGCGACCCTGGCGGCTTCGGACAGGCGGGCGGCTCTGGCGGCTCCGGACTGGTGGGCGGCCCTGGCTGCGCCCGGCTGGCGGGCAACCCTGGCGGCTCCGGACAGGCGAGCGACCCTGGCGGCTCCGGACAGGCGGGCGACCCTGGCGGCTCCGGACAGGCGGGCGACCCTGGCGGCTCCGGACAGGCGGGCGACCCTGGCGGCTCCGGACTGGCGGGCGGCTCTGGCGGCTCCGGACTGGCGGGCGGCTCTGGCGGCTCCGGACTGGCGGGCTGCTCTGGCGGCTCCGGACTGACGGGCGGCTCTGGCCCAGGATTCACCAGGCTGGGGAGACATGCAGGAGGCCTGGCTCTGGGCGCAGGCACAGGACTCACCAGGCTGGGGAGACCAACTGGAGGCCTGGTCCGAGGAGGCGGTACAGGATAGACCAGGATGTGGAGACCCACTGGAGGCC